>NC_057419.1:68100410-68175103 GCF_019320065.1 Cervus canadensis | reverse complement strand
AAAACCACAATGAGGTACCATTACATGCCAGTTAGGATGGCTGCTATCCAAAAGTCTACAAGCAATAAATGCTGGAGAGGGTGTGGAGAAAAGGGAACCCTCTTACACTGTTGGTGGGAATGCAAACTAGTACAGCCACTATGGAAAACAGTGTGGAGATTCCTTAAAAAACTGGAAATAGAACTGCCATATGACCCAGCAATCCCACTCCTGGGCATACACACAGAGGAAACCATATCTGAAAGAGACACGTGCACCCCAATATTCATCACAGCACTGTTTATAATAGCCAGGACATGGAAGCAACCTAGATGCCCATCAGCAGATGAATGGATAAGGAAGCTGTGGTACATATACACCATGGAATATTACTCAGCCATTAAAAAGAATACATTTGAATCAGTTCTAATGAGATGGATGAAACTGGAGCCCATTATACAGAGTGAAGTAAGCCAGAAAGATAAAGACCAATACAGCATACTAACACATATATATGGAATTTAGAAAGATGGTAACGATAGCCCTATATGCAAAACAGAAAAAGAGACACAGATGTACAGAACAGAATTTTGGACTCTGTGGGAGAAGGCAAGGGTTGGATGTTTCGAGAGGACAGCATCGAAACACATATATTGTCTAGGGTGAAACAGATCACCAGCCCAGGCTGGATGCATGAGACAAGTGCTCGGGGCTGGTGCACTGGGAAGACCCAGAGGAATCGGGTGGAGAGGGAGGTGGGAGGGGGGATCGGGATGGGGAATACATGTAAATCCATGGCTGATTCATGTCAATGTATGACAAAAACCACTACAATATTGTAAAGTATTTAGCCTCCATCTAATAAAAATAAATGAAAAAAAAATAAATTAAAAAAAAAAAAGATGGCCATGTGAAGTGAGAGAGTGGTACGGGATTTACGCCACCACAAGACAAAGAATGCCTGAGGCTCCACTAGAAGATGGAAGATGCAAAGAAGGATTCATTCCTAGAGCCTTTAGAGGGCCTCTTGACCTTGATCTTGGACTCCTTGCATTCAGAATCATGAGAGAATACATTTTCACTAAGTGACCCAGTGTGTGGTCATTTGTCACAGCAGCCTTGGAAGCTAATAAAGGGAGTATGGCGGCTGCTATCCTAAATTGAAAGCATTTTAACAGTTTGTCATCAGTACACATTCACTACCCAGGTGTATGTGCATTTTAGCAAAGGATGCCAAATGCTGGTGGAATGTAAGTCTCAAGATTGACCAATGGTGAAGACGACAGGCAGTAAACACGGCAGCACAGCGGGAAGGGAGAAATCACTTTTTAAGCCAATGATTTATTTTCCAGTGACTGTGTAGTCACGCAATAGAGATGCAAAAGTACTTCACTCTTAAACTTTTAACACTGTGAACTTCAATTTTAAAATAAGAACAGAATTTTAAAGAAATTTAAAGATAAGAACAGAATCCCTCAACACATGGCTCACAGTAAAGGCCTCAATCCGCTTGAATGATAAAGACACAGAGTTTATGTTACTGAAAATATTAAAACTATTGAAGGCTTTTTTCTTTACTGGTTGTCTAAAATAATGGTGATATTTTGACATATATGTAACATAGCATACAGAAAGGACAAACACAAAATAATGCAGGGGAATATTTGGAGTTAGGCTCTGGACAATTTGCCCCTGCCCAAATGGGAGTATGAGGACATGGTGAAACTTGGACATGACCATGAGCAAAGATACACCTTGAACAAGCAGAGCAGCTTGCACCTCTGAGAAGTAAGTGAGCAGAGATCCCCTCTCCTCGAAGGTGTTCCCTTCCCCCCAGGAGTAATTAGAAATGAGAGTATATGGCAGGAGTTGAAATATGAAGCATTTTTACAAAGAATACAAGGATAGTAAAATGAATATAGAAATGTGGAGCTTTGAAGAGAGAAAACAATGGTTAGCATTTACTGAATATCTACTACACGCAAAACACTGTTAATCTCTTTTACATACACACCTTTATTTAATTCCAAAAACAATTCTGTAAGATAAGCAGTGGGAAGGCTCATGGAAGTTAAAGAACTTTAACTTACACAGTACATGTGGATTTAAACTGTGCTCCTCCCCTCTTGTACTCCCCGACCTCAAGGACCTTACAATGTGGTTGGAGAGCAAGATGAATAGACTTGAAAGTGATGGTATGAATAATAAATAAAAGTATCATTGTTTCTAAACCATAGATATAATTAAGTCCCCCAAATGATGTAAGAAAAGTTAAGTGCTGCAGGATGTCAGAAGTGGATAAAACTCAGTGAGGTTTTCACAGAGGAGTCATGTTTTGAGCTCAGCTTGGAGGATTCAGTAAAAGGAAAGGCATTAGAGTCCATGTAGCAAAAGAGGCAGGAGGACTTCCAGCGTGAACCTTGAGGGGGAAACTGAAGCTTCTTCTTAGGAACTGTAGGTGGGAAAGCTGGAACATTTGCTTGAACCCAGAATATGAAAATCAGAATATGTGGGTGAACTTGAGCCTCTGAGAACTGGAAATCCATTAATATTTTGGGGCTTTTAACCAATATAATGAGCCTGCTATGTTCTTCAGGAAGCTTAATAAAATAGTGTAGTTAGATTGCCAAGGGGGAGGGTAGGAGGCTAACCCAATCACTAAGCATAAGATGAGCAATCCCCGGATACAGAAAGGAACTGTGCAAGTGGAGAATAAAGAATGGAAGGAAGAGATAGCAAGATTGCACATGGCAAGAAAGGAATAGAAGAGATCAAAAGTATCTGAAGTGTAACAATTGGATAAGTTAGTCCAAGTTTTGGCTGCTATTGCTGGGGGTGGGTTCTCTGGCAAAGAAAAAGGCATAGATTTAGAGAACTATTTAAGTACCTCCATTGTAGTCAGTGTCTTTTTCTTTTTATTAACACACAACTTCATTATAATTTCTTTTATGAGACATGTGACAAAGAAGCAATATACATTTTAAAGTCACTAGAATCAATGCATATGTTTACATTTATAAATTGTATGGATTTAAAGACCTCAGTGTAAGGCTGGACACAATAAAACTCTTAGAAGAAAATATAGGCAGAACACTCTTTGACATAAATTGTAGCAAGATCTTTTTTGACCCACCTCCTAGAGTAATGAAAATAAAAACAAAAATAAACAAATGGGACCTAATTAAGCTTAAAAGCTTTTGCACAGCAAAGGAAACCATAAAAAAGATGAAAGGATGATCCTCAGAATGGGAGAAAATATTTGCAAATGAAGCAACTGACAAGGGATATATCTCCAAAACATACCAACAGCTCTTGCAGCTCAATATCCAAGAAAAACAACCCAATCAAAAAATGGGTGGAAGACCTAAATAGACTTTTCTCCAAAGAAGATATACAGATGGCAAAAAAGCACTTGAAAAGAGGTTCAATATCACTAATTATTAGAGAAATGCAAATCAAAACTACAATGAGGTATTACCTCATACCAGTCAGAATGGCCATCATCACAAAATGTGCAAATAATAAAGGCTGGAGAGGTGTAGAGAAAAAGAAACCTTCTTGCACTGTTCATAGGAATGAAAATTGACGCAGTCACTGTGGAGAATCATATGAAATTTCCTTAAAAAAATAAAAATAGAATGAATATATGACTCAGCAACCCCACTACTGGACATATACCCAGAGAAAACCATAATTCAAAAAGACACATGCACTCCAATATTCATTGCAGCATTATTTACAATAGCCAGGACATGGAAGCAACCTAAATGTCCATCAACACAAGAATGGATAAAGAAGATGTGGTACATATATACAATGGAATATTACTCAGCCATAAAAAGGAACAAAACTGTGTCATTCATAGAGACATGGATGGACCTACAGTCTATCATATAGAGTGAAGTAAGTTAGGAAGAAAAAAGCAAATATATATTAACACATATATGTGGAATCTAGAAAAATGCCATATATGATCTTATTTGCAGAGCAGATAGAGATACAGACATACAGAATGAACATATGGATACCAAGGGAGAAGGGGGAGTGGGATGAATTCGGAAATGGGGATCCATATATATATACAACTATACTCTAATAAAAATAAATTAAAATAAAAAATAAATTTATAGATTGCAAATGTTTTTAAAAGTTCCTTCATGATTGAATGACTTTTGTTGACTATATGTTCAATGTAAATGAGCTTACCTGAAAGAAATTAAGATTTTTCTTCAGGAGAAAGATAAACTGGAGTCTATGGGTCTGAAAGGCTTAGTAAAATTAATGTAATTTTTAAATAGTTCCTTTTTCTTGTATTTTTAAAAGTTTGTTGTAATTTATGTACTTTTTGAAGTCTATCTTTCTTACTCTCAGATAATAACTCATTTACTTGATGGGATTAGTTTTCTACAAACAGAGGCTCCTAGGAGTTCTTTGAATAAACTTGCTGCAGAGTTTCAGGGTATTATAATCATTATTAATTGCAGTATTTTAAAGTTCACACCTGATAAGCTTCCAAGAAAAATGGCCCAAATTTATTTGAAAGGTCATTTATTTTACTTATCCAACCACATGGCAATAAAAATAGAGAGGCTCTGATAAAATCTAGCTCAACTATTGGTATTGTAATATAGTGTAAATGGCCCATTTGATTCAGAATTAGGGGGCTGATTTCCTCCTTTGGATCTTCCACATACTAATGGTGTGATGTTAATTCATCTTCACATGCCTCAATTTCTCAGCTGTAAAATGGGCACAATGATAATGCTTGCTTTAGCTCATTGAGGACAGATGTTTTTCTATTTTTTTCCTATGCTGTCCTCCCAGCAATTAGAACCATGCCTGAACCAGAGTAGAGGTTCAAAAATGTTTTAAAATGAATGAATGGACAAACGAATGAATAACACAAGTATTTGGTAAAATGAAGCACACATATTTGAATATTACATCTATTGTATCTATGATGGAAATAACGATGTACTGCTGTGCCACTACCCATCTTCCAGCTCTAGAGTCAATGACATCACAGTGGTAGCTTAATATTTGCCATGCTGGCATAGTTAAGCCTCAGAATTTGGCAAATGCTACAAATAAGACTCTCTCTCCCCTAATAGCCGGTTGTTCAACATTTACCAACATACCATTGGTTCAGATTATTGTTATCTGGCCTATGCTTAGTTTGGTCTCTTCTGTCTCCTCTACACCTGAAATACAGTTATCCAAACAATTCAGGCTTTCTGGGACTCTGCATACACACCATCTTGGCTTGAAATACTTTGCTCCCAGAAATATACATCATGCTGGAGTTAACTCCAACTCAGATGCTATATCCTTGAAAATAGTCTCCAGTTGCCACAAATTAGACTAGATTGCCTCTTCCATGTGCTTAGCTATCACCCAGTGCCTATTATCATGATAATATTATCTATCTCAATGTATTATAATAATTACTTGATTATTAGTATACCTCTCCTAAATGCTCTTTGGAGTACAAGGGCTGTCTTCTTCCTAGTTATAATCTCTGTATCTTGCTCCTACAAGAGGTACTCAATGAAGGATAGTTCTATGAACAACTCCATAAACCTAATTTGGTTTTGTCCATGTTGGCGGTACACAAAAGTTATACTCTTTGCAGACATTTAGATGGAAGATCATTGGTTTAAAACAAATAGCTGATGACTGTGACAGAGCAAGTCAATATTAATTCCTATCTGGCATGTCTGTTGTGACTACATGGCAGTGCTATTTAGTCTAAAAATCTTATTCATAGGACAGCCACCTACAGGGCCAGTCACAATGGCTCATTGAGCAAGCACGTTTCTCCTTTTTTCCTCCTGCATCTGTGTGCATGAAACATTCCAGATAAACATGGAATTATTCCTGCTTTTCACCCTTGCCTCACAAAGCTCAGATGTTGTACCAGCTATTACCTTTGTCCCTTAAGATCCATTTCAGGTCCTCTACAAACCACATTTCCCAGACTCATTTGCCAATTAACTTCTGGGTGGATTTGATAAGTGTGAGGGACTAGGGGAGGAAAAGGGGGAGAATTCAGGATGTTTCTCCCTCTCCCTGCTCCGAGGGTATTTTCTGGCAGTGACTGAATCTCCTCTGGTGTTCCAGCATCCTAACATCTTGCTGGATACACCCTCCTTCTGTTTCTGCAGCTCCTGCCAGTCGCCATCTGATTCCAACGCCCACCAGATGACCTTGACTTGTGAAATCTAGTAACATCACCTGGTGCTTAAACCCTCAGCCATGGAAATGGGAGAAGCTTCCTGTTATTGCTAATCCCTATGTTGCTTTTATCATTTCTTTTTGGCTTCTCAGGTCTTCCATCACCTAGGTAGCTAACGGCCTCTATTAAACACCCTTCTTGTAACTATTTAGAGCAGTTTCCTTAATGAGAATGGGGACGCTGATGATAATGATGATGACGATGGTGATGATAGTTATGTTTGGAACCATTTATTATTCATGGCACTACTGTCTTCTTAGTTGGTGAAAATCAGACTCAAAATATTCTGAATCATCTTTGGCTTCCTATTCCATTTTATGCCTCAGATCTAACCAGTTGCCAAGCCCCATAGATTCCACTGCTATTAGCTTTTCTCCTTTCCATTCCCATTCCTCAGATAGCAGTCTGAAATACCATGCTGTCTTTCTTGAAATGCTGTGACATCCTGCTCCCCCAAACCCTCTGCCTTCACCTCTTACCCCTCTCTTTCCCCAGGAGCATGGGCCCCGCAGCTTATCTGAGCTAGTTTGGATGGATAGAGAGATGGGAGGGATTATTATAAGATGTTAGGTGAAACAATATGCGGATTCTCTGGAGAATTCAATAACAGCAACTGCCATGAGGCTGGGCATCACAAAGAATGGAGATCGAGGTGGTCCTAGATTTAAGGGATCAGTAGGAATCTTACTACCAGAAGTTCAGGCAGTTTCACTGCAGCTTTCTCCCATTACTGTGCCTCAGCTATCCCTAAGTATCTGTTTCATTTCGTTCTGCAACTATCTGGCTACTGCAGCTCAGTGTCTGCTCCCTCTTAATTATGACTTATGTATATATCTTTCATGGCTCCAACCTGCCACGTAATGGGAGCTATTCAGCTTCTGTAACTGTTTTAAGATTCTTGAGTTTCCCATTTCTCCGAAAATATTGAAATCTGATTGGGTAACTTATTTTTTGATGCCAAGTGCTGGCTTTCATAAATTAAGGGGTGGGCAGAGTTAGGTGGGACCTGAACTGAACCCATGCTTTTACAGGGACTGGGCAGTTTTCTTAGAAACAGAATGATAATTAAATTTATCATCCAAACCTGGGCACTTTGGGGAGTCAAAGAGGGCATTATAATTACACAAGGGAAACAAGCATAAACTGATATTGTTCTGAGGAAACTGCAAAATATGAGTAACCATATTTGGAAGACACTACAGGTGAGCAGGGGCTTCCCTGGTGGCTCAGATGGTAAAGAATCTGCTGGCAATGCAGGAGACCCAGGTTCGATACCCGGGTCAGGAAAGTCCCCTAGACAAGGGAATGGCTACCCACTGTTCTCCAGCATTGACTCCTGTATTCTTGCCTGAAGAATTCCATGGACAAAGGAGCCCAGTTGACTACAGTCCATGGGGTCGCAAAGAGTCAGACACAGCAGAGGGACTCACACTTTCCCCTTTCTTTTTCATAGGCAAGCAGGCAATAAATTGGGTCAACTTCCACTGACTTTTCTACAGCTCTTCATATTTACTCAGAGTATCTCTTTTTCAATAGCATTTGTTCCTCTCCCACATTGACCTGAGCCTGTTGCTACTGTATTTGTGTGCTCAAATGATTGTTTCTCCATGAGGCCTTCCTTGATTTATCTGCCAGAAAATGAATCTCTTTGTATAGGCTTAAATTGTACTTAAACTGTACATTCTAGTGCCTTTGCTTTTTTCCTATATTATAATTATTTATGACTGTGCCTTATCTAATAGGTGTGACTTAGTGAGCGTGAGCTGTATTAACACATTTTTGTGTACCCCACATGGCCTAGCTAGTATTTTGCTCCTAGTTGGTGGCCAATGAATATTCATGAAATGAATGACTGCTGAGTTCTGAAAGCATCACTCGTGCTATTGTCTCAGGCTCACCAAATTATTCTGGATACTGATGCCTACGAAATGCAGAAAAGATAAGGGATTGATTATGTCTAGGATAGAACAGTAGTGAGATCAATAGAAATAAGAGAACTGGAAGTTACCATATTTACATGGTCTTAAGAATGCTTAACTGGAGACAAATTACAGTGAGGACATTTTGTCTCCGAAGAGACAGATAAGAAATCACAGACAACAGAAAGAAAAAGAACACATTTACTTCTCAATAGGTATTTGTTTGGACATACACAATTTATTCTGACAAATTCTAATTTGAATTTCTCTTGGTTTCTATATTTTATAAAATCATTTGCAAGTTCAATTTAATCTATATGGAAATCATAGTGCATATCAGTCTTTCTATTTTCAAAGTTCTTCTTAATGCAAAGTTCTGATATTTTAGACAACATTTTAATTGCTATTTAAAAAAAAGCAGTGAAATAGCAAATTTTGATTTGTGTTATTTGAGAAGCTTTACATCACTCTTCCACACTGGTCACTGGATATTATGTTACTTAACTTAAAGTGTCACTTTATTTTAAATTAGGCTCCACACAGGACTCTTCTCCCTTAAAAATACAGATTAATTTAACTAATACTTTAAGTGTAGGATACATAATACATTTTAAGTTTTTTAGTATTTTCAAAATAACTCTACCTACTAGGAATCCAAGGACTGGAAATTGACCCAAAGGGCATCCTTCAAATTGGGTATACAAGGCAAATATGGACCTTTCAGTATAATTGCAATAGATTCATTTTAATTGCAGAACTATGTCCCCTTTAGGTGCCACGTACCATGACCAGAGGTCAGTCGCTTAGCCTCTGTACAGCATAACTTTCTCATCTGCTACACAATGAAGAGCTTTACCTTGCACCTCCCAGGACTTATGTGATTATTAAAAGCCAGTCAGAATATGATACAAAGTATTCTATAGGGTAGTTACTATTGTAATACAGGGCTTCTCATGTGACTCTAGTGGTAAAGAACCCATCTGCCAATGTAGGAGACATGAGACTCGGGTTCAATCCTTGGGTTAGGAAGATCCCCTGGAGGAGGAAATGGCAACCCACTCCAGTATTCTTGCCTGGGAAATCCTATGCACAGAGGAGGGCTACAGTCCATGGGGTCATAAAAAGTCAAACACGATTGAGCACCTGAGCATGCACACTGGTGCTCCCTAAATGAAGACAGGCAGGGATACAGTTTCAGGGCAAGGGATCCCCTGAAGGAAAGGTTCATGGAGTGATACCATGTACTTCTAGCATGTAGGAAAACTAGCAGCATAACCGAGGGTCAAGAGGCAAGGTGAAGAGTGTTGACAAAATATTTGGAAAGATTCTAGTTGGGCAACACATTAAAGAGCTCTGGTTGCCAGAAAGAGAAGTTTAGACCCATTTAACTGAAAGGAAAATTTTAATATGATCAATTAGTATCAAAACTCTATATTAACACTACTATGCATACTGAAAATAAATGAGAATACTGAAGGTGGAATCAAAACACTCGGGACAAAATATCTGACTTACATTTTCCTTTTGCGGAGGTGGTGGTTCTTCAACACTCTTGTGATTTGGCTTCCATCTTTACTTATCTCAAACATCTTAACCCCTTTACTTCTACAGAAGTGTGTCTTGACCTTAGCTACTTTTAAAGACACCCGATGCCTAGGTCACACCTACAAATATTCTGATTTAAGTGGTCTGGTGTCTGACCTGGGTGTGGAATAGGTAAAAGCTCTCCCCATGGGTATCCTTGCCTGGAGAATCCCCATGGACAGAGGAGCCTGGCAGGCCACAGTCCATGAGGTCACAAAGAGTTGGACAGGACTGAGCAACTAAGTACAGCACATGTGACTCAAATATGCAGTTAAGGCTGAGAACCAATGGTTGGGTCAGCACCTCCCATTTTGACATGAATAAGAATCTCTTGGAGGGGCTTCTCTGGTGGCTCATGGGTAAAAAATCTGCCAGCCAATGCAGGAGACATGAATTTGATCCTAGATCCAGGAAGATCCCACATGTCATGGAGCCACCACGCCCATGCACCACAACTATTGAGCCTGTGATCTCGACTCTAGGAGCCACAGCTACTGGAGCCCACGCTCCTCAACAAGAGAAGCCACTGCAATGTGAAGCCAGTGCACTGCAACAAAGAATAGCCCATGCTTGCTGCAACTAGGGAAAAGCCCACACAGCAACGATGACCTAGCACATCCATACATTTAAAAAAATAAAAAGAATCACTTGGAGATCTTGTTAAAGCAAGATCCTTGGCCTCACTCCCAAAGAATCCAATTTAGTAGGCTTGGGTGGGGTGGGGGTCCAAGAACTTTTAACAAAGCTCTCACTTGATGCTGACCACGCTGGCCCTTGAGTAGCAGTGCTCTGGTTCAGAGATTCTCAAACTTAACTGCTGAGCCCCAGCCCTAGAGTTTCCAATTAAGTAGATGTGCAAAGGGCCCCATGCAGGTCTATCAAGTTCTCAGATGTTGCTAGTGGTAAGGGTTCAGACACTTTACTTTGAAAACCTCTATTCTAGACACAAAGTAATCACTTTATTTACATTTTAAAATACTCCCTTTTAATTCACTATTAAATTTTGCATGGCCAAGCCACTCCAAATGCCTGTTCTCTTCCTTTCTGTCCACCCGGACGGACCGGTGCCTGCTTCATCGGTATCTTAGGCACAGGACTGACCTTCTTACAAACTTGCCCCAGGGCCCAGCTGGTGATTGTTCTCATCAAAGGGGCGGTGAGGGGCGTGGCTTCTACTGGTTTCCCTGGTAACTAATGAGCCCACCTGAGGTCAATTCCCTTATAACTGGCCATCTCCCCTTTCTTTTGGGAGCAAAGACTGCCTGCTGCCATGCGTTGCCTGCTACTTGCCTCACATGGGGCGGTGTCACTCCAGGACCTTGCTTCAATCACGTAAGCTCCTCCATCCATTAGACCATTGATGTCTCTGTTGCTGACTCTGAGCTCTTTCTTTGGCCTTGAAGCTGGGAAAACACAGGCTTTACAGGCCCACAGGGTGCAGCCCAACAGATTTCCAAACATTTTCACGCCGAAGCACTTTTTTTTTTTTTAAATAGCAGCTTGCTAGAACATCCTTAGATTACAAAAACCAGTACATGAGGCACAGGATATAAATATTCTCACTGTCTACTTCGATACACAACTGCCCTGCACCCAGAAACCATCTGACAACATTCACCAAATTGATGGATTGTGTATTGTCCGTTCTGCTCCTTACCTAAAGGTTCTTTTATTTAACTAATGACTGTAATTCTCATTAGATGCTGATGGAACATTAAGATTTTGTTTGTGCAGTGTGGAAAAACCTGTGGCAGGACATCAGTTGGTGAGTATTACCTCGACAGCAACACCCAACCCTCCAGTTGGCGTGAGCAGCAGGTACTGGTGCGGTTAGTGATGCTGGCATAAGGAGGCAGTGGTTCTTTTGGCTTTTTGCAGGTATTTTGTGATTTAATTCACAAATACCTTAAGTTTAGAGATCCATTAAATGGCCTTCTGCTAAGCAATCTGTAGCACTGAAATTTTAGACAAAGGACAACACTTTTGTTTTAGCCTAATGGGTAGCAATAACTCAAGGATCTGGGGCTTCAACTATATTGTCTCATCTAAAAGTCCTTGTACTAGTTCTAAAAGCCTCTTGTTTCTCTCCTGCTTCTGGGTCCCCCTTACTCATCTAGTTTAAGGCCGAGCCTAAGATCTCAACATCTGAGACAGGTCTTTCCAAATATCCTGCCTCCAGTAACAGTGTCTACCCTGTGCTGCCTAGTTCTTGGTGTATGTTCTATTCATGTGTTTATCACACTGTGTGAGAACTGGATAACATCCTGTTCTCCTCCCCAAATGCCACTGAAGACAGAGGCAGTTCATTTTTCTGTTCCTCAGGATCCTAACCTGTAGCATGGAAATAATGATAGTAACTATCTTTTATGGTTGGTGTAAGGATTACATGGGGCTTCCCTGATGGCTCGGATGGTAAAGAATCTGCCTGCAGTGTAGGAGACCGGGGTTAGATCCCTGGGTTGGGAAGATCCCCTGGAGAAGGGAAGAGTGACCCATTCCAGTATTCTTGCCTGGAGAATCCCACGGACAGAGGAACCTGCTGGGCTATAGTCCATGGGGTCGCAAAGAGTTAGACACAACTGAGCAACTAACACAAGGATTACATGAGGGGACAGATGTCTCCATGGAAAGCATTTCAACCAGTGCCTGACAAGCAAGAAACCATCAATAAAGCCTCTGTGCTACTATGGTCATTGCTGTTGCTGTTGTTATTGTTATTCATATTTCTATTTCCATTTTAGATTTTCAGTGTGGTAAGACACCAAAAGAAGTAACAAAACTATTGATGCAATGGCAGATATAAGAGTATTTCACTTTGTACTCACTCATTTAGCAAATATTTACTGAGTTCCTAGAAGTGTTTTGGGGCTGGGGATATAGCAGTCCTCACCCCTGACCTATTACATTCACGGTAAAAAATACAACATAACATAAGTGTTAGTTAGACAAACACAGAGATGAAAGTAATACAGGTTAGGAGGACAGGAAGTAAAGGGTGAGGGGAATGAAGGAATGAGATTAGGGACTATAACCCAAAAGTGACATCCAGAAAATACACTTTGAATCCTGAGATCGCATATATCTTTTCACCTGAACAGAAGAAAGTGTTCAACATTTCAAATCATTTCTAAAAAGCTCTACTTATCTATAAATAAATTGATTTGCACCATTCTTTTTAGAGCCCAGGTAAATCTTACTGTATGATATTTGTCTTTTTCTGTCTGACTAATTTCAGTCAGTATAACAATCTCCATGTTCACCCATGTTGTGTAAATGTCATTATTTCATTCTTTTTATGGCTGAGTAATACTCCATTATATATATACTGCTACTTATAAAATAACTAATAAGGACTTACTGTATAGCACAGGGAACTCTACTCAATACTTTGTAATGACTTATAATGGGAAAAGAGTCTGAAAAGAGTGGATATATGTATATGTAAAACTGATTCACTTTGCTGTGTATGTGAAACTAACACAACACTGTAAATCAATTATACACCCATAAAAAGCTGCACTAAAAAGATACATAAATCAAAGTGCCCTAGGAGGTGTTAACATACAGTGAGGACTAAGGTAATGAGGATACAATGAGGAAGCTCATCATACAATCAGCAATGAACAAGGCTGCTGATGACCAGTGACCTTATATAACATACAGTCCATGGTGGGATGTGCTTTTGATCCTTTTTAGAAGAAAGAGTGGAAGGAGTGGATTAGGAAGACTGAGATGAGAAGACAATTGAATAAACAGCTGGGAGACATCTTCTGCCTCCAGATCCTCGGGGGTAATGGTGAGGGACACCTGTCCTTTCAATTGTTTTCAGACAGAGGGGATGTTATTTAATTCTCGCAACAACCCTAAAGACATGAGAGCTATCACTTTCCTCATACTTCAGAGATACAGAGGTTAGGAAACTTGACCTAGCTTACCCAGCTACTATATGGCAGAGCCAAAGCTTGGATCTAATATTGTGTGGCTTTGAAATATGTATTTATTAGTGCATGCATGCTCGGCTATGTCTGACTCTTTGCAACCCCACGGACTGTAGCCCACCAGGCTCCTCTGTCCATGGGATTTCCCAGGCAAGACTGCTGGAGTTGGTTGCCAATTCCTTCTCCAGGGGATCTTCCCCACCCAGGGATCGAACCCACATCTCCTCTGTTTCCTGCCCTGCAGGTGGATTCCTTACCACTTGAGTCATGGAGAAGCCCATGTATTTATTGGGCTGGTCAAAAAAGTTTGTTTGGGGTTTTTCATAAGAAGCAATGGGAAACCCAAATGAATTTTTTGGCCAACCTAATAGATCCGTCAAGCAGTTCACAGACTTGTTCTATCATCACACCTGTCCCAGCAAATAGCTGGCTGCCTCCAGCAGACCAAGGCTGTAGATCCCCTCTTTCCTATCAACTGTACCATGTAGTGACCACTGCCTAGAGTCCTCAGTCCTGGACTCAGAGGAAAACCACATGCATCTTAGAGTTTTTCTTTAAATATGGCCAGGTTTATCTTTAAATATGGTTTTTCTTTAAATTAGAAAAAAGGTCAATGCTTCAGTGAATAATTGACATCAGCAGTTTTAAGTATTAACTTAGAGCTTACCAAACATGTTACCAGAGTAAGTAGTTGAAAACACTGTTATAAAAAGTTTGGTGAACAAATAAGATATTTTAATTTAGAGACTGTTTAGTCCCTTTAGAAATCTGCTTAGTTTGAATTCTGTGCCATTCACCTGCTTTCTCCAAAGAGTTTCTCCTCAGCTATATCTGGACTCTTCTTCATATCTTTTGATTGGTTACTACTAGGGTCAACCCTCATTGTCAGCTAACAACTATTGACTAAAAGCAGGTGGGGGATGACCCGACTCATTTTTTAAAATTAGTTTTTACTGGAGTATAGTTGCTTTACAATGTTGTGTTACTTTCTTCTGTATAGCAAATTGAATCAGTTATACATATATACCCTCTTTTCTGTATTTCCTTCCCATTTTGGTCCCCATAAAACATTGAGTAGAGTTCCCTGAGCTATACAGTAGGTTCTCACCAGTTATTTATTTTATACATAGTATCAATTGTGTGTGTGAAATGACTCATTTTTAAAGAATTTTGAAGCATAATAAAATGTACTAAATATGGTTCATTGCCTTGTAAAATGGATACAGGTAAGGGAGCTGTAAGAGGTAAACAAGAGAGCTGGAAGCCCTGCTCAAAGTGTTACTAATGCTTTATTTCAGGTCAACAAACATTGGCACTGTTACTACATTTTACAGAAGAGAGTGTAAGCTGAGAGAAAAGTTTAGAGGCAAATTAAGATTTTAGAGACATCCGGGGAAAGGTCAGGGGAAGGGGTCAAAAGACACGTGATGGAAACATCATTTACTTCCTTCTCATCCTTAAAACCTTCACTCTGCTAAAATGTGTTAAGCACAGCAAAATGATTAACTCGATGAGGCTAGCATCCCTAATTCTGCTTTTCACCTCTTTAATGAAGCATACCGACATGTGGTGCCAAAAAAACGGTGGAGGGGGTATCCTCATGAATTTAAAACATTGTAAAATTTAAAAGGAGCTCACATTTCAACATGAATTGCCTACCACAGCACAATCTTGGTTATCTGCCTCTCTCGGATACTACAGTTTTCCAGCTAGGTGAGGCCTAATACTGTGTGTGTCAGCTTTTCTTTGGAAACTCTCATATTAAACCAAGAGTTAAAATTAAAACACTGATAATTAATTTACTTCTTATTTGTGGCACATCTGAAGCAAAGTACAGTTTTTTGTTTAGAAAGTAAAAATAATTATAAGAATTATTATAAAGCTTATTTTTGATGAAAAAGTATATTCATAATTTTATTTAAGCAACTTGGACAGATCCCTCCTTTTGACATAAAGAAACACTAATTTTTCTGGGCTGACTATATTTTCATGCACAGTATGACATTGCATATATTTCCAAGATCAAACATATGAAAATTTGAGTATCTTGAGCTATATAATTCATTTTTATTTGGCTTCTTATATAATTATTTTATACTTTTTCAATAGATCTATTTGGTATTTTCAGAAATTACAAGCTAATGGTTTGTTTAAAAACCAAAGATACTATTTTTTAAAGGACAATGTGTTAAAATCCCAATTCCCAAATCTTAAAATACCCTCCCAGAGCACCGCTGTCTAAAACATTCAAAATTATATATTCATAATCTAAGTGCTTTCCAATTTTTAAAGTGTTTCTTTATATTTTGGCCAATTATGATTAAGTTTTATTCATAGTATTCTTACATGTTTTAAAGCTTCTAAAATAATTGTTTTATTTGTCCTAAAACTTTGTTATGTGATATGCACCAATTTGTCTCATCTCAGTGAAATTCTATGCCACAGTGTTTTCCTTAATCATATTTTCAGCACTAATTCCTGAAACTATAATTCTACTTTAATTTTTTTTACATCCAAATAGAATATCTAAACTTTCTATTTGTGTGTCTTCAGATAATTTATTTTACTTCTTTGAGTCTTAAGAATTCTCATCTGACACATGGGGTCAAGTTGACTTACATCTTAAGCTGTGTGGGTTTTAAGAAATTATAGATATGAAGTAACTAGCACGCATTGTAAACCACAGTGCATTTTTTTTTTTTTGCAAATGTTGGTTTTCCCTATTAGCCCACCTCAATGGTGGGAAAAAAAAGGCTTGTGGTTCTAATGGATAAGCCATTAAACATTTCCAGTAGGTCAGGATAATGGCAGATTATATCTACTGCCTTACTAACTATTAAGGCCAGTTATTTGTCTTGTTGGCATGCCAATAAAGCCTGACTTTCTTTTTTTTTTTAATAGAAAACTCTCAAACATTTATTATTAAGGAACCAGGTTATACATGAACATGTAGTCCAAACTTGTGTTTCTCCAATGGTTAGACATTTGGAAGGGTAACTCTACAATTTCTGACTTTCTTTTAATTCAGACATGTGGTTACAACTTCATTTTCTTTTAAACTTTCTCTCCTAGTGATTTGACATATTTGTCCCCAAAGAAAATCATAAAAATCATGCTGGGCCAGACCCATTTCACAGTTCAGAAAAAATCATGTACCCCTTTTTGTTTTCATTGGTTTATTCCCCCATAAAAAAGATATTCCCAGTAAAATGGAATTAATTAATGAGTTGAAGACTATCTTCAGGATACAGACGCTATAATGGACTGAATTTTGTTGCCCTTCCCAAATTCAAATGTTGAAGCCTTACTTGGAGACAGGGCCTTTAAAGAGATAATTACATTTAAATGAGGTCTCAAATGTAGGACCCTAGCCCAATATGATCAGTGTCATCATAAGAAGAGGAAGAGATACTGGCAATGTACACACACAGCAAAAAGGTCACGTGAGGACAAACCAGGGAGACGGTCATCTGCAAACGCAGGAGAGGGGCTTCAGGACAAACCAAGTCTCCCAACACCTTGCTTTTGGACTTCCATTCACCAGAACAATGTGAAATAAATTTCTGTTAAGTCACCGGTCTGTGTTATTTTGGTAGGGCAACCCCAGAGTAAGAGAGACACTCTCTTCTGTGTTAAGGAAACTTACAATGGAACTAGGGTGATGAACCTTCCAAACAAATGTATAAGCAAAAAAGACAAATATTGGGCTTGCCAAAAGGGTCATTCAGGTGATAGAAAAACCTGAACAAACCTTTTGGTCAACCTGATTTTAAGACTAAAGAAAATATAATTAAATAAAAGATGGGGTTACAAAAGGAGTAAGTTATTCAAAGGGGACCATGTCTTTGAAGGGATGCACACTGATAGATTTCAACAAGTAAGTAAGAGCTTCTTTTAAAACAGGTTGGAAAAGATACAGAGCTACATGCTTATCTCATTATCTCATGATATTTCAGAGGCTACTCCTAAGCTTGCCTTTTTTTCCAAGCCAGGATTTGGCATATGTGACCTGACACATGAATAAACAGTGGAACAGAATATTTTGGCATTGTCCTAGAAGTTCCAGAACATATGATCAACTTCACTACTCTATTTCTCTTCCCTTTATTTCACAGCCCCTACATGACAACTTGCCTAATTGCCTCTCAAGAGAAATGTGACTTGCTGAGCAAAATGTATAATCATTAAGAAACAGCTTTTACTTTATAGGAACTATATTTTATAAAAACAATACTGACTCAATAATAATAGCAGCTAATAGCAGTAATCAACCATAGGATCAGGCACTGGACGTAAAGCTTTCAAATGAAATGTCTAATTGAATTCTCACAACAACCTTACCAAGTTGGCACGATTCATATCCCACTTCACAATGAGGCGACTTAGCCTTCCAGTAGTTAAAGGAACTTGCTCAAAGTGACACAGCTGGTATTTGATGTAGCTGTGACTTCAAATGATCCAGACTAGCTCCAGTAATCAAAACCAAGCTCCTCACCACTGCTTACAGAAAGCATGTGTGTGTGTGTAATACATACATCTAGATACTGTCTACATACTGATGTACTGTATGGATGCATAGACTATAAAAAAACATATATGAAGTACTGTTATAAGGATAGAGGTCAGTAGAATAGAATTGACAGTCTAGAGAGAAATTAAATAAAATAAATGATCAATTCATTTTTCACAAGAGTTCCAAGACAATTCAATGGGGAAAGAATAATCTTTTCAACCAATGGTACTGGGGCAACTGGATATTCACATGTAACAGAATGAGGACCCATTCCTCATACTATACAAAAAATTAACTTAAAATACACAGCAGAACTAAATGTAAGCTCGGGCCTGGTGCACTGGGAAGACCCAGAGGAATCGGGTGGAGAGGGAAGTGGGAGGGGGAATCGGGATGGGGAATACATGTAAATCCATGGCTGATTCATGTCAATGTATAACAAATACCACTACAATATTGTAAAGTAATTAGCTTCCAACTAATAAAAATAAATGGAAAAAAAAGAACTAAAACAATAACTCTATTAAAAGAAAAATAGGAGTAAATCTTTATAAACTTGGGTCAGGTTAAGCCTTCTCAGAGATGACACCCAAAGCACAAAAGAAAAAGGAACACAGAGAAATTAAACTTCCTCAAAAGTTAAGAACTTAATGTGTTTCAATAGATTCCATCAGGAAAATGAAAGGACAACCCACAGAATGGGAGAAAACATGCAAATCATATACCTGATAAGGGACTTGTATCCAGAATATACAAAAACCGCTTACAGCTCAATAATACAAACACATAACCCATTAAAAATGGACAAAGGATTTGAACAGACCTTTCTCCAGAGAAGACGAATAAAGAGCCAATGAGAATATGACAAGATGCTCAACATCATCGATCATCAGGGAAGTGAATATTAAAATTACAATGATGTACCACTTTACACGCACTAGGATGACATAGTAATTTTTAAAAAAGACATAAAATAATCAGTGTTGAATAGAATGTGGGGAAATTGGAATTCTCACGCACTTCTGGTGAGAATGGAAAATGGTACACTGTCTTGAAAACAGTTTTGTAAGTAGTTCCTCAGAAAGTTAAATACAGAGTTACCATGTGAGACAGCCATTCTATTCCTGTGTGTGTGTGTGTGTGTGTATGTGTGCTTAGTCGCTCAGTTGTGTCTGACTCTTTGCAACCCCATAGACTGTAGCCTGGCTCCTCTGTCCCTGGGGATTCTCCAGGCAAGGATACTGGAGTGGGTTACCATGCCCTCCTCCAGGGGATCTTCCCAACCCAGGGATCAAACCCAGGTCTCCCACATGGCAGGTGAATTCTTTACCATCTGCACCACCAGGGAAGCCCATTCTATCCCTAGTAAATATGTACAAGCTTTTGTATTGATATAGCTATATTCAAAAATATAAATTGATATAAATATCAATATATATTGATATAAATATATCAATAGAGCTTGTACAGAAATGTCCATGCAGCATTATGCATAATAGTTTAAAAGTGAAAACTACCCAAATGTGGCATGTCTACAAAATGGAATATTATTTGGACATAAAAAGGAATGAAGTATTGTTATATGGTACAACATGGATAAACTTAAAACCCTTATGCTAAAGGGAAGAAGTCAATCACAAAAGCCCCGATTTTGAATGATTCTATTTACATGAAACATCCAGATAGGCAAGCATATACAGACAGAAAGCAGATGCATGTTTGTCTAAAGATATTAAGAGGAAAGGGGCTGGGGGTAAATTAGGAGTAACTGTTAATGGGTATAGAGTTTCTTTTAGGGGAGATGAAAATATTCTAAAATTGATAGTCAGTGATGGTTGCACAACTCTGAATATATTTAAGATGACTGAGTTGTAACCTTTAAATGGGTAAATTATATGGCATGTGAAATATATCTCAACAAAGCTTTAAAAGTATATAAAGTTAATTCCAAAATATGTCATTTGGTTTGAATCTTTCACTTTCTGTAGTCTTTATAAACTGGAGCCAAAATTAGGGATGGGGTATTGAAATAGTGAGAGGGTTGGAGAAAATATTATTTCTTTTTTTAACTTAGAAAGTGCTAATGCCAGAGTCTACCAAGTTAAAATTGATTTCATTCTCCCAAATGATTAATCTTTTTGTCATGATCGAGTTAAGAAATCAAAATCAATGTTCTGAATATTAACACTTGCTTTCCTTCACCTCTATCTTATAAATAACCAACCACTCAAGAAACAACTCAATTTCTTCTTTTCTTGCCTCTTCTGCAGCTAGATATAGGCATGATATAGCACCAAAGTACTCATGAATTCAACAGTAAATTTCAAAAAACTATACCAGATGATGATTAACATCACAAGTTAAGGCCAATATGATGTAAGTAGGAGTGTTCTGTAATATGTGCAGAGCTTTTACATGAAAGTACATGCAGAACTGTGGTGATGGAAGACTCTTGAGAGTCCCTTGGATGGCAAGGAGATCAAACCAGTCAATCCTAAAGGAAATCAATCCTGAAAGTTCATGGGAAGGACTGATGCTGAAGCTGAAGCTCCAATACTTTGGCCACCTGACACCAACAGCTGACTCATGTAAAAGACCTTGATGCTGGGAAAGATTGAAGGTAGGAGGAGAAGGGAGTGATGGAGGATGAGACGGTTGGATGGCATCACCGACTCATGGACATGAGTTTGAGCAATCTCTGGGAGTTGGTGACGGACAGGGAAGCCTGGTGTGCTGCAGTCCATGGGGTCACAGAGTTAGACACAACTTAGTGACTGAACAACAATAGCATGCAGAACTACTCTGATTCAGTTCATATATGTGCCCTTTGTCTTCCCTTGTACATTTTTTAGTTTGCAGTGCAATATAGACCTGATCACCAGAACTGTTGCAACTATTTTGGAACATAGATTGAACTTCAGGAGGGAAGCTCTGGGCTAAAACGGTGCAGTAGAAAGAAAAATAATCCCATTCCTTTGGCTGTCCACCTCTGACCTCTTTTACTCAAGTATTACAAACTTCTGTCTTGTTTAAGCAATAGATATATTGAATTTTCTATATATCGATAAAACTAACCTAATTAATAGCTGTATATATTTAGCTATAGTAACTAGCTATAGATATATATTTTATATAACCCTAAGAGTCAGACACAACTGAGCAAATGAACAACAAGAGCATGCTCTAAAGTTAACCAACTGAACTGATCCAGTAAGCATAAAGAGTAATCTTGTTTATAAGTGAAAGTCTCTCAGCCATGTCTGACTCTTTGTGACCCCATGGACTATACAGTCCATGGAATTCTCTAGGCCAGAACACTGGATTGGGTAGGCTTTCCCTTCTCCAGGGGATCTTCCCAACCCAGGGATCGAATCCAGGTCTCCTGCATTGCAAGCAGATTTTTTACTAGCTGAGCCACAAGGAAATCTTGTTTATCATGTATTTAAAAAATACAAATCCTCAGCTCAATTTAATTGGCTCCAGTAAAGAATTTTAATTCAAAATCTTAAATGTAGCTTACTTAAAATAGCAAATCTGTGTGTACTATGAATTACAGTGAATCAATCATTTGCACTTCTTTATGCATACCCTGTGACCTGGTAAGTCTACTAGCAAATATATACACTTGAGAAATTCTTCCATGCAACAGAAAACATGTACCAGAATACACATGGATTGTGGCTTGTGATTTGAAAATTTCTGAAAATAAGTCCAACCCAAATGTCTATAGACATATGAAATATATAGTCATACAATGGATACATAGTGATCAACATAAATATATTAATAAATATAAAGCATAATATTAGAGAAAAAAGTCACAGAGACGCCTACAGAGTGGTTCCATTAATATAAAATTCAAATCCAGACACAGGAAAACAATCTATTGTTTAAAGATATAAACACATGGGGTAAAATATATATAAACAAACAAACATGAGAATAACTTAATTAAAATTTGAGATAGTGGGTACTTTTGGCTGAGGAGGGAAAGGAGGGGGAAAAGGGAAGGCTTCCGAGAAACTGATGGTGTTCATTATTTTTTAAAGCAGGAGGTTGTTCCTGTTCCACAGATGTTTATAATATATATATATAATATATATATTAGTAATATATATTTATAATATATAATATATATAGTATACTATATATTTATATATATTATATATAGTATAATATATAATATATTATTAATGTATATTAACTAATATACATTAATAATATATATTGTTTTATATTATATATAAAACTGCACTGTACAATATGGAAGCCACTGATTGACTGTGGCTATTAGGCACTTGAAATGTGACTACTATAAAGTGAAATGTGCTGTAGGTAAAAAATACACATTGGATTTCAGTGACTTTGTTCAGAAAAAAAGTTAAATATATGTCAGAGTTTTTCATATTGATTACATGTTTAAGTCATCATATTTGAATATATTTGGTTAAATATATCTATTATTAAGTTAATTTCTCTGCTTTTCACTTTTTTTAATGCAGCTAAGAGAATATATGAAATTACATCTATGATCATGTTGTTTCTGTTAAACAATGCTTTAAACCCTACTTATATATCTTCCATTCTTTATATATATATCATATATTTTATAGTAAACATTTAAATTGTATATATATTAATTATATAATAAAAGCCAGATTTTCACTATTAAAGATACAAGAAGAAGTAGTTTTACTTTTCAAACATAATATAAACTAGTTTAATGTAACATATTCAATATGGACTTCTTCTAAGTCTTTCTTTGGATGGGGTAGCTATACATTAACTGATGTATCCAAAAACAGTGGCATGTGACTAAACTGAATATATACACATAATTTTTGGTCATTTGCTTTAAAAATCCAGGAAAAGAGCTTGGATTTTCACAAAAGAAAATTTGTGTGAAATTTGATGATATGCTGTGTGACTAGCTGATATACTGAATTATCAAGCAGTTACTGGAAAAGGAACAAAAAAATCAATAAATCCTAATTCAGACTACATGGATGAGTGTAAAAAAATTGAATGTAGCAACTATAAAATTTAAAGATTTTGTTCTAGGCTAATTCAATTTTTGGGGAAACTACAGAATGCCAATATTGAGAATTATCTCTCCTCTGAGGAACTCGATCTGACCATATAATTTGCAAAGCAGAAAGATTATCTAATTTAGTACTTAATACAAATACTTCATCTGAATAAATGAAGTGTGAATATCTAATAGTCTTTGTTTTCTAAATTCTGCTAGAAGCTCAACATCATGTACCAGCCATATAAAACATTTAAGAGGAAAGGGGAATTTAAAGGTTATCAGTACACCGAATTCAAAATGTATTTCAATTGATTGACACTATGAAAGAAACATGAACATGCATGCATGTGCGTGTGCGTGCACACATACACGCACACACACACACACACACACAAAACTCCTCTCTATTTGTAAATTACAGAGATTCAGTGGAAAAGAAGTTCAGATTCTGACAAGGAATTTTGATCAGTCTTCAGAATAGGGGCTCACAGAATGTGAGCTACAAACCAGGAAACAATATGATACACTGAAAAAAAAAAAACAAAGAAAAACAGGAATTGGGCTTGGAGCCAAAGAGAATTTGATTTGCATCCCTTCATTTACTTGCTTAAAAACTTTGAGGAAATTTCTCAATTAGGATTCTCAATTTTCTCAACTACTAAATAGGAAGAAACTTACTACTTCAAAAAATTTCGAGCAACATGAAATCAAGCATGTGCCCAAGACTTGGGAGGTACAGGCATTTTTGCCCATCACTGAAGAAGGCCAGAAGAAGGAAGCCAACATTCGATTTTCTGGTCTACCCTCCTCACTAACAGGGTTTGATAATCTACATTTGAGTGAGACCTCAAATTAATAGAAGACTTTCGTCCAGTAGTAGTATTGACATGCACATATCCCTCTCAGTTCAAACAAATACACAGATTAAAACAGAGAAATGCACAACAGCAGCAACAACAAATGTTAAAGGAAGAAAATAGTCCACCTAAAAAGAAAAGGAAGGGAATTCGAGTAAACCTGACCTAAATATGTCAAAAATGGCAAGGGGGAAATAGTATTCTTTGTCGAATGTACCAAAAAAAAAAAAATATATAGTTTTACTATTTTAGAAAAGGAAAGGCATTTAAAGGTTAGGTTAGGTTCTAGGATAGACAGTATAGTTTATGGTCAAAAGCACAGAAGCTGGAACCCCTGTTTGGGCTGTATAACCTTGGGCAAATAGCTGAACTTAGGTGCCTCATTTGCTAAATAAGTACATTAGGAGAATCTACCTCATAGGAGAGTATGATTGCTGAAGGTACAGAAACTATTTAGACTACTTTCTGACACAAAAGAGTCATTACCACAAGTCTTACTATCAATGTTATCATTATCACCACTGCCATCATCATCATCATTTGTACTCCTGAAGAGCATATAAACAGAAGTTAGGTCTCTGGGGACTTCCCTGGCCATCCAGCAATTAAGACTCTTCTCCCACTTCAGGGGGCACAGGTTTGAACCCTAATCAAGGAACTAAGGTCCTGCTTGCAGCCCAATACAGCCAAAAAAAAAAAAAAAAAAAAAAAAAAAAGAAAGAAAGAAATGAGGTCTCTGAAATGCAGCAAGTCCCCATTTATTTAGTAATCATATGGCCAACAAATACAGTTGCTTTCAATCACTTTTTGGTTGCAAAATTCCTTTTTTCCTCTAATAAATGTACTAGAGGACCCTGATACTGAAATTGAGTCAGAATTGGTTTGACTGAACCAGGTCGGGAGCCTTACATCCCCACCTGTGTATTTCTCTTCACCATATGGAGTGGTCTCTGAGTAAGTGAAAACCAAGTAGTATATAGGCATTTAAAGTGGTTTAAAAAACTATATTAAGGCAATAAATAACATGTATAAGGAAACCTGAATATCTCTGGGTTGACTACTATGAAACCATATTGCATTTGACTTGAATCATATCAAACAAAAGCACTTTCAAAATAATGTCTAATGAAAAATTCTAACACTTAAAAATAAGAATGACATTTAATAGATAAATGTCAATTTTCTATAGCTACACTGTCTAACAAGGTGGATCTTGAAATTTAAATGTCTTAGTTACTATTAATTAAAATAAAAATTGAATTCCGTAGTCTCCCTGACCAAAATGCCATTGCTCAATAGCCATTTATGACCAATAGCTACTATCTTGGACAGCAGAGCTAGAACATGTCTAACATCACAGAAAGTTCTATTGGATAGCAATCATTTAGAGCATTTCATTATGTGGAAAATTACACTCTCAATATTGAATATGTAAGAACATGACTATAAGCAGTAATAAAATACTTTACAGGTTGGGAAACACTTTTATTTTCATAAATGCAGTGTAGTCAGAGAAACAGTTTAAGTTTACTTCTGTGGAGGAGTTTATTTTGTCAAGGCTTTCCCTGAAATTGTCCACAATATGATATTTACATGAGATGCATAGCAGAGTAGGAAGAACTGTTGTCGGAGTTAGCACCTGTATGACCTTGAGGAGGTCATGCAGTCTCCCTATGCCCCGGTGCTTCCAGAAAACATGGGGGTGATGACAATTGTCTACCTAACCAGTTTACTTGCTGAACAAGTGAGAAAGTCAATACAAAAGTCCTTTGTAAACTCTGAAGCCCCAAACAATTACTAGTTATCATTATAATCATTTCTACATTTTCACTTGGCTGAATGCAAATGAAGTGTATAATTTCTGTAGAAATAGTTGAGCTAGTCTGAAGGAAAATGTCACGGTTAAAGCATTTGAGAGAAAAACATATTTATGGTCCAAAGACTCCGGGGCTACTGATTAGAAAAAAAAAATCATTTCTGGTTAAGCACATTTATTTGGGAACTGTTAGACAATTTGTATTTTATAATTCAGAAACAAAATATTTTGTTAAATTGGGTAAAATGATGTTTTATCTCCATTTTATCAACTGAAAGACACCAATTTTGACTTTAGCTTTAGAGGTAATAAGATCAGAGTTGCCCCTTAAAAGCATATTAAAGCTTCAAGAAGTTTTACAACAAGTTAATTTAATGCTTTATTGGCTTACTTCATTTAAGGTTACAAAGAACTAAAATGATCTTTGTGAAGTTTTGATCTAATCTCATTCCACAATGGTTCTTAATTTCTGCCTGGAAGGCAAACTTGCACATTTAAATTTGAGAATTAAAAGAAACAAATAAACTGGTATATATCAGTGTTGCCAAAACTTGAAGATTAAAAAAAATACAGAGAATTGAAAATTAATGTATTGCAGTTGCCAGAGATTTCAACATTCTCCCAAAAACCTGCAACAAACATACAATATTACTAATTATACTGTGCTTTAGAATGGAACACAGAGTCAGAATGCTTTCCTCTTAAGTGTATTTTTTTTTCCTCTTTCCACCGCCAAATAATGTTTATATTTCTTTGGAGCACACAGAGTTATACATATGTGTCAGTGGGGTTAATGCCAGTTGCTGTAACAAAGGGATCCTGCAATTCTGGTAGCTTAAGAAAAAAAAAAAAAAGGGAAAAAATGTATACTTCAAAATATACACAGGCATTCCTGTCTATGCATAGCTTTCTTCCACATAGTGATTTAGGAACTCTGGGTTCTTCCATGTTAGGCCTCTTCACCTCCTAATTCTTTGGAACCCTTTCCATAACATCAGCAGGTGGGTCGGGGATGGCTGGAAAAGTCATGCCTACAATGTAACTTGCACTGCAATTCCACTGTTAAGAACTGGTCACGTGGCTCTAACTAGAAGCAAGGGGAGCTGGGAAATGTAGCTGCTGCTTTGACAACTTCATCCTAGAAAGCAGCAACTCTACAGTCTGAAAGGGAGCGCACAAATCGTGATGGAAAGGTAGTTGCCTATGCCATAGTATGAATTTTAAAGAGATGCACAGAGTTGATTATTACTGATAAAAGCACTCATTTAATACTTTTCATATCTTTAATTCTGTTCTCTAGCTTCTAAGTGAAAATGAAAATGTTATTCATCCAATACTGTTACCCCCCTCTCTTCCCTTAAACAAGTAGAGGACAGAATGAATTCTGGCAGAGAAAGACGGCTTGGTGTCAAGAAGGAAGTCCTTAAGATGGGGCAACTGGAGATCTTTTTCAGTTCTTTTTATTTCTCTCCTTGTCAATCCTTGATTCTCTGTTAACACCCTTTGTTTTCAACCCCCATTTTCAGCATGAAATGAAGAAGAATGTCACTCAGGGTTATAGCCCCACTATAAGAACCTTGAATGACAGTCTAAGAAAAGACATTTCAAGACTGAATGAACCCTTTAGCCTGTTAGCTTAGGGAAACACACACGTGCACACACACACACTGAGGAGTCGCCTGGCCTTCAGAGATTCCTTGGATGACTGTGACAGTCCTTTATCCACCAAAAACTGAGTCACTTCAAGTAGAGGATAGATAAATCCATCATCTCTTGAAGGAAGATTTAAAAAGGTTATCCAGGTTGGATGCATGAGACAAGTGCTTGGGCCTGGTGCACTGGGAAGACCCAGAGGGATCGGGTAGAGAGGGAGGTGGGAGGGGGGATCGGGATGGGCAATACATGTAACTCCATGGCTGATTCATGTCAATGTATGACAAAAACCACTACAATATTGTAAAGTAATTAGTCTCCAACTAATAAAAATAAATGAAGAATAAAAAATAAAAAATATAAAAAGGTTATCAGCTACCTACTAAAGGACCAAGTAGATTTCCCTGATTGCAAACTGTCCTGCATGACCCAAGAAGGAGCATGGCAAACTCTCCAATGTTTATACAGGCTGTTCATTCATTCATCATGGATTTATTGAGCACCTGCTACATGAATGCCATGGGTTTGAGGTTAGGGATGCAAAGGCAAACATGAATGAGTCTTTAAATAAGAGAGTGACAAGGTAATGTGTGCATTCATAAAAACTACTCTGGAGAGTGGAAAACATACTGGAGGAAGAAGAGTGGAGGCAAGGAGGACAGTGAAGAGGCGGACGCATTAGTACAGGTAGGACATGTGTGCTGCCCGGGTGAAGGAGTGAATGTAAATGAAAAGATGTGAATGAATTCCAGAGCTAGTTGATTGTACCTGGAGGGTGTTATGCTTAGTAAAATAAGTCAGATAGACAAAGACAAAATATTGTAGGTTTTCACTTACAGGTGGAATCCAAAAAATAAAACAGACACTGAATATAACAAAACAGAAGCAGCCTCACAGATTCACAGAACAAACTAGTAGTTGCTAGAGGGGAGAGGTGTGGGAGGAGGGGCACAATAAGGGAAGGGGATTAAGAGGCACAAACTACTAGGTATAAAATAAATAAGATACAAGGATGTAACATAGAGCACAGGGAATATAGCCACTATTTTATATAACTTTTAATGGAGTATAATCTATAAAAATATTGACTCACTCTATTGTACACCTGAAATTAATATAATAATATAAATCAATCAGATTTCAGTAAAAACAAAACAAACCAACAATCAAAAAAGAGAGAGTTGTTTGTAGATTTGGCAGGACCCAAGAAAAGAATGTGCCATGTGGGGGATGGTTGGTGTCCTTGCCTAAAGTAAGATGATCAAAGCAGAAACATGCTTGCTGGTAGAGGGTAAATTATGAATTTGGTTTTTGAATATGTACAATTTAAGAGGATAAGTGAAAGTTTGAATGGAAGCAGCTGTACATACAAGTCTGGAAGGAAGAGGATTCTATCCTGGAGCAAAACCTTGAAGTTGAAGCCATGGCATGGATGAGAAGGACTCAAGGAGACTTTGTAGAAAGAAGAGTCTGGGGAAAATTCCTGAGGAACAGCAACATATGAGGAAGAGCCACGGGGAAAGATGCCAGCAAGTGGGATCAAGGAGATATTTCTAAGGACAAGACGTTATAAGGATAACAAGGAGAATGTGCTACTGAGGAAGTGAAATCACTGTCAGGAAGGAAGGCATCTTTGTCCAGAGAGCCTGCTACAAAAGGCTCAAGTGGAATGAGGCTTAAAAGAAACGTTTTTGCAGGTTTGGCAACAAGGAAGCTGCTGACAACCTCCTTGAATGGAACTGAAGGAAAGAAGGAAACTGAAATTGATCAACCAGTAAGGGAGGGGTCTGAGGAAGTACCTTATTAATGACATCCCAAAGTTATATCACAAGCAAGTGACGGTAGTTACTACATATACGAATTTCCCTGCTGGGCAGCACTGTGATGCTATTTTATCAGACAAGACGGCAGCTGGCTTTCTTTTCCCATATCCATGCATGCATTTATCTTTCAGAAAGTCAACATCCTTTTTAGTTAGTACTTGTACATGTGTCTTGCCAAAAAGCTAAGAAGGTATAAATCATCTGAAGAATACAAAATAATGAATAATTTATGTTCTTTATTGAACATATTAAGGTCTAGGAATTTCCTTATTTCTCCCAACACCTCTGCCTTTTTTCAGAAGAAAAACTGGAGGTTCAAGTATCATAAGTCAGAGGCCAGAGACCAAACATGTGGAAAAGTGATAGCAATGCATTTTATTTACCTATACTGGCTCTTTCCCCCTCCTTAAACACCCCACTTCCTTCATCCTTTTAAGCGCAAAAAGGACCAATCTATAGGTTTTTATTATTATCTCCTAACATCTGATTCAATTTAATCTGTATCATATAAAGTTCTCAGAGAATACTTATTGAAGAAATCAATTCAAAAAACAACTGAAGATGTAATTTACCTAAGTAAAGGTCACACTTAGAAAAAAATCTAAGACAAATGATAAACATGATAGACATTAGGATAAATATCTTGCCTCCATTCCTGTTGGGGGAGGGGACTAGGAAGTAAGAGAAATGTCAGAATCAGAGATGAGGTAGAGAGAAATAAAAAATTAATCAAGAGGATACCAGTAAGATCCTAGAAGGAAGACCTCATAAGATACAACATAACATATAGTAGTCATGCAACAAACATTGCCTGATTTGAACTGAACTCAGGGTAGCAAAACAAGAATTTGGGCCATGTTGACACAAAAAATGGATTCTCTTATTCTAGACAATTCTTATACTGAATAAATTTAATTTCTTTCAGTTCTGGCATAGCTCGGATAAATGTTCCTTATAACCATCTGCTTGCCTTCCTCTGATTCTGTGCTGCCAAACAAACTTCTATTCTTTAATTTGTTTTGCTAAGTGAACTCAGTCACAGGGAAAAGGTTAGTTTATGTGGCTGGCAATGCAATATTCTCAGGTCACCCTTCTCCCATTATAAATAACTACACTGACATTCTTTTTATTGTCCACCATTTTGGTGACTGTGGATGAGGTTCAGTTGGTGAAATTCATTTCTATATCTATATGATTAGCAATCACGTCCTGGTCCCAGAGATATAAATGCCAGGAAGAAACTGCTGTTGTTTAGTTGCTAAGTCATGTCCCACTCTTTGCGACCCCACGGACTGTAGCCCGTCAGGCTCCTAAACTATTTGACTACAAATTCAAGTCTCAGACTTTGATCTAATGCCTGCAGGAAGACTATGAAATGCTAAAGTGTTAGGTATTGAAACACATGCCTACAGACTTAATACTGGGGGTTAATATAAAAATACAGAAAAAAAAGACATGATATTGGGAAATCAAACACCTGACACTAGACTTTGAGAAATGTTTACAGCAAACACCAACCCTCACCTTCTCCAAACAAGTTGTTCACTAGTTCTAATTTGTTGTGTGATCAATACATACCTTTCCAGTTAAAGCGTGAGAAGGACTGACTATAATAGCCATAACATTGCTCTCGGGCAAATGTATTCATTCCTCCTCCACAACTTACACATAACTTTGTTACAACATAATATGCAAAGCTTTGAAATAATTTTCTGTTTCCAGATTGTGCAATTAGTGAAGGAAGTTATTCACCTCTGAAGATATTTATTCAATTCCTGCTATGGACCAGAGATTGTTCTGTGTGATGGGGAGTCAGCAGCGTTCAGTTAAACACTCCTGCCCATGTGCATATCACATTTCGAGTGGGGGGGAGGAATGAAGGGAATTTAGTGTTAAAGAGGTTTGGTTTGAAACCTGGCACTATTATTTCCTAGACTTATGACCTTAGGAAAGTAGCTCAACCAAAACTCCAGCTGCCTCACCCATAAATTGAGGATGATAACACCTTACACCACAATTATAAGATTTGAATGAAATGTCATGGTGCAACCAAATAAAAATAGTAGTGAAGATTTACTGTGTGCTTGTTTTATGACAGCATTATTATGCTTTAATCGTCACAACAAATCTACAAGGCAGGTATCATTACAGAGAGATTAAGTGACTTTCATAGGGAATAAGTAAGTGGTAGAGCTAGAATTCAAATTAGTTCTTCTAATGAACCTGTGCTCTTATTAACTCCACTCTCCTGTGTATGCTGCTTTCTTCTGCCTCACTCCATGCCCAGAGTGCAAGTTGTGACAGTGAGGACGCTGTCAGTTGCCCATTGCAGTAAACTGGATTCAAATTAGCAAAAGCAAAAGGGATTTACTGCTTTGCTTCATTGAAAAGTACAGATGTGGGCTGCGAGTGAAGTTTGATCAAGGCTCCTAAACCAAAACTCTCAGTCCTCTTGATCTCCCACTTGAGGGTCAACCTTACTGAAGTTACCTTCTCTCATGGTATTAGAATAGCTGCAGAAGCTCTAAGTAACATATCTATGTATTACTCAGTGCAAAGAAAGAGAGAATTTCCAAGAAGCCTACACCAAAAGTCTCCTTGAGTCTCATCACCTCCAATAGGCCATGTGTTCATCCTTGAGCCTATTATTTTGGATTACATTGGCTTGAATGGGTCTGAGTTATATGCTTTATTGCTGGAGCAATCAAAAAAAAATTTTTTTTTTGTCCACACAGAGTGGCTTACAGGATTTTAGTTCCCTGACCAGGGACTGAACTTGAACCCTCCTCCATGAGAGTGTGGAGTCGTAACCACTGGACTGCCAGGAATTACCTCCATATATACTAGTTAAATTAATTAATGTCTCAAAAGCAAATTATGCATTTCTCACATATCTATCCATAATATTTTCTAACTATGAGTTGAAAAATAAAAGAACACACACACTGTAAGAGAAGAAATGCTTTTTAAACAATCCCAAGTAGTAACACTCACACACATAATTGTTCCTGGCATATTTCTCTTTGAAATTCAGTCATCTACATGAAAACAGCAGAAGGGGAGCTCAGGACAATATGCCATGAATATTTCATATACAATCTGCTTCACACTATACAATTCATTTGTATAGGAGCCTTATTCATTTCCCCTAAATCAAATACTGTTCCTGACTTCCTTGGGGTTTTTTTTTTTTTTTTTTGTACTTTAAAATTTGTTTTTCGCCTAGTATTCATTCACCAAATATCTTTATACATCTAATAATTCAAGTACAAGTTAGTACTAGATTTTATATTTTCTAGTAGGAAAAACTGATATGTTTGAATGTTTTGTTGTCAATCTGACAGAGTTCTATTTCTTACCTCAATATTATCTGTGTTCAAAGCATTATCTCTTATGAGCCACATTCCTTCCAATAAAGTTAAAATAGACTGAGAGATTTTATACAACTGAAATGAAAATAAATTGATTTAGGATGTATTTTATTCTTACTTTAAACAATATACCCCACGTGCCATGGTTTCAGATCTACACTGCCTCCATTTCACACATGTTGGCTTGGCATAGACACTCATTTTTAGTGTATTTCTTGTTATTTGGTTACTGAATGTTTTCAGTGTCTTTCATAGGTTCAATCTGGAATGTACATGGTAGCTATTTATTTCTTCAACATGTAAGATAAAAGTGCTGATTTTGTTTTTAATGAATAACAAAAGTGGGAAAAATATGTGGAAGAAAAAGAAATATCATATGACATCTCTTATATGTGGAATCCAAAAAAGAAATGATACAAATGAACTTACTTACAAAACAAAAACAGACTCACAGACTTAGAGACTGAACTCATGATTGCTGGGGAGAAGGATGGGGGAAAGGGGTAGTTAGGGAGTGTGGGATGGACATGTGCACACTTTTGATTTAAAATGGATAACCAACAAGGACCTACTATATAGCACAGGGAACTCTGATTAATATTATGTGGCAGCCTGGATGGGAGGGGAGTTGGAGGAGAAGGGATACATGTACACATATGGCTGAGTCCCTCTGCTGTTCAGCTGAAACTATCACAATGCTGGTAATCAGCTATACTGCAATACAAAATAAAAATGTTTAAAATAGATAAATAAAAAGGGAAAAAAGTAGTATGTGGAGAAAGCTGAAATATATAAACTACTTTAGTACTGTTGTCTCTGGGTTAGCAGCCCAGTAACACATTATGCTCTGTGTTGTTATTCTGGGAAAAATTTAGGCCCCTGAGACCAGAGACCCCTGCAGTTGGGCCCCAGGTTTCAAAGGGCCCAGCTTGACCCTTCTCCAGATGTGAGGAGTTTATGGGGCCAAGGCAACACATCCATCAGGAACTCACACTCTTCTGTTCTGGGCACCAGGATCCCAGAATTCCCTAGCCAAAAGGTTCCAAGTCATCTTCCAGGTATGGCCAAGGAGCAAGTCTTTGCAGTTAGTGGGTGGAACTTGAATATATGTGTGTGGGATGATGTGGCCATATCTATATACACAAGATTCCTCCCAGTGTGGAATGGAATGAAAAGTATGTGGAAAAATAGGCAGTGGATCCCTGAGAAAGGGCTTGGGGTCAGCTCTTCTCAAGCTCCCTCCTTCTAGTACAGAACTCCAATCAAATAATTTGAATTTGAACCCACACTTCCATGTCATCATGATGGTATATTTGTCAAGGAAGAGAGCTATAATGTATTTTATTTAATAGATGGCTCAGCATGTAAAGAATCTACCTGCAATGCAGGAGACACAGGAGATGCAGGTTCGATCCCTGGGTTGGAAAGATCCCCTGGAGTAGGAAATGTGAACCCACCCCAGTATTCAAGCCTGAAAAATTCCATGGACAGAGGAGCTTGGTGGGACTACAGTGTAAAGGGCTACAAAGAGTTGGAGACAATTCAGTGACTAAGATGAGCTTCTGACTTGAGCTATTTCTTATAAATATTAAACAGATGATATGCAGACCACCATTTGTGCTCTCAGTCCAGGGCAGCCCTGACCTCACACAATGCCTTAGAGGACTATGTGATATACTGGGTTGGCCAATGAGTTCATTTGGATTTTTCCATAATCATATAGGAAAACCTGAACAAACTTTTTGGCCAACCCAATAGAATATCAAAAGATGTCATTCTTTCACTTCCTGGACTAAATTAGTCTTGGGAGGTAAGTGAGTGAGTGAGTGAGTGAAGTCACTCAGTCCTGTCCAACTCTTTGTGACCCCATGGACTAATGTAGCCCACCAGGCTCCTCCATCCATGGGATTCTCCAGGCAAGAATACTGGAGTGGGTTGCCATTTCCTTCTCCAGGGGATCTTCCCGACCTAGGGATCAAACCCAGGTCTCCTGCATTGTAGGCAGACACTTTAACCTCTGAGCCACCAGGGAAGCTGGTGAGGTGAAGAGGTTCTTTAAACAATAGCACATAGTTTTTAGAATTAGAGACTCTTAGAGACATTAGTTTTCTTCTTGAGGGAAGGAAGCCAGAAACAACATAAGCCATGGGCAAAGACATGAACATATTCAAAAGCATTTCCCTGCTATATGTTTCTATTGTGCAAATCTTCTGGGATCCATTTGCTTCTTCATCTGAAGCTCTATAATTAAGATTCTAACTCTGAGCTCAATAATTAAACCAATAGTTCATTAGCTTTTCAGAAAAAAAGCTCCACACAACAAATATAGCTTCTTAAAAAGATAGGTGAGATTTGTTAGTCTTGTCATACGTTCTAAACAAATTGTTTTAAATGTAATTGAAGAACTCCAAGTTCTATGAATAGAATATAAATTTGACTGTAAGTTTATAAATCTTTAAACATCAAGTCTCATCTAGGTTATATTTCCTACTGATAAATTTAACATACATCATTTTATCTAAAATTTATAATTTTGAAACCAAAAGTATAGACTATACCTTTTATAGTTCTGAGGTTGTCCTATGGAAAATATGCATGCTGAAAGTAGCCATTGAAATAATTATGACTCAAAAACTGCTACACATCTTTAACATGCCAAGATCTACTACAGTTTCATGGTGTCAAAAATAGAATATTTCAAAAAAGACTTAACATGGAAGTTTAATACACCAAAATAAATTCAACCATGAATTTCAAAGTTATTTCGCTTTTTAAACACAAATCCAATATCAATTCTCAAAATATAAATGTTCTGGTAAGGGAAGTGATATATGCTATTTTTCACAAATTAATTTTCATGAAAAGAAGCCATGTAAATAAGACATAAACACAACACTTTAAAGACTAAAAAAAAATAATTCTATTAAGGAACAATAATGGAAAGCAATTTCTTATTTTGTAGATAAGCAATATCTTATTTTCCACTGACTTTTCAATATCACTTATTTCCTGTATTCTAGACCCTGTTCTAGAATTAGGTACACAGATGAATAAGTCGTCATTCCTATCCATAAAATATTCAGTCTTAAAAAAGGAAGGACTCCATCTGAAGATTAAAACTATTATTTTAAGCCCATTTATAATATCTTCATGGGGGGGGGGGCTTCCCTGGTGGCTAGGATGGTAAAGAATCTGCCTGTGATGCAGGATACCTGGGTTCAATCCCTGGGTTGGGAAGATCCCCTGGAAGAGGAAATGGCAACCCACTCCAGTATTCTTGCCTTGGAGAATCCTCATGGGCAGAGGAGCCTGGCGGGTTACAGTCCATGGGGTCACAAAGAGTCAGACATGACTGAGTGACTAAGCACATAATATCTTCATTAATAATCCAAAATACAGTTATTTTTCCAAAAGATGAAAAAAGGCATCTTTCTATTCAACTGATCCTGAGTTTTAAGGAACAATTTCTTTAAAACAAAACAAAACAAAACACCAATTTCATTTTGAAAGGGATTGGATAGGGAAAAGGAAGATCTAAAGTGGTATAAAAATTACTCAATTCAGACTCTAAACTGCCAAAACACAATTACTTCTCCTTATTTAATCTTTTTAATTTGTTAAAATTCTTTGCTTATCTGAAAACAATTTATTGAGAATCTACTATGTATTGAATATGGCATTAGGTCTTGGACATAAATGTGTGAAGCAAGCAACCCAGTTCTCACCATCTCAGGGCTTCCCTTCTTGTAAGTTATATGACAGTGAGGCAAGATCTATAATGGAGGAAGTAGAGGCTTCCAAAAAACTATAAAAAATGCACCTAATCAGATGTGGGGGCAGGGAGTGAGATGGTAAGGCCATTAAGAATTTCTTGCCACAAAGAACCTTGAAGAAGACACACAAGCTCATCAGGTAAAGCAGGAATGGAAGAGATGGGCTATGGTGGTGGTTACAAACTTTATGAATGAATTCAGGTCCCCATGGGGGTAAAATGTGACATGTTAGAATCTAGTGATTTGGAAATTGTATGATAATTTTACTTTTGTAAGGTTGAGTAGTTTATGGGGTAACCAAAAGGGTAAAAGAAGAATGACAAACAGACAAGACATTAGTTGTTACTGTTTTAGTCTCTTAAGTCATGTCCAACTCTTTGTGACCCCGTGGACTGTAGCCTACCAGGCTCCTCTGTCCATGGAATTTTCCAGGCAAGAATACTGGAGTGTGTTGCCATTTCCTACTTCCAGGGGACCTCCCCAACCCAGGGATAGAACCCACGACTCCTGAATTGGCAGGTGAATTCTTTACCACTGAGCACCAGGGACATAAGATAGTAGAGGAGGAATCATTTGGCAAGCTGAAGGGACTTGAGTCTATCTGTGCAGGAAAGGGCAAATGGAGGAACATCGGAAGTCTTGGTGGAGTATGGTGGCAGAGAGGACAAGTGAGGATGTAATCTGTGGTTCCATACAGAAAGAGCTAATAAGCCACATCTCAAAGTTTTCACTTTATCCATGGAAGAGACAAGAAGGATTACTCATGGCTTTTGGGCAGAAAATGGGCATACTCAGATTTTTTGTTTTAGAAAGATTTCTTAAGTTTTTGTGTGGAAATAGACTGGAGAACAGCAAGAGTGGAATACTAGGATTTAGGCAAGAGTTGCTATTTTAAAATCTTAGCAATAGATCAGGGTCATCTGATTTCTGGTATTAGGTTTCAAGAAGAGGAAAATAAGACATTCCAGAGAGAGTTCTTTCAAAAAGTAATCAACCAAACAATTACTGGGATTAACTGGATGTATGGCTTATATCTAGGCTTCAGCTCTGTTCAACAAAGTAGGTGGTGGTCATATTAAATAAGTCAGGGAACCAGAGGGTAGAAGTAGGATTCACAGTGCTAATGCTTGGGTTTGAGTATTTAAGCTAAAGTTTGTGAGGCAAATTTATAGAGATCCAGTAGACATTTGTTTATTTTTATAGAGTACTTCGGAAAATTATCTGGGCTGGAATTACAGTTTGAAGGGTCATCAACATAAGACTGCTAACTGCATTTACAGATGAGATTACCCAGAGAAAGAATGTCAAGTACAAGGGAAAAAAGGCCCTAGAACAAAACATTGAAGAATATCACTACTTAAAGAAAGTGATATGCTTTGTGAGTCACAAAAGAGGTTAAGAGTGTGGGAGTCACACAGATTAGGAACAGAGTGTTTTAAACAGGATAGAGGTGCCAATTGGTACCTAATCAGGTGAAGTAAGATAAAGTGCAAAAAGAAAAAAAAAAGAAAAACTCCACCATTTGGCAAAAGAAGGACCCTCAGTGTCCTTGGTGAGAGCAACTCCCATGAAACTTTGCTGGTAGAAGTCAACATGCAGTGCGCTGGAGCCAGGCTGGGACCATGAGGAGGGAGCGAACAGAGGTAAGTTTTTCAAGAGGTTTCTGTGTAAAAGAGAGTCAAGAGGGAAACAAGTGGTAGAGGACACAGAACTGAAGGGTTGTTTTAATGATGTAAAATACTAGTGGTTGGTTAAATGCTCAAAGAATGTGGGATCTCCTTTTCGGAATGCAGACAGCTTGCCATTACATAGAGCAAATACACGTATCATATGTCTTCATGAGCCAGCAATGTGGTGACAGTATATTCCCACAGAACATATTCACTGAAGTGTTAACATAAAATATTTTACAGATTAATTACCATCTCTGAAATTACATTTGTAAAACTGGTGTGCTTTACTAAATCTCCGTGGGCAAGATAGGCTGATGGAGACAGAGCATTTATTTGTATAAATGTTGAGAGTTATGGATTGAAGAATAATTATATCTAATGATAGATTTTCCAAAGCTCTTACTATTAAAGATATAATACAGCTATGAAAATGCAGGCTTCAGTTAGAGCCTCTTTCCATTGATTCAGAAAGAAGACACTCAAAGTGTAATAGTGCATAAAGAGTGCCAAGCTTTGAGGAATATCAATCTCTGGGAACACTCCATTTTGCTAGCGCTCTTAGTTTTCCACAGAAAAATCTCATCAGATACCTCTCTTTGTAACTATTCACAAGACCCTTAATAGTTCCATGCACATAGTCAATATCCAGTAAATTAGGAAGTGCCTGTAATAGATCCTGTTGTTTTGTTTTTTTTTACTCATTTTGCTTCAATGATGTTATTCCTGAATCTCCAGATTTCTAGAAATTGTTTCTGGCTTATGTCATATGTGGAGTAAACTACATACCATTTATTTTTAAATGACAATAATTAATAAAGTGCCTAATTATTCCAATTTTCCTTGTTCTATAGACATTTCATAATAGGATCTCTTAGGCTATAGCTTTACTTTAGCAACTACATAACCAAACAAAAAGTAGAACTGAGAGTATGATGGAAGAGCACATGGTTAGTTGTTTAATTATTCATTCATTCAACAAACATCTTCTAATCAGCTAGACCACCTGCCAGGGTCTGGGCTGGACCTGACAGATACAAAGAGTATAGGCACTGATGTGTGTGTATTTTACATAAGTTGGTATTCTCTCTAAGTCTAGTATTTCTCAGCTAACAATGAGAACCACAGAGCCTTTCTAGCAGGGTGGGTAGCAGGAATCCAGAGGACAGGAGGGAGGGATATTCATTCTGGGTAAAATGAACAAGGGGAGCAGAAATAGCATATAAGTGTCAGCAAAGTACATAAGACCTTCAAGAAGTCAGAGTTTCTATTGCTGTTGTTATTATAGTGACTTAGTGAATTTACTCATTCATGTCCGACTCTTTGTGACCCCGTGGACTGTAGCCTACCAGGCTCCTCCATCCATGGAACTTTCCAGGCAAGAATCTACCCTCTGTTCTTCCATTGTTCTTGAGAGGAAAACTCTTTCGCTTTTTCATAGGTGATTTTTGGAGTGGAAAGTGAGGAACTGGTGGCACGTGCAAATTTGGTATGTGCCAACAGACAAGATATTTCCAAATGCACATCAATAGCACACGTCCCAGTCTCATCTACTAAATCCTCATTACAGTCTTATGAGAAGGATCAGAAGGTACACTACCCTTCCCCATTCTACAGGTGAGCGCACAGAAACAGAAAAGTCAGTTTCTCACTTCAAATCATACAGATAGCAATTGGCAAAGCTTGGACTCACAAATATTCCCTGATTCTGAGTCTTTCCACTTTCTCAACTGCACACTATGTCCATGAAACACATCAGATCCATTATACCAAATACTAAGATTTACTCAAGAAAAGATCTCTGGGTCCCAAGCTGTCATCTCCTGGTACCCCAAGTCCAAAGGGCCTTTGTCTACGAGCAGCATATTTATAATAAATAGACAAGTGATAGCATAAATCTAGATCTGGGTTGTGTTGTGCTTTGGGTTGGTGGTGTAGTTGCTCAGTCACGTCCAACTCTTTGTGACCCCATGGACTATAGCCTGCCAGGCGCCTCTGTCCATGGGGATTCTCCAGATAAGAATACTGGAGTGGGTTGCCATGCCCTCCTCCAGGGGATCTTCCCAACCCAGGGATCGAACCCAGGTATTCCACATTGCAGGTGGATTCTTTACCATCTGAGCCACCATCCAAATGAAGGATCTAGCAGATCACAGCTCATATTCAAATATGTAAGAGACAGGGATGATTACCTAGAATGAGGGTCTCAAAATATTTGTGTATCTCATCAGTAAAAAAAAAAAAAAAAAGCATGAACCCTATATAAATTAGAATGTGTGCGTGCTCAGTTGCTAGGTCATGTCCAACTCTTTTGAGACCCTATGGACTGTAGCACACCAGGCTCCTCTGTCCATGGGATTTCACAGGCAAGAATACTGCAGTGCGTCGTCCTTTCTTCCTCCAGGGAAATCTTCTCGACCCAGGGATCAAACCATGGATATGTGTCTCCTGCATTAGGAGGCAGGTTCTTTACAACTGAGCTGTCTGGGAAGCCCTAAAAGGATGCATGCTCTGTGGAAAAAGGACTTCATTTCATCATATTTTTGTTTCTTATTTCAATGTTTGAGTTTAATGTTTGAGAGAAAGATTTGGGGGAAAAAAATGTCTTAAAAATGAGTTTTCCCCACCACAGCAGACATGAGAGCTCTGAGCAAGAGGAGGAAAAAGAGAGTTGGGAGAGGTGATAAGAAAATCAGGGGCTACTCGGTTTGTGAGGAGGGGCCCTGACAGATAGAAATAGCAAAGGCAGCCTCACTTAATCCTTTAAGAGCTTGGAGTGCAGCACAACAGTGGCAACAGTTTTCCTGTCCCTGAAAAGAGTATGGCAGTTAGCTGAGAAAGAGAGTCAGTTGTGGCAGGAGAATACCTCAGTGAATAGCATCATGGACCATATGGCCTTAAACTAGACTGGTGAACACATGCCCAGGATTAAAGACATCCAGACTGAAGGTCTGTGTAGACAAGCTTGTGCATCCAGTTGATGATCACAGGTACAGATGCGTCCTCTGGGGAACACAGGACACTGGGGAACATGAATGCCTGCACTGGAAGAAAAGGGGATGCACTGTCCTAAAATGAAATGGATGGAGAACACCTGGGATTACATTGGTTACATTTTCTACCCTCAAGCAGAAAGGGGTAAATGGTAAACTCCATCTGTTCAAAAGAATGACTAAGAGGAGATTAAGCCTGCATTCCCTGGATGAGTCTTCCCCCAAATTAGCATGTAAGCCAGCTCTTTTGAGCTTTAAAACTAGCATCATCTCCTCTTCCTTACTGACATATGTTCTGCTGAACATCTTTTCTCAAAATAGACCAGTTTCACCCACGTTGAAAATCTGTCAAGGCAGGGCTCTCCCTCTTTCCGAGTGATCTCCACAAGTACTGGAAGGGATCCCTGGCAGTCCTGGCATCACCTCACTGCCAGGTGGTGCCAATTCAAATGGGTGCACAGCCCATGAGGTATCTGTGGCTTAAGACCTAAGTGACATCAGCTACACCGTGAGCCCAAATCCTTGAACAACTCTCTGCCCTGCCCCAAGTTCATGCTGGATTAACTAGCATCTGGTAGGGCCGCTTTTCCTCTAGTTATATACTCAAATTTGGGAGCTTTTGATGTTTGAGTTTGGGGTATTTTCTCAGTTCTCCTCCTTTCCTGTACATGAATGTCAGTGAAGCACATTCTCCACACATGGACATGTCTTTTCTGTCCTTGAGCACCATCGCTTAACTGTCAAATAATGGACCTCAGATACATCTACGACATTTATCACTGTTGCACCACATACATGTTTTATCTCTCTCTTTCATTATTATGACAGGTCTCTAGTTTCTGATATTTTCAAATTTGCACTGTCTTTGCATTAGGTATGATTATCTTAATAATCTTGATAAAATACTCAACTAAGAAGGAACACACCAGTCCACATAACAACACAGTTTCCAACTGCTAATATCATCTATTGGGCATGGGGGTGATAGGAAAGTGCTGAAGACTCTATGCTGGGAGCCACCCTTATTCCAATCAGAAAGAGAAAAAAAAAACACTATGTAAATATTAATAATATTAGACCACTATTTATTGGATGTTTGCTACACATCAAGCCATGTGTTAAGTGCTTACATCTATTATCTTGACTGATATTTTCTATTTTTTTTTCCTTTTTTTTTGAGTTATTCATTGACATGTTTAATTGACATAGTATATTAGTTTCAGGTGTACAACATAATGATTTGATATTGCTATTTTATTTTTTATTGGAGTATAGCTGATTTACAATGTTGTATTAGTTTCAGGTGCATAGCCAGGTGACTCAGTTACACATATATATCCACTCTTTTTTAGATTTTTTGTCCCCATATAGGTCATTACAGAGTACTGAGAAGAATTCTCTGTGCTATACAACAGGTCTTTATTAGTTATCTATTTTATATATAACAGCGTGTACAGTTGACAGATCTTATTAAAAATTTTGTGGCATAAATATTAACATTCCCTTTTTGAAAATTAGGAAATGGAGACCTAGAGAACTAAAGTAATTGGCAAAATATCACAATGCTAGTAAATACTGGAGCCAGGGATTAGGAACCCAAGTCTGTCTATCTCAGTGTCCCTGCTCTGAATTGCTGCATATAACTTATTTAAGAAAGTTTTAATTAAAGATTTAATTATTTCATAGCAAAAAAATGTTTCTATTAGTGGTTTACTGGTATAGGATACATTCTTTAATTCATCAGAAATTACTTAATTATTGATAAATATTTTTATATATCCTTAATGTCTAAAATCTAAATAGGTCAATGCTTATATAGAATACATGCTAATTATATATAATTATGAAATTAAATAGAAATTATAATTATATATAGTTAAATCTTGTAAATTTATATACAATTAGTATGTATTATATAAGGATTTATATACCATGCAGGTACACACATATATATACACAAAAAGAGAGAATAAGTATGTGTGTATTTCTGATAGATTATCACTGTAATCACCAAAACAAACAATATAAGCTCAATATTAACTGAAATATGTGACATTTAAGAAGTTTAAATATATTAGAGGTTGCCTATGGCTATACATGTAAATAAATTGATACAGCACACTCTTTTACATATAAAATGAGAAGAAATGGTCTCAATTATATTATTATATTTCCCCTCTAGACGTGTCATAGTACATTCTTAGCAGAAAAAAGTAATTTCTCATATGAAAACTAGAATGGGTACATTTAACATGCAGATATGGTTTGTTGAAATGCCCTTAGAGATGAAAATGACAGGTAATATATTTCTTAGTGCATTTATTCATGTGTTTATTTTTGTGAGAGACAGACATAACTGTCAGCCTCTGGATACAGCTCAGTGGATAGTGACTTTTGCTAACGCTTAATAGTTTCCATATGTTCAATAAAAATCATTATGAGAAAGTTCACTGAACCTTTATACAAACTAACCATGCAATGCCTCACTCTAAAAGGCACCTAGGAGGTGAATGAAAAACCTGTATATTTCCTTCTGAAATGAACAAATATGAAAATATTTTATTTCAGTTTATTAATGCATAATAATTTCTCTTCCATAAATTATTATAATAGGAAGAAAAAATAGTATATAAAGAGATTAACTAGATGGCAGGCATCTAAAGGTGTTACATACATTGAAATATCTATCATCAAAATAAGCCTATGAGAGATTATTATTACATCCATTTAAGAGAAAAAGAAACTGACACAGAGATTAACTTCTCCTAGGTCATACTAATAATGATGAAATCCAGGATTTTCACCTAGGCAGTGTGCCCAAAGCTCATGTATTTTAATCACTAAATTTCTATATTTACCTACCACTAACACAAATTTAGAAAGAGATGTTTTTTTTTTTTTCTAGAAAATGTCTCCCTGTATTCTTGATGTTCTAATACAAATGGTAAGAATTTATAATAAAAGTATTAAACATGTTGGTGGGTAATAATCTGACATGTTCACAGATAGAATAATTTAGCAGACCAGAGGAGCAGGCATTCTATGACATGCCTACATTACGGTCTTCTTTAAACAACACATTATTTAACTTCATGGCATTTGGAAAAGAATATCTGTCAACTTCAGGAAACAAATATTAAGAATAAAAAATGATCATGGGGGCTATTTTGCTTAACAGTTTGCTTTTAACACTGAAGGAGTACATATTAAAATATGGGTGTAATTCCAAAGTTAGATAAGGGTTCAAGTCAGCAAATACCCTGGTGGCTATTATATACTGCATATATGTTCAGAAATTTTTTGGTCCTGAGAAGTTTAATTGAAGCATTTCCGTTTCAATATGATATGACTGAGGACCAGGATGCTGAATGATTTGTCTGAGGTCACATAGTAAGTTAGCAGCAAATTCAAAAAGAAAACCCTAGACACCTTTGATGAGGATGACTATTATTAGTTTTTCAATGCTAATATGTCATTCGCTGGCTTTAAAGTAGGAATAGTATTAATTAATCTTGTGTTCATATTTCATTTAAAAAGCTATAAACGATATGAAAAGGCAGTGATTTGGACAGGATGTTTTGAATACAGACAAGTTGAAATGTAATTGGAAACGGGTCCACTGTCCCCAGCTATCTTTGATTTTCTTGCTTCTTCCAAGTGTATTATTCCTACTGTATCTACTGTCTGTTTTACTCTGATATTGATAGAAAAATGAGTTTTAATTAAAAAATTAAGATTATAGTCTTATAAGCTGTTTGATATAAGTGCTCAATATAAATTTAAAAGGAAAAAAAAAACAAAGATAAGAGCAGATATAAGAAAATAATATGATTTTTTTTGTCCTTACCAGAGTGATGGCTATGACAACTTTAAATACCATCCAAAATTAAAATTTCTAAATTACAACCTCTGCTTAATAATACAGGAGTGACAAAATTATTGGCAATTGACCAAACACTTGAATGAACTGAATATCAACCACTTCCTATCATTCATGCATTAATTCATTCATAGCTCCTCACGAATCTATGAATCTGAACTTGCCTCTGTGCTATAAAAGAGGCAAGCACAATAAATGGAAGCTACCAGCAGTGAGAGGTGTACCCTCTAGAATGGAAAATGGAAGACCTGTTGGCCTATGAACCACTGCCCCCATCAACATGATAATTTACCTAAATGGAAATTAAATAAATAGAATTGTTTCCTGATAAATGGGAGTATACCTACAAGAATGTTTACCTACATTTGTGCCCTGGAAGCCAAGCATTGCATATAATGTTTGTTGGCCACTTAGGACTAATATAACAGAATGGATAGAAAGTGATCACTCTCAGTTTAACCCCTGGCATCACTAGAAGAGCGTGGATTCCATTAACATTTCCGCATTTATTACTCTTCTCTTTAGAAAGAAAGTTAAACACTGAAAAGTCTCTTTACAAGAGTTTTGTTTCATTATGTTTCATTCTTTTCTACATTAAAAGTTCAATAAGATTATATCAAATAAGTCAATCTGAATGAAGAAATGACCGAATACAATTGCATTCTGTATTTTTTGCTTTAAAATTTTAAATCTACATTTCCAACAATAAAGGAAAACAACAAAGGGGACACGCTGCTAGATTCTTTGGAGTTTCACATTAATGATTATTCCTATTTTAGCTTTACTGGTACAAGAAACCGAAAGAAAACCCAGTGGTTGGGGTTCAATACAAGAGGTGAAAGGGAAGGGAGTGTTGATAAGAGAGGAAAGGAAGGTAGATCTGATGGCAGAAGCTTTCCTTTTAAGTAATATTTAGATGAAGAAGAAAAGTTATGTTCATCACATTCAGTATCTGTCCCTGTGGAAGAAGAATTTTTTCCTTACCTCAGTCTGTGACTCATACTGTCTGTCTGCCATATTAGCTGTGGGAGATTGACTTGAACAGATGTTTTGGTTTCATATTAAATTTATAAATTATTTCCCATAATTCCCTAGTGCCCATCTATTACAATTTTCATAACTCCAATCTTGGTTTTTTAGGTACTGAGAAAAATGTGCCATAAGACACTGCATATAATTCTTGCTTAGTCAATAGTTGGTACATCAAAATGCTTAAAGATGGAGTTCATATATTTGTATGACCACAAAAAATAACAGATATAAACCTTTCAGTAATCACCATCTTTATTATCACTTTATTGGAATGGAGGCTTTTTAGGCTTCATATTGCCAAAAAAAAATGAGATAAATAATTGACCTTATGCTTCAGAAAATTTTTGTCCCTAAGCATTATTTTCTTTTAATATTGTTAATTATTCTTGTGTTACTAACATCTATTATTATGTGTTGAATGGTAATCTTCATAGATGGATGGGTTGATACATGGATAGATAGATTGTTGTTGTTGTTTAGTCACTAAGCTGTGCCCAACTCTTTTGTGACTCCATGGACTGTAGCCCACCAGGCTCCTCCATCCATGGGATTTCCCAGGCAAGGATACTGGAATGGGTTGCCATTCCCTTCTCCAGGGAATCTTCCCAACCCATGGATTGAAGGTACATCTCCCTCACTGGCAGGTGGATTCTTTACCATTGAGTACCAGGGAAGCCCAGATAGATATATAAATACATGAGTAAGACAGATAGAAGGTAGATTTTCACCTTGAGTGAAATAAATTCTCTCATCCTAACAAACACCATGCAAGATAAATTTATATCTTATTATTAGAGATAAGATTTAGGCTTAGAAATGGTGTGTTATCAAATTTAAAATATATAGGTGTGAAAGTATTAAGATATCCTTAAAATCTTGACAGATATTGGAAATAGTCTAGCAAATATTATCCAGAATAAAAATAAACATATTTAATTTGGAATGTGCTTTAGTTTTGCAGTATTATGTGGGCTACTGTGTTCCTTGTTATTTTAATGTAGTTCATGAATATAGATTATTCATCAATTGACACTCTGTTCCACTGTATCTGGAGGTCAAATGTGAGGTAGTTATTAAGACCCTATAAAGTCTGCCGTCCTGCAGACTTTCACCATCAAAGTTTATATATTATACATTTCCATGGAATATGACAACAAATTGGAAGTCTGATGGCTAATTTACATATAATTTTACATGGTGGTTAAGAGTGAGTATGTAATTAACTCACTTACATTCTGGTAATTCATCAGTTTTTAAAAACTAGTGAAATGGAAGAATGTATTGGAATTTAATTACTGGTATCCTCACACATTTGTTGATTGTATTAAAACAAGTACATTGACTGAGTGGTCCTAAATCCTGAAAATTCATAACATCTTCAAGTTCTGCTACTAATGTTCATTACTTATCCCATGAAAATGTCTATGCATGTAGACAATAAAAAAGTAAGGAATAAATCAACATAATTATAACTTATTAAGATTATGATATAATGCCTGATATCTCACATGTATTAGCTTATTTCTCACAACAAATCTGAGGCAAGTGTCACACTCATTTTCCAAAGGAGGATGATGAGGCTTGAAAAAATCTAAAATCTTGCCCAAGATCACACAGCAAACTAAATACTAGAGCAAGGATTTAAACCTTGTCTTTTCACACTGAGCTCTCTGCTCTCGTGTATGCTTTTTTTTTCTAATGACAGACACTATCTCATATCATAAGGTTCACTCTCATTTATCATATTATACCAACAAGTCTCTTCACTAGTACTGGAATGGCATGTTCCCATCTCAGGGCCTCAGCATTTAACTGATCCCTCATCCTGGCTTGTTTCCTTCAGATAGTAGCATGCTTCCTTCCTTTAATTCATTATAGCTCTCCTCAGATGTCACACACTCAAGCCTTCTTCCCTAACAACACTGTCTAAAATGCCACTTCATTTCCCATTCAACTTAGATTATTTTTTCATAGCATTTCTTATCTATTATTGTATAGTGTATTTATTTGGTTACTGTCGGCCTGCCCTTCCAAAATGCAAATTTGACAAGAAAGGGACATTGTTTTGTTCATGGTTGTATACCTAGTACCTACAACAAAACCTGGCGCAGAGCTGGTCAACAAATATTGGTTGAATGAGAACAAAAATGAATGACTGCTGAGATTTACCCTAAAGGTTTTAAACTTTCATACATATGAAAGTAGTTTATGAATGAAGTAAAACTGCATGGACAAAGGCAGATGGGGTTGCAAGTAGTATTATAACTTTTTTTTTTTTGGTAGTGAAGAACAGACATTTAGAAAAACTGAGCTGGATTGTGAAGTTTTGGAAGAACAGACTAATGGAGTAAACCATAAAGAAGGCTGAGCACCAAAGAATTGATGTTTTTTGAACTGTGGTGTTGGAGAAGACTCTTGAGAGTCCCTTGGACTGCAAGGAGATCCAACCAGTCCATCCTAAAGGAAATCAGTCCTGAATATTCATTGGAAGCACTGATGCTGAAGCTGAAGCTCCGGTACTTTGGCCATCTGATGTGAAAAACTGACTCATTGGAAAAGACCCTGATGCTGGGAAAGATTAAAGGCAGGAGAAGAAGGGGACGACAGAGGACAAGATGGTTGAATGGCATCACTGACTTGATGGACATGAATTTGAGCAAGCTCCGGGAGATGGTGAAGGACAGGGAAGCCTGGTGTGCTGCAGTCCATGGGGTTGCAAAGAGTCAGATAACGACTGAGCGACTGAACAACACAATCTATGGGATACCTGGGGACAAAAATAACCAGGAAGGGAATGAAAAGCACTGACATTGCTTAGACTAAAGAACTGGGAAAATGGGTTAACTGTAAGGAGGGATGCTTAAGTTAGGCTGAGGACAACAGATGACTGCCAATGAAGGGATCTCCAAGTCAGGTCTAACTGGGACAAATGGTACACACACACCTTGAGTGCTCACAAAGAGGGATATTACATTCAACTGGCTCCTGCATTTGCCACACACATTTAAAAAATTCTTACCAGTATTGGAAGTAAGTTTATAAATATTTCAGAACTGAAGTTTTCTTTCTGTTTTTGGCAAAGGATGAGATAAATTGGTGTTCATGCACGACCATGACTTCAAGGAAATGGGCATAAGGAGATGAATGAGTAGAGATGAAAGCTAGGAGGTATAGACTGGCTTGACAAGATTGACAAGAAATGGTTTTCTGAATCCCAAGTTAAGAATAAAAGCCCTGAAGTGATAAATTAATTTGTCATTTTTTTTCAGATTATCCATTTTCTCTAGGTGAGCCTCCTCCACAAATATATGCTTTAAACAAACACAACCCACCACTGTAGAGGGGATATATACAAGGTCTAGAAGTGAAAATGGTGGGTCAAAGTGATTCACAGTTCACAGTAGATACTATTAAGAGTTTTCACAGCTCTTTAAATCTTTCAGCCCAAGGACTCAAAAACGTTGCTTGAGTGAACTGGAAAATGGAAGGAAGTTTGGCTTTAGTGATCACTGCGAATTAACTAGGTGAGGCTCTGTGGTTGGGCAGCACTCAGGTTTTTAGGAAGAAAAAAAATTTAGTAATGTTTGTATTCTTACTGAGGAATTCTTTATAATATATCCTATCACTAACAAAATTAAATTCTTTCACTTTGAGTTGTATCTGGTACTTTGATGTAAACTGATAATATACCATGTTTCTCTATAAATTATTTCCTTTAAATAGTTACTTTCCTAAAATGTATTTACTCACATCAGATTCTACTAATTTTATAATAAAAGAGAAACTTTTCTATCTTTAATTAAAATCATTATAGTATGAACCAAAAGAACATATCACAGATTATATGTTTTAATGTAACAAGTGAGTCCAGAAATATCTTCATAATCTTGATTATATTTACCTTTAGATAATACCAAATGTGACTTATTTTCAAACAAACATGACACATTTTCTTTCTGTCTAAATCAAATATTCTATGAATCCAAAATAGGCTTCTAGGGAGTTACTTCAGTCTATAGAAAATTCTATTGATACTATCTCCTTATGCCAAGTGGGAAGAAATCTATTCTAATAAGAAAATACAAATTGTACAAACACAGTGCCAAAATTTAAGAAACTAGTACATAGTGAAAATAAAATGTAACCACTATGTATGCCATTTATTTAAACCAAAGTTACCTACACTGAATTTAAAATCATTTAAATAAAGTTTTAAATGAGAGCTTTGAATTGGCTGCTATATTAAAATGTACAGTTAAGTCTACTACATGTGCAGCTGTACTACTCATATGCAAATATGTTATAGTAAGAACAGAAATTATTAACTATAGTGTAAAATTATGAGGACTACTTTCTTAAAGAAAGAATGTGTTAGAATCCATGACATCACAAAAATTTTAGAGATAAATTCTATGCTTTTAAGCCTCTTAAAACTGTTTTACCACCTAGGGCTTTTCAATCGACCTATCTTTCAAAACCTTTGTGTCCAAAACAGACACATGGATCAATGGAACAGAATAGGGTGCCCAGAAATAAATCCATGCACTTACAGTCAGTTAATCTATAACAAAAGAGACAAGAATATACAGTGGAGAAAAGACAGTCTCTTCAACATGTGGTGGTGGGAAAACTGGATAGCTACATGTAAAAGAATGAAATTAGAACATCTTCTTACTACCATATATAAAATAAACTCAAAATGGATAAAAGGCAAAAATATAAGACCAGGCACCAAAGAACTCCTAAAAGAAAACATAGGCAAAGCACTTTGACACCAATTCTAGCTATATTTTTTTGTATCTGTCTCCTAAGGCAAAAGAAATAAAGGCAAAAGTAAATAAGTAGGACCTAATTAAACTTAAAAGCATTTTTCACAGCGAAGGAAACCACTGACAAAATAAGAAAAAAAAAAAAAAACAGCCTATGGAATGGCAGAAAATATTTGCAAAGGATATGACCAATAAGGACTAATATCCAACAAATATCAACAGCTCATTCAACTCAACAGCAAACAAAGAACCCAGTTAAAAAATGGGAAGAAGACCTGGATAAACATTTTCTCAAAGAATATGTACAGATGGCTGACAGGAACATGAAAAGATGTGCAACATTGCTAATCATCAGAGAAATGCAAAACAAAACCATAATGAGGTATCACCTCACACCTGTCAGAATGGCTATCATCAAAAAGACCAGCAATAACAAATGTTGGTAAGGATGTGGACACAAGGGAATACTTGTGCACTGCTGATGGGAATGTAAATTTGTGCACTCACTATGAAGAACAGGATGGAGGTTCCTTAGAAAACTGAAAACTACCATATGATCCAGCAATTCCACTCCTGAGTATATATCCAAAGAAAATGAAAACACTAATTCAAAAGATACATGCACCCCAATGTTCATAGCAACATTATTTACAGTTGCCAAGATATGGAAGTAACCTAAGTGTTCATCAACTGATGAACGGATAAAGAAGATGTGAAACTCTGTCATTTGCAACAATGGTGGATGGACATAGAGAATGCTAGTGATTAGTGAAGTAAGTCATAAAGAGAAAGACAAATGCTGTGTGTTATCACTCTTAGTGGGATCTAAACAACAAAGCAAATTAATGAATATAACAAAGCAGAATCAGACTCACAGATGCAGAGAAAAAACTAGTGGTTGCCAGCGTTAAGAAGGAAGTAGTGAGAAGCAAGATAGATGTAAGGGAATAAGGGATATACACTATTATGTACAAAAGAGGCAAGCAAAAGGATATGTCGTACAGCACAGGGGAAGAGAGCCATAGTTTGTGATAACTTTAAATGAAGTATAATCTATAAAATATTGATCACTATGTTGTACACCTACAACTAATAATATTGTAAATCAACTAGACTTCAATAAAGATAATGAAAAAAACTAAAAAAGAAAAAAACAGTGTGTCCATTAGGAGAAGCAAAAAGTAGGTAAGTTCCCCAAATTAGCTTAAATAAAAACACTCTGGTTTTCTGGGTATGCCTGTAAAACAGTGTAACAGAACATACCTACAGTGTACTCTGACACGTCTTCACGTGAATAACGTGAATTGTGTCCAGCTTTGGTCTATATTGCCTTGGGCTGCCTTCCTGATCACACAATGACTGACGCTTCTTTTTAAAAGGGTAAATATTTTTAAAAGAAAGTGTAGGTTAGATATATGCACACATAAAGAAATATCCTAAAGTGGTAGCTTAAGTTTTGTTCTATGCATATTATTCATCTCTATCATCATGAAGAGACATAAACTTGATAGTATGATGAGGAAACAAATGACTGTAATTTACAGATGTGCATTATTATTCCAAAATGCCTCTTGGGAACAACTAAATGAAAGTGTAATTTTTATTTCAATTATATATTTTATAAGGAAAAAATAGACTGCTTACTGTAGGACTGAAATATAGGTATGATGATACTATTTTATTTTACAGGAATTTTTAAAATAAACAACCAAATGATATGGCTTATTATGATGATGTCAAATATATGGAATGATGAATTTAGAATAATTAATTATTTTTATTGGAACACAGTAGCTATACCAGAATGGCTGAAATGAATGAAACTAGAGAAGATTAGTTCTTTCCAGACTGCCTACTAATAATATATTGAATCTAGTGATATTTAAGTGCTAGTTTGCAAGTAAACTAGGATGACTTGCTTGAAATTAAGTGGGAAGGTGGGATCAACGACAATTAAGCTTTATAACATAGCATACTGAAATCAATCTAACACAGACATTAATTGGGAATGGATGATAGCAGTAGACCCAAATATCCACAGTACCTTGAACAGCAGTGGATAGACTGTAATTGAAATGGGTTCTTTAATTATGCATGGAAACATGTCTCCTCCAACACATTACTGCTCGAGAATAAAAACAACCCCCCCAGAGACAGAAAAGGGTGATAGAGGAGTAGCTGGATGTGGAGTACATCTCTCTCCATGGATACATCAGGAATATACCTTCAGACACAGAAGTGCATGCAGAACACCAGCTGAGAGTGGACAGGAGTGTACCCGACAAGCAGAAAAGAATATATAGACCCATGCAAAACTCGAGATCAAGCCCTGAGCCTTTGGAGTGGGAGCACTGACTCCATGACCCGAGACTACCAGAGAACTAACCTTAGGGAGTATCAAATAGGGAGAACTCACACAAAGGAAACCACTTGAATATAAGACCGGGCATCACCCAACCACCAGTAGCACCCTGTGTAGGATGCCTCATCTAAACAACAAACAAAACAAAAATACAAACCCAATCATCAGCAGACAGGATGACCACCTCACTCAGCCTTGCCCATCAGAGGAAAAACAAACAAACAACAACTCAGCACAAATCTAACCTTATATGAAGCTTACACAAACAACTGGACCAACCTTAGGAGGGCAGAAACCAAAAAGAAGAAAGTATTCAACCTTGAAGCCTGGGAAAAGGAGACCTCAAACACAATAAGTTTAAAAAAAATAATGAAAAGGCAGAGAAATACTACACAAATGAAGGAACAAATTAGAAACACAGAAGTCCAAATAAATGAAGAGGAAACAGGAAAAGTCCCTGAAAAAGAATTCAGAATGATAGTAAAGATGGTCAAAAACCTTGAAAACAAAATTGAAAAAATGCAAGAATCAATTAACAAAGACCTAGAAGAATTAAAGAATATACATACAGAAACAAACAGCACAATTACTGAAATTAAAGATACTCTGTTGCTGTTGCTGCTGCTGCTGCTAAGTCACTTCAGTCGTGTCCGACTCTCTGTGACCCCATAGACGGCAGCCCACCAGGCTGCCCCGTCCCTGGGATTCTCCAGGCAAGAACACTGGAATGGGTTGCCATTTCCTTCTCCAATGCATGAAAGTGAGAAGTGAAAGTGAACGTGTTCAACTGTTAGCAACCCCATGGACTGCAGCCCACCAGGCTCCTCCATCCATGGGATTTTCCAGGCAAGAATACTGGAGTGGGGTGCCATTGCCCTCTCCTAAAAAATACTCTAGAAGGAATCAATAGCAGAATATCTGAAGCAGAAGAACAAATCAGTGAGCTGGAAGATAAAATGGTGGAAATAATTTCTGAGGAGTAGAATAAAGTAAAAAGAATGAAAAGAACTGAGGTAGTCTCAGAGACCTCTGGGACCATATCAAATGCATCAACATTCGAATTATAGGGGTCCCAGAAGAAGAAGAAAAAAAGAAAGGGTTTGAGAAAAGTTTTGAAGAGATTATAGTTGAAAATTTCCCCAACATGGAAAAGGAAATAGTCAATCAAGTACAAGAGGCACAAAGGGTCCCATACAGGATAAACCCAAGGAGAAACACACCAAGACACATACTAATCAAACTAACAAAGACTAAACACAAAGAATATTAAAAGCAGAAAGTGAGAAGCAATAAGTAACATACAAAGTAAAGCCCATACGCTAAACAGCTGATCTTTCAGCAGAAACTCTGCAGGCCAGAAAGGAATGGCAGGGTATTTTTAATGTACTGAAAGGGAAAAATCTACAACCAAGATTACTATACCCAGCAAGGATCTCATTCAGAACTGATGGAGAAATAAAAAGCTTTTCGGACAAGCAAAAGTTAAGAGAATTCAGTACCACCAAACCAGCTTTACAACAAATGTTAAATGGACTTATATAGTCAAGAAATACAAGAGAAGAAAAAAGATTTACAAAATCAACCCCAAACAATTAAGAAAATGGCAATAGGAACATTATACACACACACACACATTACTTTAAATGTAAATGGGTTAAATGCTCCAACTAAAAGACAAACGCTGCCTGAATGGATACAAAAACAAGACCCATATATATGCTGTCTACAAGAAACCCACTTCAGACCTAAAGACACATATAGACTGAAAGTGAGAGGATGGAAAAATATATTCCATGCAAATGGGAAGCAAAAGAAAGCTGGAGTAGCAATCCTCATATCAGACAAAATAGACCTTAAAATAAAGAAGGTTACAAGAGATAAGGAAGGATACTACATAATGATCAAGGGATCAATCCAAGAGGAAGACATAACAATTGTAAATATCTATGCACCCAACATAGGAGCGCCACAATACATAAGACAAACACTAACAGACATAAAAGGAGAAATTGACAGTAACACAATAATAGTAGGAGACATTAACACCCCTCTCACACCAATGGACAGATAATCAAAACAGAAAATTAATAAGGAAACACAAGTTTTATATGCTACATTAGATGAGATGTATCTCATTGATATCTCCAGGACATTCCATCCAAATGCAGAAGAATACACCTTGTTCTCAAGTGCACATGGAACATTCTCCATGATAGACCACATCTTCGGTCACAAATCAAACCTCAGCAAATTTAAGAAAACTGAAATCATATCAAGCATCTTCTCCAACCACAACACTATGAGACTAGATATCAATTACAAGAAAAAAAAAACTGTAAGAAACACAAACACATAAAGATTAAACAACCCATTTCTAAGTAACCAACAGGTTACTGAAGAAATCAAAAGGGAAATAAAAAATTTTCTAGAAACAAATGACAATGAAAACATGACAATTCAAAACCTATGGGATGCAGCAAAAGCAGTTCTAAGAGGGAAGTTTATAGCAATACAATCCTACCTCAAGAAACAAGAAAAACCATCAAATAGACAACCTAACTTTACACCTAAAACAACTGGAAAAAGAACAAAAAAACCTCAAAATTAGTAGAAGGAAAGAAATTATAAAGAACTGAGAAGAAATAAATGAAAAAGAAAGAAACAATAATAAAGATTAATAAGACTAAAAGCTGGTTCTTTGAGAAGATAAACAAAATTGTCAATCCTTTAGCCAGACTCATCAAGAAAAAGAGAGAGAAGAATCAAATCAACAAAATTAGAAATGAAAAAGGAGAGGTTACAACAGACAATGCAGAAATATAAAGAATTATAAGAGACTTATGAATAACTATATGGCAATAAAATGGATAACCTGGAAGAAATGGACACATTCTTCGAAAAGTTCAATCTTCTAAGACTGAATCAGGAAGAAGTAGAAATTATGAACAACCCAATTACAAGCACTGAAATTGAAGCTGTGATCAAAAATCTCCCAAAAAACAAAAACCCAGAATCAGATGGCTTCACAGGTGAATTCTATCAAACATTTAGAGAAGAGCTAATGCCTGTCCTTCTAAAACTCTTTCAAAAAATTGCAGAGGAAGGAACACTTCCAAACTCATTCTACAAGGCCACCATCACCCTGATACCAAAACCAGAGAAAGACAACACCAAAAAAAGAAAACCACAGGCCAATATCACTGATGAACATAGATGCAAAAATCCTCGATAAAATTTCAGCAATCAGAATTCAGCAACACATCATAAAGCTCATACACCATGATCAAGTTGGGTTTATTCCAGGGATGCAACAATTCTTCAGTATATGCAAATCAATCAATGTGATACACCATATTAACAAAGTAAAATATAAAAACCATATGATAATCTCAATAGACACAGAAAAAGCCTTTGACAAAATTCAGCACCCATTTATGATTAAAACTCTTCAAAAAATGGGCACAGAAGGAACCTACCTCAACATAGTAAAGGCCATATATGATAAGCCTACAGCAAACATTATTCTCAATGGTAAAAAACTGGAAGCATTTCCCCTAAGATCAGGAACAAGACAAGGGTGTCCACTCTCCCCACTATTATTCAATATAGTTCTGGAAGTCCTAGATACAGCAATAAGAGAAGAAAAAGAAATAAAAGGAATCCAGATCAGAAAAGAAGAAGTAAAGCTCTCACTGTTTGCAGATGACATGATACTGTACATAGGAAACCCTAAAGATAGTATCTGAAAATTACTAGAGCTAATCAGTGAATTTAACAAAGTTGCAAGATACAAAATCAATACACAGAAATCACTTACATTTCTATATATTAACAATGAAAATTCAGAGAGAGAAATGAAGGAATCAATCCCATTCACCATTGCAACAAAAAGGATTAAATATCTAGGAATAAACTTACCTAAGGAGACCAAAGAACTGTACACAGAAAATTATAAGACACTGATAAAAGAAATCAAAGATGACATAAACAGATGGAGAGATATTCCATGTTCCTGGGTAGGAAGAAACAATATTGTGAAGATGACTATACTTCCAAATGCAATCTACAGATTCAATGTGATCCCTATCAAATTACCGATGGCATTTTTCACAGAACTAGAACAAAACATTTCACAATTCATATGGAAACACAAAAGACCCCGAATAGCCAAAGCAATCTTGAGAAAGAAGAATGGAACTGGAGGAATCAACCTTCCTGACTTCAGATTATACTACAAAGCTATAGTCATCAAGACAGTATGGTACTGACACAAAAACAGAAATGTAGACCAGTGGCACAAGATAGAAAGCCCAGAAATAAATCCATGCACCTATGGGTACCTTATTTTTAGCAGAGGAGGCAAGAATATACAATGGGGCAAAGACAACCTCTTCAATGAATGGTGCTGAGAAAACTGGACAGCTACATGTAAAAGAATGAAATTAGAACACTTCCTAACACAATACACAAAGATAAACTCAAAATGGATTAAAGACCTAAATGTAAGACCAGAAACTATAAAACTCTTAGAGGAAAACATAGGCAGAACACTCGATGACAAAAATCAAAGCAAGATCCTCTATGACCCACCTCTTAGAGTAACAGAATTAAAAACAAAAGTAAACAAGTAGGACCTGATTTAACTTAAAAGCTTTTGCACAGCAAAGGAAACTATAAGCAAGGTGAAAAGACAACCCTCAGAATGGGAGAAAATAATAGCAAATGAAACAAATGACAAAGGATTAATTTCCTAAATATACAAGCAACTCATATAACTAAATGCCAGAGAAACAAACAACCCAATCAAAAAGTGGGAAAAAGACCTAAACAGACATTTCTCCAAAGAAGACAAGCAGATGGCTAACAAACATAAGAAAAGATGCTCAACATTGCTCATTTTGAGAGAAATGCAAATCAAAACTACAATGAGATATCATCTCACACTGGTCAGAATGGCCATCATCTAAAGTCTATAAAGAATAAATGCTGTAGAGGGTGTGGAGAAAAGGGAACACTCTTGCACTGTTGGTGGGAATGTATATTGATACAGCCACTATAGAAGATGTTATGGAGAGTCCTTAAAAAACTAGGAATAAAATCACCATATGACCCAGCAATCCCACTCCTTGACATATACCCTGAGGAAACCAAAATTGAAAAAGACACATGTATCCCATTGTTCACTGCAATACTATTTACAATAGCTAGATCATGGAAGCAACTTAGATGTCCATTGACAGATGAATGGATAAAGAAGTGGTGGTACATATACACAATGGAATATTACTCAGCCATAAAAAGGAACACATTGGAGTCAGTTCTGATGAAATGGATGAACCTAGAACCTGATGAGATGATGAACTTAGAACCTAGTGAAGTGAGTCAGAAAGAGAAAGATAAATATCATATTCTAATGCACATATACGTAATCTAGAAAAATGGTACTGAATAATTTATTTACAGGGCATAAATGGAGAAACAGACATAGAGAATAGATTTATGGACATGGGGAGCAGGGAAGAGAGGGTGAGATGTATGGAAAGAGTAACATGGAAACTTATATTACCATATGTAAAATATATATCCAACGGGAATTTGCTGTATAGCTCAGGAAACTCAAACAGGGGCTCTGTATCAACCTAGATAGGTGGGATGGGGAGGGAGACAGGAGGGAAGCCCACAAGGGAGGGTATATATGTATACCTATGGCTGATTCATGTTGAGGTTTGACAGAAAACAATAAAATTCTGTAAAGCAATTATCCTTCAATAAAAAAATAAATGAAAAAAAAAAAACAAACAAACCCCCAAGGCAAGTTGAAATGACTCTTTCTTGATGAAAGACTTTGGGAAGATTTAGGCGAGAAGGAATAATCATAAATGTAGATAGACTTTGGGAAGATTTAGGCAATAAGAAACAGTCATAAATGTAGAGTTTTGCTTTCCAGAGTCTTCCCCTCTTCTCTCTTCCCCACCTCTACCCCACTGTCAGAGTTAACTTCATGAAATATTTTTGGAACTCACTTAATTGGAAAAAAAAGAAGAAATGGAGATTCAAACTGAGAGAAGGCATAATAGAATCATGGACTCAGGTAACTCATAGTGAAACAAAGTGATCAATGAATCTACTTAGCTTTCAAAAGCAGAATTATCACATTCGGCAACTTTAAAAGATGGCAAGTCTATTTTGGCTTGGGGGATTGCAGCTCACTGCTTCATTATGCTCAAAATACTAAGGAGAATGACTATGAGGACCTTATTTCATAAAGTGTGCTGAAACATGGCTGTTTGTAAATTTGATCATTTGGTCCTACTGTAGTTTACTAGACCAAAAACTGAACAAATTTCCCCCTCAAAAGGTATGTAAAAGAAAGAAATATATAAAAAGGCGCATCTTTTCCTCCTTCAGCTCCTTTCACCACTTCTTAGCATGGCAGGCAAATCTCTCAAGATCATGCCCCAGCCTGTTGTCCCATTACCAAGGTGGTGGTGTTCTTGCCATCTACCAAGTCACACAAATTTTACTCTTCAGTCCTGAACATGACCTTGCCTTTGTTCCTTTTTTATTCTTTCTGTTAGATTAGATGTTCCCTATGTTCTAACCTCTTTAAACCTTTCTCACCTTTTGAGGTTTTGTTATAATGGTATCTTGCTGAAAAACTCCCGAATTTCCCCTTTGTTGGCAGCTAGACATATATGCATACTTCTTTCATAACTTGCACTTTATCCTGCCTGAAATAGTTGCTTATATCTTTGTCCAAGCCCTTTCCCCCAGTTCTGTAAACTCTTTGAAGTAAAGAGCTATACCTTAGTTTCTCTTAATTCTTTTTTTAATAAAGGTTGTATACTCAAGTCAAAAACAAAATGCACAAAAGGAATAAAAGACTTTTCACATCACTTAAAAGCCCATCCCTAGCAATATATTATTATTCACACAAGTCTATAATGGAGTGTGTGTGTGTGTGTGTGTGTGTGTGAGAGAGAGAGACAGAGAAGAGAGCGAGTGAGAAGGAACATGAGAAGAGGGGAAGAGAGAGAGAGAGACAGTTACTGAAGGGCAAAAAAAATGAGCCAGAGGCACAAGGAGATAGTTCCTTTTTCTACTTAAAACATTTATTTGCCTGTGCACATTTTTCACTTTGGAGAAGTGATTTCTCCTCAAAGAATTCATGGAGAGTACTTACTAAAGCTAGAATCAGCTGACTACTTGCTGGTTTGCTGACGTGTCCCTGAGGCTCCATATAGGAGGACACTGCTGATACTATGACCATGGCCAATGGAAGGACAATATTTGGTGAGGAACATGTTCACTTTGCTCCCTTCTTTCTCTCTGTAAAGGGAAGGCGATAGGGTGATGCTTGGTGGTGTATGCTCTCCTAGCCTACTCTCTCTGCAAGGCCAGCAAGAGAAAGAGAAACAGAGATACTGACAAAAAAGACAGAGACTAAGGGACAGAGAAAAAGAGCTGAGAGAGACACAAGGAGAGATTTCCTGTTTCTACTTCTAAAATCCAGTCGCTCTGTGCAAAAAAAAAAAAAAAAAAATTGAAGAACTGTGGAAGGAAACTAAGTATGGTTAAAAAAATGCTACTATTTAAAACCACACTAAAAGGCAGCATTGCAAACTAGAAGAAATTCTGGCCTGGGAGCCCAAGTGCCCATGCATCAGTCTCAGAGCTAATGTTAACAAGCTGCTCGCTGAAGAAAATCACTTAACTTACATCAGACTCAATTTTCTCATGTGTAAAGTGAGAAATCTGGATTAGATGATCACTAAAATTCTTTCCAGGTCTAAAAAGCCCAGGGTTCCACATTCAGAAAAAAAAAAATGTAGCCAAGTAACTTCATATTTAAATTTAGGATATGATCCCAGGTCTGTAACGGTGGCTGCTCAGCAAAAAATTAAACATATCTTCCAAACCATGGTGACATTCAGTTTAACATATTGAAAAACTGTACTGAAAAATAAGTGCTATAATAGTCTTCCTTGAAACAAGCGACAAGGACATCTCCCCAATCAGTTTTGGAACATCAGGTTTCATTTTGCAAGCCAAATAAGAGCTTCATATTTTATAGGATTTCTTTACCAGACTCTGAGGGACCCACTATTCTTCTGAAGATGCAAAATACACTGGTAGCATGATTTTTGGGACTCGAGGAGGATGCCACACTGAGTTTCATCCCTGTGTGTTTATAACTCTCAAGGAAGTCTTACCTGGGTCCTGGGCCCCAGTACCCCCAACTTAACACAAGGAACACTGAGCATATGATTGAGTGAGTTCCATTTGCTCTTAATTCTCTTCCTATGTGGCCCATTTAAGAGTATTTTCTCTTTGACCAAAGAGCGTTTAGTGACCTGCTAAATCAAATAAGAAATTCACATTTCCTCTGAAAAGATGTTTATATTTCTTGTAATTATCTTTAACAATGATAGAAAAATAAATTATGATTGTTTATTATCTTGCCCTTCCAACTATGAAAGATAATCATGCCCTTGCGTTTTCTCAGTTTTTTTTTGGAAGCAGAACTTGAGCAAGAGGCAGAAGGAATCAGAAATGGAGAAAAACCAGGAATTTGCTTATAAAATGACAATTCTTACTGTGAGAAAGAAGAAATACAGGCACAATTACAGGTGGAATGAGAAAAGAGAAAGCAGAGTTAAGGCCTAGGTAAGACCTCTATGGATGTATGTATCTGTGTGTGTGTATTTTTAAGGACTAAACTTTTTTTTTTCTTTTTCATTTCACTACATTTCTCTATCATAAACATCAGCTTGGAAATGTATGAATTGAGTGAAACTGGAAGTCAAAAAGGTCATAGAGGAAGAAAGACCATGGAAATAGCTGGTTATTACTACCTATATGATGCCGTGATAAATTCATCTTATTTTTCCTTCAATTTAAATAGCTTCTATTGGTTCTGTCCTTTAATCTTTGAGATTGGTTTTAGGTAAGCTGTCCTTTATTTCCCACAGTTCTCTAAAGTTATGGAATTCACAACTAAACCACACACTCTTGGTTTCTGAAAGGCACCAAGTAAATTACCATATTCCACATAAGAGCTCACTTATGTCCCTTAAAGAATGTGAAATAATTTTGCTTTTACTGCATTAAGGTTTTTTTTATACTTCTCAGCTTTATGCTAATGAATGTTTATTTGGTTTTGCCAATTTGATTGTCTTATTACTTTAACAAAATTTTCATTATTATGACAATCTTTCTCTCTGCTATGGTAAACTATCATCAAATCCTTGATGAGTAGTCTACTCTACTCTGGATTGAAAGGGAGACCCAACAGAAAGAAAACAGATACTTTTATGGAAATTAAATTATCTGGTGATTTAGCAGATATCTTCAAAGAATTGTGTTAGGTATAAAGTAGATTTATTACAACAATGTATATCTTAATTTTAAAGAAAGATTTTAAAATTATATATTGGATATTAAAAGTATCTGATTTTTCTTCTGTTGTTAATTCAGTCCCTGTCTAAATTATATCCTATCTAAACCCTATCTAGTCTTTCCTTCCTAACATCCTTTGTTCCTTCTACCCTTCCTTCTTTCCATATGTTAAACACAGTATTATATTTTGAAGATAAATTAGCAAGCAAAACAAAACTCAGTCCCTGCCTTTATAAGGTTGTCCCTCAAGGAGTGGACCCAATATAATAATAACAATAACAGCAAAAATGATATGAATAATCACAAAATGTGATGAATGTTACAAAGGAAACATGATAGAAGAGAAAAGCTCCAAGGAATGGAGGGTACTTCGTAATAAAGCATTGATTAATTAATACTTAGAATTGATTTGTTTTTTGCCTTTTATATAGGAGAAACAAATATTTTTTGGCCAAGGGTGCTTATTTCCATTAACATATATAGATAAATATAGAAACGCTCATGCTTTGGAAATATGAATAAACAAAATAAAAGTTGCCTACGTTAAATATAGAAATACTGTAACACTCTTGTATGAGAATTTCATAGCTTCATTTTCCTTTTCTCTGTAAGCAGTGACAAAACATGGGACCCCAGAATGAGTGAGGCAGCTCAGATATTAGGTAGAAGGAAAAACATTCTCAGGTTCCCTGTCTAGAACTTTTTCCTATCCTTCGAGGGCCAGTGAGTCTTGGATACGTTAATTGTTCTCATGTTTGTGTTTTTTAGAAAAATGAACGATCAATAAATCGCTTAAGTTTTATAACCTCATTTGATAATCTTAAACAAACAAATAAAAGTAGACAAGCATGATTACATCAAAACGCAAAGCTGTATAGCAAAGGAAACACTCAACAGAATGAAAAGATAACCTACAGAATGGGAAAACAGAATTGTATACCGTATATGTGATAAAGGGTTAGAATCTAAAATATAAAAAATTTCTACAACTCAATATCAAAAATATCAAATAACCCGATTTTTAAAATGGGCAAAAGACTGAATAGACATTTCTCCAAAGAAGACATACAAATGGCCAACAAATGGAAAGATGCTCAACATCACTAAACATAAAAAATAAATGCAAATAGCCGATATGGAAAACAGTATAGAGGTTCTTTACTGCTACTGTATGATCTAGCAATTCCACTCCTGGGCATATACCTACAAACAATGACAAATTTAATTCGAAGTAAACAAGTGTGAATATTGGAGTAAATATTGTTCACTGAAACATTATTTACAATATCTAAGACATGGAACCATCAACATCATTCATCAGAAGATGAATGGATAAAGAAGAAGTGGTACATCTATACAATGGAATGTTAGCAATTAGAAAGAATGAAATAATGCCATTTATAGCAACATGGGAAATAGATGGGGAAACAGTGGAAACAGTGTCAGACTTTATTTTTTTGGGCTCCAAAATCACTGCAGATGGTGACTGCAGCCATGAAATTAAAAGACACTTACTCCTTGGAAGGAAAGTTATGACCAACCTAGATAGCATATTAAAAAGCAGAGACATTACTTTGCCAACAAAGGTCCATCTAGTCAAAGCTATGGTTTTTCCAGTGGTCATGTATGGATTTGAGAGTTGGACTATAAAGAAAGCTGAGTGCAGAAGAATTGATGCTTTTGAACTGTGGTATTGGTGAAGACTCTTGAGAGTCCCTTGGACTGCAAGGAGATCCAACCAGTCCATCCTAAAGGAGATCAGTCCTGGGTGTTCATTGGAAGGACTGATGCTGAAGCTGAAACTCCAATACTTTGGCCACCTCATGCAAAGATTTGATTCATTGGAAAAGACCCTGATGCTGGGAGGGGTTGGGGGCAGGAGGAGAAGGGGCGACAGAGGATGAGATGGCTGAATGGCATCACCGACTCAATGGACATGGGTCTGGCTAGACTCCAGCAGTTGGTGATGGACAGGGAGGCCTGGCGTGCTGCGATTCATGGGGTCGCAAAGAGTCGGACACGACTGAGCGACTGAACTGAACTGATAGCAACATAGATGGACCGAGAGAGTATCATAGTAAGTGAAGTAAGTCAAAGACAAATATTATATGGTATCAGTTACATGTGGAATTGGAAAAATAAGACAAATGAATCTATATACAAAACAAAAATAGATTCACAGACATAGAAAATAAATTTATGGTTACCATAGGAGAGAAGGAGTGGGGGAGGGATAAATTAGGCATATGGGATTAACAGATACAAAATATTATATATAAAATATATAAGCAACAGAATTTACCGTACAATACATGGCAATATATTCAGAATCTTGTAATAACCTAAAATGGAAAATAATCTGAAAAACACAATATTCTAAATCAACTATACTTCAATAAAAAATAAAATCAAATTAAAAATTCAAATAAAAACCATAATGAGATTCACCTCATGATTATTAGGATGGTTATTATCAGGGAAAAAAAAGCAAACAAAAGATAACTGCTGCCAAGGACATGCCGAAAAGCAAACCCTTGTGCACAGTTAGTGGGAAGATAAATTGGCATAGATGCTATGAAAAACAGTGTAGCATTTCTTAAAAAAAAATTAAAAATAGAACCACCATAAAATTCAGTGATCCCATTCTATTTATTCATCAAAAAACAATGAACTCGAGATCTCAAAGAGATATTGAAACTCTTATGTTCAAAGATGTGAAAACAACCTAAATGTCCATAGACTGATAAACAGTAAAGAAAATACAATATATACATACAATGGAATATTATTTAGCCATTTTAGAAGGGAATCCTCTTATAAGCTACAATATGGATGGACCTTGATGACACTATGCTAGCTGCAATAAATCAGTCACAAAAGGATAAATACCGTGTGGTTCCAGTTATATGACTAAAAGAGTCAAACACATGGAAACAAAGTATTATAGAATGGTGATTGCCATTCTGTGGAGAGGTGAAAAGTAAGAATTTGTTGTTAAATGGGTACACAATTTCAGTTGTGCAAGATAAATTTTTAGCCATCTGCTATACAATACTATGGTTATAGTTAACAATACTGTGCTGCATATATAAAAAATGGTTAAGAGGGTAGATCTCATGTTATATGCTTTTACAACAATAAAAAAAGCAAATATTTAACAGGAAAAAGATATCTTCTTTCAACACAGGCAATTCTTTGTTACTGAGTTTAATTTTTGAATGCTGTAGAGGAGATGGTATACCTGTCACCACAGAAGGCTGAAAAGCCTGATGTTTGCATCTTCTAGTGAGGGTGGGAGCACCAATAATATTGGGTTGACCAAAAATTCGTTCAGGTTTTAAGATGTTACTGAAAAACCCAAGTGAATTTTTTGATCAACCCAATACATATAGGAAGAAATCCTAAAAATGCAAGGCAACAATATAAGATATGGCACAAGTCATTTTATAATAAACTAGGATAGACATTAATTTGATATTAAATGCTGTGTAGTAAAAACAGATAAGATCATTGTGAACTAGACTATTGTAGCATGTTTTCTGGACTAAGGTTGACTATGCTGGGCTTTAAATATCAAGAAATGTGGAGAATAAGGGGGGAATAGGGAGCCCATTCAGGCAGTAGTTGCAACTAAAGCAAACTGGAGGCAATAAAGAATCTAGGATTTTTAGGAACAAAAGAAGATAGCTAAGGGTTCACTCAGAGGAAGAGTGGGTGGTAAGTCTGGAAGTATAAGTTGACATAGGATAGAAAGAGGCTATGTAAGTCTTAACTGTAAGTCTGATGTTTAATTTTTCAGATAAATGCTTTTTATCAATAAATAGCTGCAGAGATTCAAAAGTGAACCTAAGCAGTTAAACACCAAAGTAGGAAAACAAAGAACCCTTTGATTGTATTACATTATATACATTTATTAACTATCCATAAGGGTGATGCCATGGGAGGGGGAAATAGCTAGCTTGGAATCTGCCTTCAAATTATGCAATTTTTCATTGTTTGAAAGAGTTGACCTGCCTGCTCAAAAGCCATTATCTATCAAATCCAGCTTGCATGGTGATATAATTTGAGGGTCAATTAGATTCATAGGCTAATTTCTTTTCATTGGGTTCACTGATGACCTTAGAAAATTCAAATGGTGACACAGGAATGTAAATGTTTGGTAGAGTTACAAAGCTCCCTTAAGGAAATGAAAGACTTAAGTGAGAATTATATTCAACTTCGGGTGATTACAATATGATTTTTAGCAATCACTTTCTAGTAAGAGACTTAGAAAGATTGCTGAATGAATTCTTGATCTGTCAATTTTACTGGAAAATCAGTATGTTCTAAGGTTACTAGAAATGTAGTGACCAGGTAACAGGAACTTCATCTACCATCTTTCCCCCAATCTTAACACAGCCATTATCTAGCCTCATTTGAAGTACAAGAGAGTAAAGAATGAATTGTGAGAGGGATCCCAGTTTGCTTCTCCCTTCAGTGTTATTTTTAATCTTTGAGATAAAGTCCCAATTAACCTGAAACAAACAACACCCCTCCAGAGTCACACAGTAATCAATGACAAAGTTAATTGGAATTTAGTTCTTTTACAAATTCTATCTTAGTAGCTCTTCAGTGTTCAGAGTGAAAGACGACTTTAATCAAAACCTGGAGTATTTGAGAAAGAGACAAGAACAGGTGAAGGAAGATCATTTGTAAGTGACTGAAACCTAGTCTTGCCACTCAAGATTGCCTTTCCTTTAAAGTTTCAGGTCTGAAGCCGAAACACTTTTTGAGTAGAGAAGAAATAGGGTTGCAGAGAGGTTAAAGCCAGTTTGTCTGGACACAGTCCCCGACTATAGCATCTATTAGCTTAGACAGCCTGGACACATTAGTGAGTTTCTCTGTGCTCCAGTTCTTTACCTAAAAAATGAGAACAATAACAAAACCCAGATTAGTACTGGGTCTGGCACCGAGGAAACCCTCAATAAAAATTCACTTTTTTTTTTCTTAAGAAAGTCCAGGTATTCTTTTTGATACACTTCTCTCCACTTTTCCCCATAGGTCTGGAGCTAATAGTCAAGGCAAGGTTCATAATATAATTCTCCAGATCTACTTTGTTGTTTTCCAGATACCTCAAAGAATATCACATTATCAAAATAGCTAAAAAGAGAGAAAGTTGAATCAGCCTGGTACTTGGTTACTTATTCTGAGGAAGGCTATCCTGACTCTTCCAATTTTTTAAAGCTTTAGTGAGGTAAAAATTTATACGGAAAAATTGCACATATTTAATGCATACATTTTGATCAGTTTAGACACAGGCATACATCTGTGATGCCATCAACACAGTCGAGGCTAAGGATATCCACCACTTCCTCAAATTTCCTTTTGTTTTTTGGTGTTTTGTGTGTGTGGGCATCTGCATATATGAGAAAAAAAACATGAAGTCCATCTTTAACATATTTTAGCGCCCAATGCTGCATTGTTAACTATAGGCACCCATGTTGCACAGCCAATCTCTATCACTTATTCCACATTTTAATGACTCCTGTGACCAATTTCACCTGCACCTTGGGCTCCTATTCCTCATCTCAGCTGGTAAAAATAAATAAATAAATAAAGTGCTCAGTACACCACCAAGAAACGACTGAAAAGGCCAATTCATAGTTCTGCAAACAGTGGGAAACAGCCATTATCACAGCTTTGTAAATTAAAACGTTTTTTCCTTACCTTAGTTGTACTCTAGCTACAGGCTTTTCAGCCACGCCTGGTGGGGGCTGACTTGTTATTTCAGTGGTAAATAATTTTTAGTAAAGGTGTTTCAAACCATAAGATGATTCATTCAGCATATGGTATTGAGAATTAACTGGACTGCTGGGTACAGCCTTGGAATTCGGGAATGTGGAGGTGCCATTGTTCCCTGGGGCCATTTTTTCCAGTCATTCTTAGTGAGTCCTTTGTCTTTGTTGAGACTGTTGTATTTTGCACATTTGGCTGAATAAATTATAGCATCTGAAATAATTCTATAGGCCAACACCACCATGAGAGTATTTTGTCAATAAAATGATGAACTAGGAAGGAAGAAATTCATGGGGAAAAGCCAAGACAAAGTGTGCAGACCAAGAGGGTGGCTCTACTTTTTCAGAAGCATGTTAATCCTTTATTTTAATAAAATACAGAGTCCATGTCTTACTGACCATTTAGTGAACTTATCCCATTAAATGATATAGATCAGTACCTCTCATGGGTTTATAGATTTGAGATTTCTATTTCAAAATCTCCTACAAAAATATGAACACATACTTTGGATGACTTGGTTCAACTGACAGTGATAGTTAATTTTTCTGTTCTTGCTTTGTTGGTACATAAGGACTGGCTTATGGGACTTTCCAGGTGGCTCAGTGGTAAAGAATCTGCCTGCCAAGCGGAGACGCGAGTTCAATCCCTGGGTCAGAAAGATCCCCTGGAGGAGGGCATGGCAACCCACTCCAGTATTCTTACTTGGGAAATTCCATGGACAGAGGAGCCTGGAGGGCTATGGTCTATAGGGTCAAAAAAGAGTCAGAGATGACTCAGTGGCTGAACAACAAAGACTGGCTTAGTATCAAACAGTTATTTGACGTGTAGAGAGCTGATGAGGATGAAAATTATGCATTGTCAGAGTAAAGACCAAATGACAATCAATAGCATTGTATGAATTAATGTTAAACACAAGTTAGAATAAAGGAAAGAGTTAGTTGAAGAGTCATTAAATGATACATGGGAGTATAGGTTTTAACATAGGGGTATGTCCTCGAATTACTGGTGACAAAAGTCAGATGTAAGGTAAATATATGAAGTGAAGTGAAGTGAAGTGAAGTGAAGTTGCTCAGTCGTGTCCGACTCTTTGCGACCCCATGGACTATAGCCTACCAGGCTTCTCCATCCATGGGATTTTCCAGGCAAGGGTACTGGAGTAGGTTGCTATTTTCTTCTCCAGGGGATCTTCCCGAACCAGGAATCGAACCCAAGTTTCCTGCATTGCAGGCAGACGCTTTACCCTCTGAGCCACCAGGGAAGCCCTATATGACCCATATTTATTTCTAAAAGAAAAGAATATAGATGTATATAACTATTCATATATATATATTCTTATATATAATATATACTCATATATAATGTATATACTCATATATATGAAAATGTCCAGATTTTCATATATACAGATAACTATTGGTATAAAAAGATAATTCTTACCAACATTTAATAGAGTTGGAGGAGGGTGAGGCAGTAATTTATCAGCTCTTTAAACAACTTAGTATATTTTTGATTTGGTGTAATGAGAATGTGTTATTTTATAACTTGCAAATATGTTTCTTAAAAAGTATAAATGAAAAGAATTTTAGAATGGGTCTTTTTAAGCAAGCAGCTTGTCACATGAATTCATATTGACATATTTGCATGAATATTTTAAATAGGTTACAACATTCAGTAAAGTTTAACCTGCACACTAATGGCATAATCTTACAAAAATAGGCTGTAAGTGGAAAACCGAACCAAAAGCATTCCCAAAAATAAAAGAGAAAGTGAATGTAGAGTTGCATCTGATATCCCTGACATTCAATTCTAGATTGGAAACTGACTGTTAAATGGGAAAAAGTCATTGAAATCGGATCTGCTGTTTTAGTAAAGCCAGCACTAACTAATCTGAGTTTTTTTTTTAAATCTCTTTGTGACAAAGTTTAAGACAGTTAATTTTAATAATGGGTCACTACTATGTAACCATGAACTTCCCTGATGACTCAGTGGTAAAGAATCGGCCTGCCAATGAGAGAGATGCAGGTTCATTCTCTGTGTCAGGAAGATCTCCTGGAGAAGGAAATGGCAACCCACTCCAGTATTTTCACCTGGGAAATCCCATGGGCTAATGAGCCTGATGGGCTATAGTCCATGGGGATCACAAAAGAGTCGGACATGACTTAGTGACTAAACAACAACCAAGTAACTATACAGCATTAGACATTCAATTAAGTCAATCAAATTTTGATCTTTCAACCAGGTAAATGCACAAATGTGTAGACACCACACACTATTCTTCTCCATTCAACTTGTGTGCAGGGTTTTCTATTCAAATAATATTTTAAGTATGTCTAATACAACATGTGCTCAAATACACATACACATAGTTATAAATGTACATCCTTCATTCAAATATGCCTTTATTAAGCATATTGCTGAGATATGAAAAGAGAGTCTACTGTGGAGTGAGGAACAACTACCCCTCTCAATTGCTGCTTGTCAATAAACAGGACCACAGAAGTTCTGATGGAAGCTAGAGTTGAAACTCCTTGCATAATGAACTCGTTGCCATGACTTTAGTCACGGTCACTGTGACAACTGAAAATGTGATCTATGATTTAGATCTACATGTGTGCTCTAGTCACTCAGTTCTGTCTAACTCTTTGAAACCCTATGGACTGTAGTCCACCAGGCTCCTTTGTCCATGGGATTTGCCAGGCAAGAATACCAGAGTGGGTTGCCATTTCCTCTCCAGGGGATCTTCCCAACACAGGGATCAAACCCATTCAGGGATGTCCTGAATTGGCAGGCAGATTCTTTATCACTGAGCCACTCATGGTTTAGGTAGTAAAATGATAACCTAAAGATAAGACTGGGGTCTTGATTATTTGTGTGTCAATTTCTCCCTTGTTCTAAAAAGTCTAGACCAAAAGTCTGTTCTGTACATCTGTGTCTCTTTTTCTGTTTTGCATATAGGGTTATCATTACCATCTTTCTATATTCCATATATATGTGTTAGTATACTGTAGTGGTCTTTATCTTTCTGGCTTACTTCACTCTGTATAATGGGCTCCAGTTTCACCCATCTCATTAGAACTGATTCAAATGAATTCTTTTTAATGGCTGAGTAATATTCCATGGTGTATATGTACCACAGCTTCCTTATCTATTTGTAGACCCAGAGGGATCGGGTAGAGACGGAGGTGGGAGGGGGGATTGGGATGGGGAATACATGTAAATCCATGGCTGATTCATGTCAATGTATGACAAAAACCACTACAATATTGTAATTAGCCTCCAACTAATAAAAATAAATGAAAAAAGAAAAAAAAAAAGCAGAAGTAAAAATAAATAAATAAATAAAAAGTCTAGACCCGTAAAGTGGAAACTCAGGATTCCATGTCAAAAAGGGTGAATTCACAAATTATGATTACTTGTATTTCTTCAAGATGTTCATGAATAGTAGGTGACTATTGGATAGCTGTGGATAAATGTTAACCTATTTTCCTATTTAGAGTCCATTCGACAAGTATGCAAAGACAGTGCATAGGAAAACTGAAACAAAGACAACCTGAAAGTTAAAACATTTGACATTAAGATTTACAAAATAACAAGTCTGCAAAACTTTTGCAAACTATATTATGTAAATTATTTTGATAGGATGGATGCCTCTTATTGGGGAATAACAAAAAATAAATCTCTGCATTTACATTTTTAATTTGTAGATGTTTGGCCTAAATAGAGATAATTTAGGAAATTCTACATATAATTTTAAAATGAGCTGATAGTGGTACAAAGTTCAAAGTAGATATTAATATTTTTGATCCACCAATGGTCATCATAAAAAAATGAACCATATAACACCTCAATGTATATGAGATAAACATTTATCTTTATGTCAAAATGATACTAATTCATTATTTGATATAAATATATACATTATTTCAAATTATGAAAACCCTAAGGTTAGAAAAGGCAAATTTATTTATCATAGTGTAAACAAAACAGATACACTTTCACACCAATTATGTATAAATTTACGACATTTTAAGAAATATTCAGTAATGAGTGTGTAGGTGTGAAGAGTCATTCCTTTCCCTGTCTACCTGACTGATGGTCATTTCTGTCTTAAATGAGTGTAAAATACACACATACAAGAATTTTTACATGCTGTGAGTTTCTGGGTTTTCTAGGTTTAGAATACTTAAAAAAAATCTCTAACTTCAAATTGTTGGGATCATTAATTCTGGCTATAAAAGAACCTACATTAATTTAAAACTTGGCAAACATGAGACCAGTAAATATTTAAGCGTGGGCCATCATACCCTGCCTCTCTTCCATTTTTTTCCTCAGTGTCTTAAAGGATTTTGTCCATATAGTTATCTTTCAAATAAATTTCTTCAGACGACCTCAAATTCCCATATCTTTGTGTGTATGGGTGTGTGTGTGTGTGTGTGTGTGTGTGTGTGTGTGTGTGTCCATGTGTATGAGTGTAGGGTGAACTAAAGAAGCTGAGACAATAATCATCAGTTAACTATCAGGTTTCTACCAAATTCTCCCACAGTTCACAGTTGACTCGTTCTTAAAATGCCACTGAGACATTCATCTTCTCTTTCAGGCTAAAGAGGGGAAAAGCTTGTGCTTTTTATTTGCTTCTTGTAGATAATTAAAATTTTATTATTCACACTCGCATGCTATTGATGCTTCGGCTGATCCTTTGAACATCTGGCCTACTGTTTAAAATGCATGGAGCATACAGATGCCAACCCATGCTGATAATCAGAGGACCTTCAATTAAGTACCTACAATGCAACCAATGATAAACGAGAGAAAAGATGGTACCAGTTTGCCAAAGAATTCTTTCATAGTCTGATTCTCAAAAGCAATTAGAATTACTTCTTTGGCCTGGGAATTAATGAAGTTTCATTAAAATTTAAATTTCAAATGATTCCAAGGATATCAAACTTAAGAAGTTGAGCTGATTGTCTACATAATAAATCACACCACAGGAACATGTCAAAAAGACTAATGCAAGTTCTCTGCCATCCAAAGTTGTGTTTCTCCTTGTCAGCGCTATGTGAACATATATAATTGCTTTCTTTTCTCGAAGCAGCAATAGCCAAAGACCCGCTGTTATTAAACTCTATTTCCCTCTGTTTAGAGTTTGTCAAATTATAACTTCTAGGCTGTGACTGAAACTAGTTCTAGTCTATGAAAGGTTTGTTCTAATAATTGGATGTGATGTGAATTTTTAAAATTTGCTACTTTCTTCACACTAAGCTAATTGCATAATGAGGAAATAAAAATGGTGTAACATTCTAACATCAACAACCCCTAATATTTGATGTTTGAAAGTAATGTTTAATTTGATAACACAGACTTTTCTTTATTTAATAGAAAGCTAAACACACTGTGTATGTGTGTGTTTGTGTAAAGTATTGGATTACAGAATATCCAAAAGTATGAAATGATAAGAACTAAAATTCTTTGGGTGTAGAAATCAACGTGGGTGTTTTTAATGGGAATAAAATTGAACAATAAGAAGAAAATAACACTAACATAAAAATGGGGCCTAGTGTGAAAGTGAATGCTTTAATTTTGAATTAGAACAGTGAAACAAAATACACTGCAAATCCTAGGCTGCATTTTGTTTAATCTTTTACTCATCCTCACGAAAATTATTTTTGCTAACAATTTTTTATGTTATTTTTTTCTCTACATAACAGAGTGAATTCTCTGCTTAAAAAAATCTAAAGAAGAATTTCCCCAAATATAAGCATCCATGAAGGAATCTTTTTAATTCCCACTTTAATATTTTCTTGCTATGTTCCTCTTACTTGTAGAGTTTGAATCAGACTAATTGAAATGTCATCAATGATTTATTTTCATTGTTCACTACTTGTTTTATGTGTTTATATCTGGTACAGGATTCTGAACCTAGGGAAAAGCACTGTACAAAGTGTCTCCCAACAAACCATCTTTTTCTACCCAGCAGTCCTAGAGAACTCCCATCACAGGGGTGCAGGCTATAAATAAATACATAAAAAATCAATAAAAATAGAAGAGTGTGGCTTAGGATGTATTCAGAGACTGGGAGGAGAATTGGAAGTCCCAAAATTGCAACTGAACTGTTCTAACAACCATTGTATTTGCCCTGCACAGTGTTCAAATATTTCAGTACATGGACAACTTAGCACTTATTTTTTATCCCTTTACTATCCCATGCTTTTCTGTTACCTGCTTAGCTCATATGGACATTTTTGTTTGCAGCACATGTGTTACACACATGTAGAGTCACCAATTGTATTTTATTATATTGACACCACCCTTATGGCAGAGAG
>NC_057419.1:67807094-68100122 GCF_019320065.1 Cervus canadensis | reverse complement strand
GTGGCAACATACAACATTGATGTACTCCTTTCAGAATTTGGAATCAGTTCGTTGTTCCATGTCCATTTCTAACGGTTGCTTCTTGATCTGCATACAAATTTCTCATGGGCAGGTAAGGTGGTCTGGCACTCCCATCTCTTGAAGAATATTCCAGAGTTTGTTGTGATCCACACAGTCAAAGGCTTTAGCATAGTCAGTAAATTAGAAGTAGATGCTTTTCTGGAATTCTCTTGCTTTACCTATGATCCAACAGATGCTGGCAATTTGATCTCTGGTTCCTCTGCCTTTTCTAAATCCAGCTTGAACATCTGAAAGTTCTCGGTTCACATACCATTGAAGCCTAGCTTGGAGAATTTTGAGCATTACCTTGCTAGCATTTGAGATAAGTGCAATTGTGAAATAATTGGAATGGATCATTTGAGTTTCCTTTTAATGAAATCATTGGGATGGAGAATTTGAGTTTGCTGGGCATTATTATAGTTTGTGGAGGTGTCAGACATAATGACCTAAAATCATGATTCAAAATCACATTTTGAAATTGTGTTCACTTTTTTATACAATGCCATAAAAAGAAGCATACAAATTTTTAAAAGTTAAAAGTGATCACTTTATATTTAAAGGGCTTTTATCACATACATGGTCATGGTAGAGTCAACCCCTGACAGAATACTAAAACACATTCTAATAGCACTATAATTATATACAACATACCCTCCAAATGCAGCAAAGTTCTACAGCTATCCAAACAAGTTTCATCTATGTTATATATGAGTTTTGAATGCTTTTCTCTCTATATTTTGATCTTTTCCATTTGAAACAGTAAAAACAACTTCAACAAAGCATTTTAAGTAATGGTGTGTTGGATTAATGACTGTGTACAATTTCCCTCATTTAATTTTATTTCATCAAATTAGTCTTCAAGTCTTACAGACCATCTGTGACAATCCAGTTGTTCTGTCAGGGTACATTTTGCCTGTGTTCAGGGGAGCTTGGGATTTTTTACTGCAACTTAAATTTAGAATTGCTGAACATGTTTCTCTGAATTTTACATCTGATGGGATGTTTTTAATAAGCAAAAACATATTAATTACCTGGATGTCATAAATCTAACCATCAGTAAAATTATGCCACATTTTCACCCTAAATTGCCTAGGAGGGCAATATGCCAAGAAAGGAAAAATATGCAAGCATATTAATTAGGAACTATTTGGTTAGTATATTAGCAACAGGACAGTAGATAACCACAGGATGTACAGACAGGGAAGGGAAAAGGGAGACTGGAAAGAAAATTCAAAGACAAACATAGCACTATCCCATGGGTAGGCTCCAGAACAGAATTTAAAATGAGCTGATAGTGGTTCAAAGTTCTTAAATGAGTGCAAAATACACACATACCAGAATCACGTCTATAAGTTGGTATACTATATGGGCATCTTGGACTCACAAAACCAAAGAGAATCTGCATATCAAAATAGTATTGTAGTCTCTGTGGAAACCTTAGTAGAAACCGAAACTTCTAACCTAATTGCATGCATGCGTGCATGCTCAGTCATGTCCAACTCTTTGCAACCCTGTGGACTGTAGCCCGCCAGGCTCTTCTGTCCCTGGAACTTTCTAGGCAAGAATACTGAAGCGGGTTTCCATTTCCTTTTTTTTTCTTAATTAATTTATTTATTTTAATTGGAGGCTAATTACTTTACAATATTGTAGTGGTTTTTGCCATACATTGACATGAATCAGCCATGGGTGTACATGTGCTCCCCATCCTGAACCCGCCTCCCATCTCCCTCCCCATCCCATCCCTCAGGGTCATCCAGCCCTGAGCACCCTGTCTCATGCATCAAACTTTGACTGGAGATCTGTTTCACATATGATAATATACAGAATAGCATTGAAACATGCCATTTCCTTTTCCAGGGGATCTTCCCAACCCAGGGATCCAGCCCACATCTCTTGCATCTCCTGTATTGGCATGCAGATTCTTTGCCACTGAACTACCTGGGAAGCCCTTAAACTACCTATGTGTGTGTGCTCAGTCACTTCAGTCATGTCCAACTCTTTGTGACCCCATGAACTGTAGCCCACCAGGCTCCTCTGTCAATGGGGATTCTCCAGGCAAGAATACTGAAGTGGGTTGTCATTCCCTTCCCCTATAGTGCTTCTTAACTATGTCACATTAAGTCTGTTCAGGAGTTGGGCTGCCCAGAGCTCATTAAGTGAACAAATAAATAGGTGCTGTCTATTTTATAGCATGCTTCCTAAGAATATCACTTGCTAGAAAGAAGGAAAAAAAATTTACCCTTGAAGACTGCAAAAATTCTATATGAGAAAGCAAATATATTACTTGATCTTTTTATTTTCTATCTCCATTTTCTCTTCAGTGATAAGGATGAAGAAAAATACTAAAGGTAATCCAAAACTTGTTAGTGGTTGCTCTGAAATTGATTTCTCCATTCTTGTGGCATTTACCAGCATTATTTAAATTCCACAGCACAATCTGAGAATTCTATAAGATAAGTCACATTGTAAATGAATTATATTACCATGGGCTTGCCCATTATTCCTCCAAGTGCCTTTTTTGCTATTAAGGATAGTTTATGGAGAACCTGGCATTATATTTTCCCTCTACTTGATTTCTGTAACTTACTCTCCCTCTTGAGGTGTTGAGCCCTGATCTACGTGACATGATATGTAACATTAAAAACTCCTGGGCTTCCCTGGTCGCTCGGTGGGAAGGAATCTGCCTGCCAATGAAGGAGACATGGGTTTGATCCCTGGTCTGGGAAGATCCCACATGCCAGAGGACAACTAAGCCCGTGCACCACAGCTTCTGAGCCTGTGCTCTAGACCCCTTGAGCTGCAACTACTGAGCCCACATGCCATGACTATTGAAGCCCGCATCCCCTAGAGCCTGGGCTCTGCAACAAGAGAAGCCACTGCAACGATAAGCCTGCTCACTACAACTAGCAAGCAGCCCCCACTTGCTGCAACTGGAGAAAGCCCACGCACAGCAACAAAGACCCAGTATAGTGATAAATAAAACAAATAAATAAAAGAAATAAATCATAAAAATAAAACTCCTTGCACCCTAAATCATATATTTTTCTTATTATTTTGAATTCAATTGGTTAAAATATTTCTACAATACTTACACATTCTCCTCTTTTATTGGAGATTTTAAAATTGGTATTCCACATAGGAGTATTTCATATAGATAAATTTCCCCTTTAGGAGGTAACAATTCAATAGATAAGAACTTGTGTCTTTTACTTTTTAATAATGCCTTATTTTTAGAAAAGAATATGTTTCAGAGAAGAATTTCCAAAACCTGGAGGGGCTCATGTTCATTGCAAACTTCCTTGACTAATTATTTCCTTAAGTTATTTTGAAGTACAGCTCTAAGTAATTCCTAACATCTTCTCCATATTTTTTTTTTCTGAATTAGTGCTTCAAATATATGTTAATCAATGTAAAATAACCCACGGTATACTCACTATATATCATGTGCACAATAAGGAAATTTGGCTCAAGAGAAACTATTCTCTACTGAGGTATCCTAGTGTGTTCAGTACTCTAGGAACTGCTTACTAGAAATCTAAGAGCAATTAAGCTACTTTTTTAAAATAGTATGTAGACTGGATAAGGAATCTTTTCAGATTTGGTTTCTTTTCCTAGTTTCCCCTTTTCTTTTAACATGTAGCTTTGTCATCTTATAGTTTTGCCATTTCCTTTTAGTATTTGCCAAATACTTTTTAGTATTTTATAGTCCCAGTGTTTTATACTTTATACAGTACCAACATGAGTTTTTGAAATAGGCAGAACTGCTATTACTGACTTTTTTTTGTTTCAAGTTTTTTTTTCATTTATTTATATTAGCTGGAGGCTAATTACTTTACAATATTGTAGTGATTTTTGCCATACATTGATATGAATCAGCCATGGATTTTTTTTAATTGGGTATAGTTGCTTTACAATATTGTGTTGGTTTCTGCTGTACAATGAAGTGAATAAGCTGTATGTAGACATATATCCCCTTCCTCTTGGGCCTTCCTCCCACCACCACCCCTATCCCACCCTTTTAGGTCCCCTCAGAGTACCAAGCTGAGCTCTCTGTTGTTTGTCAAAAACGGTTCAGAATTAGCCCAAGACCAACCAACAAATAAATGGCATAGTTGGAAAAAATTTGATGACTATGAAAGAAAAAGATTACAAGACCAAAATGCTCAATGCATATATTACAAAACTGTACTCATGACTTCACTAATTTATTTTGTGTGTGTGTGTTTTAATTAATTAATTAATTGTAATGGAGGTTAATTACTTTACAATAGTGTGGTGGTTTTTGCCATACATTGCCATGAATCAGCCACGGGTGTACATGTGTCCCTCCATCCTGAAAGCCCCTCCCACCTCCCTCCCACCCCATCCTTCTGGGTTGTCCCAGAGCACTGGCTTTGGGTACTCAACTTCACGCATTGAACTTGCACTGGTCAACTATTTTACATATGGTAATATATATGTTTCAATGCTATATTCTCAAATCATCCCACCTTCACCTTCTCCCACAGAGTCCAAAGGTCTGTTCTTTACATCTGTGTCTCTTTTGCTGTCTTGCACATAGGTTCATCATTACTGTCTTTCTAAATTCTATATATATGCGTTAATAAACTGTATTGGTGTTTCTCTTTCTGACTTACTTCACTCTGTATAATAGACTCCAGTTTCATCCACCTCATTAGAACTGACTCAAATGCATTCTTTTTTATAGTTGAGTAATATTCCATGACTTCATTTATTTCTTAAACAAAGAGCCAAGGTGTGTAGGGATTCTTGAAGCAAGAATAGAAAAGCAAACCTTTTAGCTCTTTTTCCCAGTATTCTTGAATCTGAGATATGAATTGCCTATTTTCTTAATTGGCAAAATGCTACAGAGTATTTTTTAATTAACTAATTTTTTATTGAAGGATAATTGCTTTGTAGAATTTTGCTGTTTTCTGTCAAACCTCAACATGAATCAGCCATAGGTATACATATATCCCCTCTCTCTTGAACCTCCCTCCCATCTCCCTCCCCATCTCACCCCTCCAGGCTGACACAGAGCCCCTGTTTCAGTTTCCTGAGCAATACAACAAATTCCCCTTGACCATCTGTTTTACATATGGTAGTATAAGTTTCCTGTTACTCCTTCCATACATCAGTCCCTCACTGAGAGTTACTTAGGAAGAGGCATTAATTCTTGGTTCACTAGGGTGTCATCTGGCAAATTACTATATATGAGCAATAAATCACAGAGATGGAAGATGCCCTGAGAAATGTTCTAGGTTTATTCTTTTGGTTTCTGGTAAATTAGCAACTTATTCACTTCAACAACAAATGTATGTGTATTTTCATATTATAAATAGTATGACTACAAATCATGCATAAACTATTAGTACTTTACATCTCCGTCCTTTAGAAAGTTTGCCTAAGAATATGTGGTATGTATTTGTATTTCAAACTATGGCTAAAATTCTTGAAGGACTACAAAGAAAACTCAACCATCCCACTTGCAATAAGATCTAGTTAGTTGTTCTTACTCAACACTTTTAAGTTTTCAAATACTAGATAATCAAAAGTGTTAAAAAGATATGATAAAGATATTTTGTAACTTATAGGATAATAGGATGAAGTTTTGAAAATGCATGCTAACTGAAATGATGAAGTAATATAATAATATAATTTTGAGTTGAAATACATATATTAAAATTTTGATTGAGACATATTTTAACATCTCCAGATTATAGCATTAACTATAATTACCTATTCCAACCATAAATTGGCATAATTATTATATGGCCTTATAATACAAAGTTACAAAATATTAGAATGTTTTCACAACTACTTTAGGAATTAATTACATAAAATAATTGCTCAATTATACTCCATCAGGATGGACAAAGGAAATTTTAAGATAAAAGCTTATGTAGTAACCTTTTTCCCTCAAATAAGAGACTAGATAAGCATATGAAAAATTCTCAAACTTTCTTTTGATTAGAAAAAGTTATTTAATCCATTACTTAAATCATATCATTTAAAGAGCTCTAGTTCTAAATAATGACCATGAAATGCAATATTACTTTATGATGCCATTTATCTGTTCATATACATTTCCTGCTTCTCCAGTGCAATTTTAGAACCAGGGAAGAGTAGGTATAATTCCTCTGCATTCCCCAGCAGCTAGGACATTGGAATGTGTAATGTATTTACAAAACAATGTGGGATGGGACTTCCCTAGTGACACAGTGGATGAAATTTTGCCTGTTGATGCCGGGGACATGGGTCCCATCCCTGGTCCAGGAAAATTCTACATGTCATGGAGCAACTAAGTCTGCACACCTTAACTACTGATTCTGCATGCCACAACTACTGAAGCCTGTGCCCTGAGAGCCTGTGCTCCACAACGAAAGAAGCCATTGTAATGAGAAGCCCACACACCACAACTAGAGAGGGGCTCCTGCTCACCACAATTAGAGAAAGTCCACATGCAGCAATGAAGACCCAACAGAGCCAAAAATAAAAATAAATAAATTTAAGAATTGAAGAAAAGTAAAGAAAACAAAAGGCAATGTGTGATGATGAAAAATTGCACTCACTACCTAAAGGATGAATTAAAAAGGGATATTAGTGGAATATTTTGAAAAAGACAGTGATTACTGATACTTCATTTAAAACATAGGGTCAGCAAAACACAGTCTATGGGGCATTCCCACTTGCCACCCTTGTTGATACACACAAGCTAAGAATGGTTTTCACATTTTAAATAGCTAGGAGAAAGATCAAAAGAACAATAATATTTCATATTTTGAAATATGAAAATTAAATGAAATTCAAATGCCAGTATAATGTTTGATAAAAACAAATCTCGTATGTGTTATCTATGGCTGTGTTCATAAGACAACAGCATTGTTGAGAGGTTGTAGCAGAGACTGGATGGCCTGAAAAAGTCTCAAGTATTTACTATCTGGTCTTTTACAGAGAAGTCTGTTAGTTCCTACTTCAGGAGAAAGCATGCACAAAATGGTAAAAATAAAAAGGACAATCAGATTCTAGTTGGAACCCAAGAGTTCATTTATGGAAAGAGAAGGGAAGAAAAAACCATAAATGGGGGAGGAGAACTAACTGGAATGACCTTTGGAAATTTAGTCACAGAACCAAATTCACGTCCTTATGTTGTCATGAAATCACAGAAAGAGGAAATTGCTTTCACAGGATTTTTGAGTAGACTGTAGACAGAAAAGGCAATGAAAAGAGAGGAGACAGTAAAGGTACAAAACTGCTCAGAGAAAGTTCTAGTTTTAGAAACATAGAGAAGTTCATATTACTTCATTGTTCTGCTCCACTTCTTTCAAACTAAGCATAAGTAAGTTTTAATGGTAAGTAAACATCTTTTCATATCTTAAAAAAAAAGATAGAGGGTCCACTTATAAAATTAAACATGGCCTGTAAAAGTATTTCTTCCACATATAGAATTTTGTAATGGAAGAAACTTCTCAAGTCCAAAGGATATGTGCAGAGGTTCTACAATAATAATGGAAGAGAAAAATAACAATTAAAAGACAGACACACATACACTCTCTCACATGCTTACCTGCTTTTACTAAAATCATTACTGTGAACAAATCAAATAAAATTAGGGCACTGGTGGGCAGACATGGAAATATTTATTTTTTTGCCAAAGATTTATTTATTGAGGTATTACAGCTGTCTGAAAAAATAAAATTCTAGCAAAGTCATTCTTGTGAAATTGTTGCTTGTCTTCTAAGTTCCTACAGATATATAATCCTATACCCATATATTTCCTATCCCTCTGCTACCATGTTTCAACGGAAAAAATGGAGCCTTTGGCATTCTACATTTAATCTTTCAATTTTTCAAAGGAAGTAATGACTTTCTAGTGTTTATGGATTCCATTCAACAAATAGCTATTTAGTATTCACTCTATACAAGACACTGTGCTGGGTGCTATGAGAGATACAAAGGCAGGCATAGTGATGGCCCTCCTGAGGACCACAACCTGGGCAGGAAGACAAAACAGGTGTGCAAGTAACTATGATACAAGACAAACAGAGATCAATTCTTCAACAGAGCTAGACAGGGGAGAGCGTGATCACCTCTGGTGAGACTTCTGATGATTTCATGAAATTTGCGGTTTGGGCCATAAAGGAAACATAAGATGAGGGCCAATAAAGAACACTTTAGGAAGACATTATTACCTTACAGGGGAACGAAAGAGTAGGGTGTTTCCTGCCTCACTACCGGATACATAAAACACAGCCGGGATCTGTATTATTAATGAGCTCCCTAGGTGATTTTACCGTAGGAGTACTGCGAAGTGTACTTTAAGACTAATCAATGGTATTTGGCAAAAAATAGAGTAGGGAGGAAGAGTAATAAGCTATAGTATGAAAATCACTATGTTTTGTGATAATGAAGTGAGAAAGTATGTCTAAGTTTGTATAAAGAGGAGGGAGGCAAAGGGGTAGTGTAATTGTTAATGAAGACAATGAATGCCCTGTGATGTCCATTTATATATTTAAAGTCATTATATATATATATATATATATATATATATAAATTAAATATATATATATATTAAAGTCCATTTATATATTTAAATTGATTCCATTATATAAAGTTCAAAAGCTGGCAAAACTAATCTATGCTGTTAGAAGTCATGAGAGTACTTAGCTATGAGTATAGCAATGAATGAATGAAATGAAAGGAGTTACTAATGAATGAATGGGGTGTTGCTAAGGTTCTGTTTCTAATCTAAGTGCTGATTATGAGAGTTTGTTCAGCTTGTGAAAGTTCATCAAACTGTACTTTTATATTACACATGCTTAAAGTTTTAAAAAATTAGGCTGAGTGGATATATTTCAACTAAAGGAAAACATCCTGTAATTATTACCTTATTAATCTCATGTATCTTAACAACTTAATATCTCTTTCAATTCTCTAAAAGTTGTATAAATTTGTCATCTTGGAATATAAGATGGAAATGATAAAAATATTTTAAGATCATTTTAATGGGGAAAATAAGTTATTGAAATTTCCTTGCTAACTCTTTAAACTCATCAGATTGAGATTCATCATTCTAAACTCTATTATTTATCACTGTCTTATTCCGCTGTGTCTCTTCGCAGTAATACTTGAAAGAGTTATCTATAATTTTTGTATCTAATTTCCAACCTCATATTATCTAATCAAGCTACTCTCTGGCCCTTCCCATCTCTCCATTCTACTGAAACTACTCTTGTCCAGATTACCAAAGACTCTATTTTGTCAAATCCAATTACTCCTCTATTTTACTGAGCCTCTTGGGACATTTCATGCTGCTATTCACTCCTTCCTCCTCTAAGATTCTCTTCTATTGTCTTCCACATTATCACACTTTCCTGATTTTTTAAAAATTTTCAGTATTCTATGTTGAATGCCCTTCTCTTGTTCCAATTCTAAATATTTGAGTGCTTCAGGGCTCAAATCTGAGATCATTTGCCTTCTTACTCTTGGAGATCCCTAGCGTTGTGGCTTTTAAGAGCTCCTTAATATACATCTCCAGGTCCAAGCTCTTCCTTGAAATCCAAATTCATATTAAGTTGCCTATTCAACATCTACTCTATGATGTCTAATAAACATCCCCAAATTAACATGTCAAAAGGAAAATTCTTTTCTAACACACACATATATATACATATACATACTTTTAAACATACACACACACACACACACACATATATATATATGCTTTTCAGATCCCTTTCCATTATAGGTTATTAAAAGATATTAAATATAGTTTCCTGTGTCATACAGAATCCTTGTTGTCTATTTCATGTATAGTAGTGTGTCTCTGTTAATCTCATCCTCCTAATTTATCCCTCATCGCCTCTCCCTTTTGGTAACCATAAGTTTGTTTTCTATGTCTGTTCCTGTTTTGTGCATAGATTCATTTGTATTTTGTTTTAGATTACACATGTAAGTGAGAGCACATAATATTGGTGTTTCTCTATCTTACTTCACTTGGTATGAGAATCTCCAGGTCCATCCATGTTGCTCCAAATGGCAATATTTCATCCTTTTTATGGCTGAGTAATATTACACACACACACCACATCTTCTTTATGCACTCCTGTTGATGGACACTTTGGTTCCTTCCATGTCTTGGCTATTGTAAATAGTGCTGCTATGAACACTGGGGTGTGTGTATCTTTTACAAATCAGAGTTTTTGTCTTTTCTGGATATATGTCCAGGAATGGGATTGCTGGTTCATATGGTAACTCTATTTTTAGTTTTTTAGGAACCTCCACACTGTTCTCCATAGTGGCTGTACCAATTTACATTTCTATCAATAGTATAGGAGGTTCCCTTTTCTCTATATCCTCTTCAGAATTTTTTATTGGCAGACATTCTGATGGTGGCCTTTTTGAGTGGTGTGAAGTGATACCCTGTTGTAGTTTTGATTTGCATTTATATAAGAATTAGTGATGCTAAACATCTTTTCATGTGTTGTTAGCCATCTTTGGAGAAATGTCTATTCAGGTCTTCTGATATGTATTTTAGAAATCTGTTCCTACTCACATAGTCCCCACTCAATAAATGGTCACACCACCAATCATAATTGTTCAGGTTAAACATATGAGATTTCTTTCGTTCTTTCTATTATCAATAAAGTTTTGCTGACTTCTAATCTGAAATGTCACTTTAGTCTTTCCAAGGTGACAAGGAGAGAATCCTTGTCAAAATCACAATTATCTCTCACATGGACAACTAAATTTAATGACTGATATTTTCATTCCATTATCACACCCTACATTCCATTTTCTATAAGCAGTCAGAATGACATCAACACTCTTCAATCACTTGATGTCACAAACATAGTAACATCTATTTACCATGACTAACAAGGCTTTGTATGAACTGGTTGTTTCCTGCTTCTCCAACCTATTCATCCTCTACACTTTAGATATACCGGAATTTTGTTGTTGCTAAGGTTCCATGAGTATGCCAACTCATCCTCACTCAAGATACTTTGCATTAGTGCTCCCCCAAGCTAGCATATTGTTCTTTTTGATTGTCACATAGCTGGCCCCTTCTTGTCATTCAGATCTCAGTTCAAATGATAATACGTAGATAATATTTCCTTGACAATGCAAACCAGTCACCATCTGTTATTTTACCCTATTTTAAAGTATCTTTGTGTTTTTTTTTAGTTTATTTTTGTTTTCTACTGCCCACAGGAGAATATAAACTCCATGAAAGTATAAACTTTCCCTTCACTGTTATTTGCCATATACCCAGTGTCTCAAAGAATGTACATCCTACAGTAGGTGTCTGGTAAGTATTTGCTGAATCCTGAATTCTAACCCTTCTAATAATTGATCTGACATGATGAGTGAAAAATGATAGGATTGAAGGATGAAGAATATTTCCATTCAGAACTGTTTAACTAATTCATAATGGCCAAAGACTTGCTTGTGTTTGCATAGAGGCCAATGCAAACTGGAGAACTATTCTTTCTAATCTCACCATATAAAAGAAATGTATGTTATTAACTGGCTACCACTCTGATTTTTAAAAATATGACTCAATTCTGGAAAAGAGATGAGTAATACCTAGTGCCCAGTATAACTTCTGGTTGGCTAATAATGGATTTTTTTTCTTTTACAGGCATATGGAATTATAGGGTTGCAAACAACAAAGAGAGGTACTCCTTCTGTATCACAGTGTTGCTATAATTACAGATAAAAGTTTGTCAGCATTTTCAAATAAAAGAACTTAACTCAGCTGGTAAATGTCCATTACCCTAATATATGGCTTATAATATCTTAGCTTAACTGCCTATTAAAAACAGCTAATTAAAAATGGATTGATATTTTTTAATAAAATAATTTAAATACCCAGAGAAACCAACCCTTGGAGTATGTTCATTTCTGTAACAATTAGAGTGCATGTTTCCCCTCAATATTTGAAATATCTATTTATATGCATAATTTTTAAGATGGCCTAAAAATTCTGAAAAAAATGATTATTTAGCAATGAGCAGTGTTGTCATAAGGGGGAACAATGGCTTAACTACATACTGCTGAGGACACTGATGAATGATTCTGAGTCCCCTTCAATGGAGAACTTCTGCCTCAGCAGCTGGGAGTACTATTGGCAGACTGTCTTTAGCATTCAGGCCCTAAAGGGGACTTTGAGTCCCATTCCCCTTTCTGAAGAAGACAGGTTAATGCAGGAGTACAAAGGCCCAGTCATCTCAGCCCAATTCAGGACGACTCAGAAGGGCCATTCTAGCTCCAGAGCATCCCATGTGGTTAACCATGTGTTGGAAAATAGCTCCATGGACGTGCCCAATGACACTGCAATTATCCACATAGACTACAATGGACAAGCTCAACTTCAGACTAACTTAAGTTCTGGTGAATGCTCTGTGATCCTCCTAGAACACAGACAGATAGGCAATCTTGAAAGAGGTGTGTGTTTCTTGAGGGGACTTTCTCATCTGCCTTTCTTGTTCCAGTAAGCTATGTGACTCTCTGCCTCACCTCCCTTTATAGAATAGCTTCAGGCTATAAAACTGCTTAGTTGCAGAATGGGGGCTTCCCTGAGTTCAGTAATAAAGAATCTGCCTGCCAATGCAGGAGATGTGGGTGTGATCCCTGGGTTGGGAAGATTCCCTGGAAAAGGAAATGGCAACCCACTCCAGTAATCTGGCCTGGAGAATCCCATGGACAGAGGAGCCTGGTGGGCTACAGTCCATGGAGTTGCAAGAGTTGGACATGACTTAGCGACTAAACCACCACCATGAGGTGCAGAATGAACTTGGCTTCTCAACAACAGAGGGCCCTACCACTTGTGTTCCCTTGCATCTGGTCCCTTTCATTTTAGTGTCATCTGTGGGGCACGTGACATGGAAAGCTGATACCATGCTGATCGTACTTTTGCTGCCTATTAAGCTATTTGGGTTTATTATCTCTGCTGGCTGAAAAAAAAATGTCAGCTTGCTTGTTACCCAGGCTCTTATTTGGTCTGCACTGCTACTCAATTTCTCTCCCTGTCCACTCCCACTTTGTAACCCTCCCTTTCAGAGGGGTTGATTCAAAGGGCCCTCCCCAGTACGTATCTTGCATACTAAACTCCATTTTAGAGTCTGCTTCCCAGAGAACCCAGTTGATCACATCTAACCAATACTTCAAAGGGAGCAAGAAGAACAATATTATGTTGTAGTATTTCTCATTTATTTGGATGCTGGGAAGAAGTTGTATTATTTTCCAGCTTAAGAGCTCATAGAGTTATCTCATGTACAGTATAACCCTTTGAAATTATATGATGCATGTTAATTGTATAATCTTTTACTAGATGATTACCTGTCAGATACCTAGACCTTCTCCATTAGATCATTCAGTCTCTTTCAAAAAAAACCTCCAGCAGTCTATGAGGTATGGAAGTATTCTATTCTGTAAAAAAAAAACAAAACTAAGAAATCTGCTCCTCTATTACTTCCATTCATTTATGTAACTTCTCCTTTTCTGAGCAAATATCATGTTTCCATCTCTTTTCTGTAACAGTCCGAGGTTAACCTGCATCTCTTTTCTCCTTTTTTTCCTTCCAACTACTTCTCTCACCCTCACAAAAAAAGCATTTTCAATTACAACTTAGCCCCAAATTAGTTGTTTTTAGGCTACTTTACTTTTCAAAAGTCTATAGGATTTGAAGACCCCGAAGAAAAGATTCTTCCCAGTCACATCTCCCCATATGTGTGATGAAAACTTCAAGTGTGCCAAATGGCTCCTTAAATGGTGTTTTTAATTTATACTAGCTCTTTACTTTTAGGGCAAACAAAGGAGCTCTCAAGAGGGATGATGGAGCCAGTATTAGATTCAAAGCAAGCATCATTTTATTCATATGTTCCTAGGGACTTTCTTTCTCAATTACTAACGAATACCTTCTTTTTGAATAAGCTACTGTCCTGGATAAAATGTGCACAAACGTTGTGAGAGAACAGCATCGAAACATGTATATTATCTAGGGTGAAACAGATCACCAGCCCAGGTTGGATGCATGAGACAAGTGCTCGGGCCTGGTGCACTGGGAAGACCCAGAGGGATCGGGTGGAGAGGGAGGTGGGAGGGGGGATCGGGATGGGGAATACATGTAAATCCATGGCTGATTCATGTCAATGTATGGCAAAAACCACTACAATACTGTAAAGTAATTAGCCTCAACTAATAAAAATAAATGGAAAAAAAATGTGTACAAACTACCATGTCTATCTGATCTCAAAAAAATAATGGGACATCTGCACCTCTATTCCTCCCCTGAAAATAGGTGTGGGGGGGAAAGGAGAGGGTAGGACAAACTGAGAAAGTCCCACTGACATATATACACTACCACATGTAAAATAGGTAGCTAGTGGGAAGATGTTGTATAGCACAGGCCTCGGCTTGGTGCTCTGTGATGACACAGAAGGGTGGGGTTGGGTGGGGTGGGAGAGAGGTTCAAGAGGGAGGGGACATATGTGTATGGATGGCTGATTCACTTTGTTGTGCAGCAGAAACTAACACATTGCCAAACCATTATACTCCAATTAAAAAATAAATAAAATCTCCCAAAGAGAAAAAATCATGGAGCAACATTTCTGGTTTTCAAAATACTATTTTTAAAGTTCTGCATAATTCCTTTCCCATAATCTTACGAACATATTCCATGTTGGCTTCTAACTGGCTACCCTTGAATTTAAGTTAAGGCTCCTATCTGAAAGGCAGCTGAATCAAAAAACGTCTATGTAGATAAGGGGAATCCAACAGTATTGTGGATGGGGGCCCAGAGCTTTGTCATGGATTGCAGTCACTGACAAAAATAGCAGGGACATTTCACAAAACAACTCAATAATTAACTATATTCTTTCAACCAAATCTTCGAAGAGAACTCAGATCTCCAACACTTAGGAGATAAGTCATTTAAAACCATCATTCCATTTATACCTTCTGTATGGTCTCCTGCTTTAGTCTTCATGGCAGTCACACCTATATGTTTACCTATATGCACTGCCTAGAAACCTTTGAGAATGAAATATACACAAAATCGTTTGGTTGTACTTCCAAAACTTTGCTTTTTTCTTTTCCCCAAGTTCTTCTACTTTTTTCACAAATAGGGTTGCAACCTACACCTTTAATCTTATACGTTCTGACTCTCCTATTTTGGCTGTAATTGCATTTGTCGAGATGTTCTTTTCTAACATTAAAGCTGAACTAAAATTTTAATTTGTAATATAAACAATAGACTTTATAATTTATACAGGTTAAATATAATTTCAATATTTTCATACTCACTTAGGTTAATGAAAAGGCTTCAGAACTTCTTTAATTAAAAATAGGAAGGATACAGTTAAAAAAAAGAGGGGGGAGAGAGACTATATATTGAGTGAGTGTGTGTAAATGAGTGTGTATGTGTTTCACATATGCAGAGATGACACCTATATTGGGCTTTTTGTAAACTGCATAATGACATCCAACCCAAAGCAGGGTGGCAAGCGTCAACGTCAATACTTACTTCCCTCTCTAGGTCATGTGCCTTGAAACAGGGCTTCATCCCATCACTACCAGCCTCCAGGATGTGGTACCATTTTCAAATGTGTCCATCTAAAGAAGGAACCTATTATTATTAAATCATCAAGCCATAAAGAGTGACCTTTGGAATGCACACAAAGACTCTGGATATGTCAGAAGCAGACCTGCCAGTGAGTAAAGTCTATTTTTAAACATTAATGCTAAGATGCTTATTTGAGATTATAGGTAATGGACACAAGCAGTATCTGTTATATAAATAGGCTACAATCCCAAATTGAATTTGAACATCAAATGTATGTGGAAAGGAACCAATGAATAAATAGCAGCTGAGTTGCCAGCTCAACCACTGAATCTAACTTAAGCTATTTTAATAAGTGAAGTTGACCTGCTATTCAGTTCATTTCAGTCACTCAGTCGTGTCTGACTCTTTGCGACCTCATGGACTACAGCATGCAAGGCTTCCCTGTCCATCATCAACTCTCAGAGCTTACTCAAACTCATGTCCATTGAGCTGGTGACGCCATCCAACCATCTCCTCCTCTGTCGTCCCCTTCTCCTCCCACCTTCAGTCTTTCCCAGCACAGGGGTCTTTTCCAATGAGTCACTTCTTTGCATCAGGTGGCCAAAGTATTGGAACGTCAGCTTCAACATCAGTCCTTCCAATGAATATTCAGGACTGATTTCCTTTAGGATGGACTGGTTGGATCTCCTTGTAGTCCAAGGGACTCTGAAGGGTCTTCCCGAACACCACAGTTCAAAAGCATCAATTCTTCGGCACTCAGCTTTCTTTATAGTCCAATTCTCATATCCATACATGACTACTGGAAAAACCACAGCCTTGGCTAGACAGACCTTAGTTGGCAAAGTAATGTCTCTGCTTTTTAATATGCTGTCTAGGTTGGTCATAACTTTTCTTCCAAGAGGCAAGGATCTTTTAATTTCATGACTGCAGTCACCATCTGCAGTGATTTTGGAGGCCAAAAAATAAATAAATAAATAAAGTCTCTCACTGTTTCCATTGTTTCCCCATCTATTTGCCACGAAGTGATGGGATTGGATGCCATGATCTTAGTTTTCTGTATGTTGAGTTTTAAACCAACTTTTTCACTTTCCTCTTTCACTTTCATCAAGAGGCTCTTTAGTTCTTCTTTGCTTTCTGCCATAAGGGTGGTATCATCTGCATATCTGAGGTTATTGTATTTCTCATGGCCATTCTTGATTCCACCTTGTGCTTCATCCAGCCTGGCATTTCTCATGATGTACTCTGCATATAAGTTAAATAAGCAGGGTGACAATATACAGCCTTGATGTACTCCTTTCCTGATCTGGAACCATTCTGTTGTTCCATGTCCAGTTCTAACTGTTGCTTCTTGACCTGCATACAGATTTCTCAGGAGGCAGGTTAGGTGGTCTGGTATTCCCATCTCTTGAAGAATTTTCCACAGTTTGTGGTAGTCAAAGACTTTGGCATAGTCAATCAAGCAGAAATAGATGTTTTTCTGGAACTCTTGTGCTTTTTCAATGATCCAATAGATGTTGGCAATTTCATCTCTGGTTCCTCTGCCTTTTCTAAATCCAGCTTGAACATCTGGAAGTTCATGGTTCACGTACTGTTGAAGCCTGGCTTGGAGAATTTTGAATATTACTTTGCTAGCATGTGGAATGAATGCAATTGTGTGGTAGTTTGAACATTCTTTGGCATTGCCTTTCTTAGGGATTAGAATGAAAACTGACCTTTTCTAGTCCTGTGTCACTGCTGAGTTTTCCAAATTTGCTGGCATATTGAGTGCATCACTTTCACAGCATCATATTTTAGGGTTTGAAATAGCTCAACTGGAATTCCATCACCTTCACTAGCTTTGTTCGTAATGGTACTTCCTAAGCCCCACCTGACTTCGCATTCCAGGATGTCTGGCTCTAGGTGAGTGATCACACCATTGTGATTATCTGAGTCATGAAGATCTTTTTTGTACAGTTCTTATGTGTATCCTTGCCACCTCTCCTTAATATCTTCTGCTTCTGTTAGGTCCATACCATTTCTGTCTTTATTGTGCCCATCTTTGCACGAAATGTTCCCTTGGTTATCTCTAATTTTCTTGAAGAGATCTCTATTCTTTCCCATTCTATGGTTTTCCTCTATTTCTTTGCATTTCCTGCTATTAGGAATATGAAATTTAGGGAACAACAATTCCACTCAGATAACAACAGTGATGCTCTGACATGGTATCTTAGAAGAAGAGAGAGTAATAAAAGAGCCACTGGGTATGGTGGCACAGGTTATAAACTGATCCCAAAGGAATCAGCTGAGAGGGGCAGAGAAGCTGAAATACTTAAGCTGTGAAAAGTGGCCCAGGATCTATCTGTTTAGAGGACAGCTCACTGTTTTGTAGCTCTTAATGGATCCATATGGGCTTGTAGACATCCTAAGTGTTTGGGTTATCATTCTGACCACACACTCCAGAAAGGCAAGCCAAATTATTCTGAGAGATGGGATACTTGCCACAAGTTTGGACAGAGAAATCTTCTGTAATCTGAACATTAATTGTAGAATACATGGTTACTTTAAATGAAAAAAAATACAGTTAAATCTGTATAATTATCTATAGTTATATCAATAATTACATATTTAAGCAAAACTATATATGCACAGATAAATATGTATGCACACACATATACTGCACTCACAACTGTGACTTTACCTAGCAAAAGTACAGATCACTAACTTTACCATCTGTATACTTACGATCTCTGGCAATATGTACTACAACTAAATGTGCATAATGTACCCTAAATCTGGTGCACTCACTTCTAGGTATTAATGTATATTCATCAGAAAAGTATAAACCTTTACACTACAGATATATTAGAATGTCCACAGCAGTACTATTCATAGCAACTCAATAACAATAGAACTTTTATACTCAGCCAATGGAATATTACACAGCCATGCAGAAAATGGATTAATCACACAGCTACAATGATCTAAAAATCAGACACAAAAGATCATGTATCATCTGATTCAGAACAAAAACAGGAGAGCAAAACCAATCTGTGCTGTGCAAATCAGATTAGTGATTACTCTTGCAGGATGAATGACTAGAAGGGTGAACAATCAGGCTTCCAGAGTGTTTTATTTGTTTATTTGTTTTGTATCATTAAGTTGGTGCTGCTTAGATATCTAGGTTCAGTTTGCAAAAATGCATTGAGCTATATAGTTGAGAAATACTCACTTTTCTATATGTATATGCCTTTCAATAAAACTTTTTTTAAAGGTAGAGATTTCTAAGATGTTAAAACATCAGAGTTTCCATCTTTTTAGTGTTGCTATGAAATGCATCCTGAGTCAGATGTCCCATATATATTATCTTGAATCCATACAACAGGCCTGCCCAGTCAGTATGATTATTCTCATTATATAGGTGATTTAGGTTTTTACACAAAAACTGGATACATTTATTGGCACCCATACTTTAGGGGGAAAAGCAGGGCTTCATTAACGTGGATATATTAATATGAAGGGTCACCCCAATTTCCTTGATTATTTAGGAGTGTAGAAAAGATGTCCCTACTTGAGGCCAGGCTTCCTAAAAATGCACTGGGGCATGTGAATCGTGATAGTACACTCTAATTTACATGCTTATTTGTCTGTGTCAACAATGTAATTAAGATTTCTTTCTGCATAGTGAACTGGCCTAATTTTAATTCACAGTGCCAAGAAAGAGAGGCTTTGAGTAAATAGAACACAAAATAGCTTCAGAAAAACACAAAAAGCAAAGATAACTAAGGTAGCCTGTAGTTCCATTCACAGCGGGTTGACAAAGAATGCTTTGCATAGATCATGGATGATATATATCTCCCCCAAATTCTCCAAGTTAAAGTTCATCACAATTTCTTTAGTTTTTTGGGTGGTTTTTTTTTTTTCATTGCCTATGCACTTCTTTTTTTTTTTAAGACTTGACAGGAGAGTAGTTTTTGCCCCAACATCCATTCCTTCATAGTCAAGTCAATTGGACCTGGAATTCTCCTGGTGACTGGTTCTGGATTAAGAGGGGTCTTGTGTTCTAAATTGGTTCAGCTGGATTGAAGAGAGACTTACATCACCAAAATGGGAGGATGGGTTTTCTCTCTAGCTTGTAGCCTAAAAGTCAACTTGTGACTACCTGGGGAACAAATCTTAGGAAGTCACAAGAATAAAGACCAAGACCAGTGATCAAAGGATTCCTACACTTTGGAAAATTGGTCTTGTTTCTGGAGGATTCTGACTCAGTTACATCTCTGGACAATGGGTCAGGAACACCTCTGGATATTTTAGGCACTGTTGGGAATACAGAGATGAAGCAGAATTCTGTGAGGAGTTTCTCTAGAGAACAGTGACAGTTGGTAACAGGTAATGAGAGGGATGAAATTTACTCTATTTTTTGGATATAACCTCAATCTAGGATATAGCTGACCAATGCTAGTTATATAATTTTATAGCAAATCACAACATAAAAGTATTTTCTTCATATGTTAAATTAAGCTAACTAATACATATAATGCAAGGCCATATACACACATGGACCTTTTTGAGGAAATACAATAATAGTTCATATTTCTGAAAGACTTCCTGTGTGCCACGTACTGTGTTAAGCACTGAATATGTAATTTCTAACTTAATCTTCATAGAAATCCCACAGGCTAGACAAAATTATTCCCCTATTTTGAAGTTGAGAATAGACTCAGAGATTTCAGCCACTTTTTTGAAGTCAGATAGGTAAAAGATGGTGAAGTCTGAAAAGTAACCTTAGATATCTTTCCAAATTCAAGCTCTCAACCAGGAGCTCTTATTATCTCTAAAATATAGCCATAGCTGGTATAAGTAGAGGACAAAGGCTATTTTATGAAGTGATGACTAAAGGAAAGACAGTAGAAAGTATTTAACTTTCATGAGATTAAAAAGGAGCGTTCTAACCCAGGTAGAGTAACAGCAGGAGAGAAGTTGATAGACAGTAGGATTGATTTTGAGGCAGAGGTCCTTCAGGGACTAAAATGGATAGTAAAGCAAACAACAAAAAAAAAAAAATCTGTGAAATAATGTTTCCTTCTTAAGAAAAAGTTCCCCAGTTAAGTATATTTGTTGTTGTTCAGTAGTTAAGTCACGTCCAACTCTTTGATACCCCATGGACTACAGCATGTCAGGCTATGGTTAAGCTTATACCTGTGCTGAATACTGCTTGGGACCATTAGTACAAAAGCGAATGGTCCCAACTCTTTCTTTTTACAACATATAAATAGAGAATTTCAATCTGCTATGACAAATGCTAAGATTGAGGTTCAAGCAGTGTGCAACCAGAACCCCAAGGAGAAGCCACTGAGTGCTACCGATATGTGAAGGCAAGCAAGAAAAGGCGTTCTGGTCTGGGCTGAAACATGAACTGAAAAGTGTTTTGTTTTGTTTTTTTCCTGGAGAGTCAATCAATAAGCACTACTTAGGTATCCCTTTTCCTTAAAAATGAATATGTATGTTTAAATTTACAAATAGTAATATTCACTCCTTTTGGTGCATAGTCCCATGAGTTTTGACACATGCAGACATATAACCATCATAAGCAAAATGCAGAACAACTTAGTCACCTTGAAAAAGCTCTTGCCAACCACTACTCTCATCCCAAATAATCAAACCCAATCCCTTTTAATCCATCTACACTCCTATTCATTGTGCCAAAATCAAGAGACATTTAAATTCCTACGTTGAAATCCCTATGAAAAGTTATTGAAAGAAAACAAGAACTATACACATAGAACACTTAGTGAAAGATTTGGAAACCGATCAGAATCTTATAGCTACTATTAGAAGTATCAAGCCATACTTGGTGCCAAAAAGTTAATGAAAGCTTTTTACCTACATTATCCTATTTAATAAACCCTCACCAAGAAACCATGAGTTAAATAAAATCAGTACAAAGAGATGACATAGTAGAGTCTTCAAAAATTTGCAACAAAGATGACCCTCATAATGTACCTGGAAAAGTCACCACCAACTTTACACATTTAGGATGTTCAATAAGTCCCTTGAGAGGGAAGTCAGCTCATGTTCAGAGTAAAAACAAGGAGGGGAGCATTTATATATTTAAGGAAAATGTGTGAAATGTACATTCAAATCTCTGACATTAACAAAGGTGAACAAAGAGCATCTTCATATTAGAGAAGGTTTCTATCTACAGAAAAATCTGAGAAATGGGCAAGTGATGAACACAAATCTGTCTCTCCTAGGAAAGAAACCTCACAATTTCCAGCCACTAGAGTGGCAAATGCACTTGCAATGTAGTGAGACTTCAGGGTTTTCCACAGCCCTGTGGAAATGTTATTCAAAACCATTTCATTCTATTGCTCTAATGCTGCAACTTCTGATCATGAGATCAGTTACTCTGTTACTCTGGCAGACTCAAGTATTCTGTCCTTGAAAAGGTAGAACAAGTGCTATAAATGAAAGGGTGCTCTGGCCTGGACATGACTTTTTTTGGGGGGGAGGGACATGACTTTTAATTTAGCTTTTCTCTGGTAGGATAATCCAATCTAGGTAAACTGACCCACAGCTGAGGGACAGAACTTAGTCAATGGAGATGCTTCAACACAGCCCATGCCATGAAGTACTTACTACCTGAAAAGCCAGCCAGTTGCCCTCTCTGATAGCTCTGCTCATGTATTTCATTTCCAGCAACAGACATTATGAAAGAGAAGCATTCTCTGTCATTTGCCTATAATGAGACAAGCAATAAGTAGTCCAACTTTGGCTTAAAAATGTAGCTCTTCTAACCAGAGCCCATACCCTTTCCTTAAACCACACATCTTCTCAGGCACAATGAGAACATACTGGTGACGTAACATAGATGATTTTTCAGAGCAGGCACTTTTGGAAAAACACTGTTCATTAACTGCTGGCTGATGGCTTTAACAGACTATTAAGGAAATCCTGATTTTCTTAGTCTTTCTTTTCTTTGCAACATCTCTGTTATTCTTGAGTTGAATTTATATTCCACACATCAAAATCCACATCAAAGAAACACTAAGGTGAATTCTTCCAGAGTCATGGAAATGTATATACCTTTCAATGATAAGCAGTTTGATTATCAAAGGTATAAAAATATGACTGATAAAAAAACATGGCTTAGATGTTGAATAAATATTGTAGCTAAATCCTGAAAGCACAACATCAAGAAATAATGAAAGTTTTAGAAACCGATGCTCTGGAAAATGTCCCTATTTAAAATACTCAAAGGGTTGCTTAAGCCTTTTTTGGGGGGTGGGGGGTGGCAGTTCTAATCTCCACAGGTGATCTACAGCCTGAGCTAAACCTAAAGCCATCAGATTTCCTAAATTCGAAACATTTCAAAATGGTCCTAGCAAGAGATTTTTAAAGTGACAGTTCCTTATTGTGTTATTTTAAAAGATACAAAACATACACTAGACTTTAAAAACACTATCCATATACTGAGAATATGAATGGATTGAATGATTACAAGAACTTGTCAAGAATTTCTTGGGGCTAACAGTGAATATGTGATGAGTACAAGGGCTTAGGTTTAATTAATACTTCTGAAGAGTGACTTATCTTCAAAAGAGCCACAATTTAAATCTGATAATTTATCAGATTATCTCGGAACATATTAATATCACCATATATGAAATGACTAACTTTCATTTGGTACACAGAACCCAGGTCTCCTGCATTGCAGTGGATTCTTTACCAGCTGAACCACCAGGGAAACCCAAGAATACTGGAGTGGGTAGCCTATCCCTTCTCCAGCAGATCTTCCCGACCCAGGAATTGAACCAGGGTCTCCTTCATTGCAGGCAGATTCTTTACCAGCTGAGCTACCAGGGAAGCCCTCAAGAAAATATTATTCATTATTTTAACATCTAAGTTTTGTCCGGGGAGCAGTTGTATCCTTGACAGACTCTCTCAAGATAGGATTTGGTATCAAGGTGAAAGGCCTGAGTTACAGATATGTTCTGGGTTCAATTTCCAGTGTTTCAAAAGATTTTTTAGCAGGAGGTCATGCATGACAACGTGTCTCAGTCTAGTTGAGGCACGAGCAACTCGCAGCACACCAGCAGTGCTCCTAAATCCATCAGTTTATTCCACCTGGAAAATCCTAGTGCATTCTTCTACCTTTTAATCAAGTAGCAACAGCACAAAAGATGGACACTTCAGATAAGGTCCCTTCCAGGTCTCTTTCTCTTTCAGTCCCACAGAGAAAAGATACAATAGAAGCAAAAAGCAATGAATAGAGTTTGTGTTTGAGCCACTGCTAAATAGCTCTCTGATTAGCAACAAGCTTCCTTTGGTATTTCTGTCTTAAACAGTTGCAGGGGCTGGAGTGTGAGTGTTACATAAGCTACCCCCATCTATTTCATTTATCTGTACATGTTTTGTTTAGAATAATGATGTACCATTTAGATACATGTAGACACTCCAAAAAGGAAAAATATATCATATATCATATCAATAAATATATGCAGAATTAGCATATATATATGTGCTAGTGAATATAATATATATTGTTATATGTGAAGTTATATATAATATGTGTGAAGTTAAATATAAAGGAAAGAATAGCTTCTTAATATACACTTTAGTCTTCATGAGAGAATTATTTAATTCTATGACTCAATGGTTAATAGTTGAGTATAATATGAAGTATTGACTATAAAGTGTCAATTTCTTTTTTTTTTTTACTAATAGAGCATTTGCAGTGTGAAGGCTCAAGAACATTCAACTGCCTTACACAATGCCATTAAAAAATCTATTAGGTTATAAACAATATGTAAATTATTTTATAAAAATTATAAGAGCAAGAAAGACAAAATAATGCCAAACTATAAATTACCTTTAAGATATGAAAATTATAAAAATATAATTTTTGAAACTCCTGGAAGGCAATTTAATGTATGGGGCCTAGGCCTCATCAACAGTCATGTCATCAATAAATAGCATATAATTCTGTGTTTTGGGCAATGTACATCGTTTTATTCCTCTTTTTCAGTGAGATCAAAATGAATTTGCTTTAGAATTAAGACAATGGACTATAGAATTAAGAGGATGCTACTAAATAAAATTATCTCTATGTTTAACCTAAAATAACACGCAAAAATGTTTACAGATATTTTACAAAATGAAAACTGGTTTGAAATATCATTTTTAACCTTCATTTCAAAAACAAAATTTATCTAAATTTATTGCAGCTATCACTCAGGTAATGAAGACTTTATTTTAAAAAGTATAAAAAGGAACCACAATGGTTTTGTGCTCATTAACATAATGCTGTCTAATTACAACTGATGAGGATAATCATGCCTTCCAATTTGTAATATTTACTCTCTTTGGAAATAATTTCAAGAGTGCCACTGATTATTAGCAGGCAAAAAAAAAATAACTCAATGCTGGGTAATAGACTAAAAATCTCTGTGCTTTGCCTTTGCAAAAGTGGCTAGTATTGAGTATGGCCAACCATACTTTTAATAGTTTTCAGAGCAATTTATAAATGGTTCTTGAAATAACACAAAAGTTAGTGGTAATAGTAAATAAAATCATTTGTGAATGCACTATGTCTGAGGTGTATATATATATATATATATGTATATATATATATGCATATATTTACACACACACACAGGAGTTTAATACTGTTAACAACCAAGACATCTAACTATTTTTGTGAAATACCTCAATATACAAGTAAGGGAAATAGGAAGAAATGCTTATTGGTCCTTTTATTTTAGATACACTGATCCTCCTTCAACAGCATTAAGAAATATAAAATATTCTATAGTATAGGACTTCCTTATAGAAAAACACTCCACTACTAGATCATAGAAAGTTATCCTGAGGTGCAAAGAAGAATCAAGCAAAAGTTACTAGGTTCTTATTAGACTGAAAAGCATAGACCTAAAGGTTATCAAAAACAAAAACATAAGCAATATACAGTTTTCATTCTTAAGGATCTTTACTCAAGCTAAGGCTGTAAGTCAATACATACATAAAAGGACTCTTAGTGGCTTATGGCAGTATATAGTAAGTGCCAGATGATTTATATAGAGTTGAGAAGAAAAGGTGGCTTTCGTGGGTAGGTAAGGGAGGTCTTCATAGTGCCAGTGGGACTTCAGGGGTCTTGGCATGATGGATGGTATTTGTAAATTGCATGAGGGTCAGTGGTGAGCAAGAGAGCCTGGGGATGGAAAAGCATGAGATGAGTTCAGAGGGCAGTGAGTTGCAAAATTTTGGATGACACAGCTGGAGACATACAATTCAAAGCATTCAAAAGGATTTGAAGAGCAGTCCTCCTTTCAGAGGTGAAGAAACAGATCCAGAGGAGCTGTAGGATTTGAGCAAGTAAGAGTCCTAGCCTTTCCAAATCCTGGTCCACTGCCTTGAACTATTTACTTTGACTTCCCTTTTTCCTTTTATTTGTTAAAATATAAAATTATTTCATTTCATTAAAATAATAATGTTATGGAGAATAATGTAAAATCTTTCCGTTTGGAGGAGGCAGTCTGTTTCAGATGGTAATGGTGGTAGTGGTGATGGTACTAATGAAAGAGATGATGGTGAAAGAGACATGGTGAAGGAAGATCTGGTGAATGGTGACAAGAGATGAAAGTGAAAAGCATTCAACATGGCTCTGTGATTTCCCTCTTTATATGTAGTGTTTTTCTAGGAAAACAGTAAAGATTGCTTACTTTAAAAACAAACAAAAAAAAGCAACATTAGCTATACGTCAAATGTCAGCCCCAGGACTTCCCTGGTGACACAGTGGATAAGAATATGCCTGCCAATGCAGGGGACACAGGTTTGATCCTTTGTCCGGGAAGATCCCACATGCTGGGGAGCAACTAAGTCCATGTGCCCCAACTACTGAACCCGTGCTCTAGAGCCTGTGAGCTGCAACAAGAGAAGCTACCGCAATGAGAAGCCCACGCACTGCAACTCGACAGTAGCCTCCACTCGCCACAATTAGAGAATGCCAGTGTGCAGTCACGAAGACCCAGTGTAGACAGAAGAAATAAAAGTCAGCTCATTATACAGAAAAAAATTATTCATTTTTTCTACCTTAGATTTTAAGGATTTTATTATGAAAACACAAATGATGAAAATCAGCCCTTTTATTCTAGGTATCATATAGTCCAGTGTTCATTAAACTACCTTGCTTGACTCAGAGCACTTTCATGTGAAGTCAGGTCCCTACATTGAAACACACTGAGTTTTCTAACTGATTTTTTTTTCATTTATTTTTATTAGTTGGAGGCTAATTACTTTACAATATTGTAGTGGTTTTTGTCATACATTGACATGAATCAGCCATGGATTTACATGTATTCCCCATCATTCATGGTCTCTTTTGACCAAATGGAAAGTATTCACCAGGTAACTTTAGCGCCGTGTGCTCCTAGGACAGTGTTTGGCACATAGTATTAAACAGTTGCTTAGTACAAGGCTGTTAAAACAAACAATGAAGTCCTCTTTGTGAATTCAGTGCCATAGCCATACTTCACCTTCTTCTATTCCCCCTGGGCAGAATATAATCACTTCAATCAGAACAATCATATAAAAGAATCATTTGATTAATTTAACTTACATTTTTTTTATGAAGTTTAAATCAAAATTATTTTGTTTGTTTCAAATCTGCATTTAAAAACCCTTTCCAATAGAGTAGTCCACTTTATTGCCGTGGTAAATATAGAATGTTGAGTATAATTTGAATCTTTGCTAATGATTGGGGCCATTAAAAAGTTCCAGAATCATCTCAACAATTCTTTTTTGAGTTTATTGCTGTGCATGCAGAAGGTTTAGGCCTTTGAATTTGTGAGACACAGCTATGGCCTGCAGTGTGCCTTATGGAAATGGCTTGTAGGAATAAATTGACATTAAGAATGTATCCTACAGTGATGGGGCTTTTCCCTAGGATCTTTATAAAAGAACACAAGCTGGCTAATAAACAATTTCAGCTTATTCCCATTTTATCACTATCTGACCTCATACATAACTAAATATGATCTAATTTTGTTACTTGTGAATTCAATTCACTTCTAAGTTCCACTCCTAATCAAATTTGTGAGTTAACTCTATCCTGATAATGAGAAGAAAGGAAAAATATCTTTAAAATACTTCCCTCCACCCCCCGACACACACCTACGAAGAGAAATTGCTATTAAAGATAAAAACGGCAACTCGCTCCAGTATTCTTGCCTGGGAAATCGCATGGACAGAGGAGCCTGGCGGGCTACAGTCCATGGGGTCACAAAGAGTCGGACTGAAGCCCGACTGAGCAACTTCACTTTCACTTCACTTGGAAACTACACAAAGGGACCTCCCTTACCTGGGGCATATTATTATTTATAAGATTGCCTACCTTTCTCATTAACTGAAAAGCTGTTGTCAGATAACCTATATTATTTTCAACAAAGTATATAAAAAGAAAATTATTGTCTATCATTTTTTAGATATCCCTTTTTGGCTACTAAAAAAGGTAAATGCATTTATCTCACAAGGAAGCTTGAAACCTTGGGGCTATTTTTCCTGTATTAAAACATATTCTCATCACTTCTTCCTCTTCAATTATTTTTTAGATTTATTCCTTATGAAAGCATAAATAACTCGAGTTTGTCTTTGGCTGTAATGAGAAATCATAGCATGGTGTATATCTTCTGCGATCTGTCAATTTGCTTATTGAAATATTTTTCATCTTTTCTTTGGAGTGTCTTTCGTTGCCTCCTCTTTCCTGACTAAAGTTTCTTGCCTCCTGTGCATTCTTCAAAGGCTTAGCCCTTCTGTATTATTTGTTCAATTTCTCCCTTTCAGGAGCTTGGAACTGTCTTTACTTCCCTCCTGCTATCATCTCCTTCTAAGAGTTCTTTTTGAACTGTACGTCTCACTTGACCATGTTCCTTTTGCCTAGAACAATAACCCAGCAGCCAGTGCCTCAGTTACTTTACCAGGATTTTATGTTGCACCCGGTTCTATTCATCCATCTAACTTTATTTTGTAAGCATTCTAAGGCAAAGATCTACTGTTCTGTATCTATTACTGCAAGTTGACGCTTTGTTGCCAGAGTTTATCAAACACGCAGCTCATGATATGCTGCGTGCTTTGCTTAGTCGCTCAGTCGTGCCCGACTCTGCGACCCCATGGACTGTAGCCCGCCAGACTGGAGTCGGTTGCCATGTCCTCCTCCAGGCAATCTTCCCAACCCAGGGATAGAACCCAGGTCTCCCACATTGCAGGTGGATTCTTTACCAGCTGAGCTACAGGGAAGCCCCACAGTTCATCATATATAATGTAATTAACACCCTTTCACCCTGAAATATGAAAAATGCTTATAACAGAGGCTTTTCTATGGTAGAGATAGAGACATCATATATGCTTACTCGGACTGAGGTCAGGCAAGCTGGAATTCAAATCTAGGCTTTAAAACTCAATGGCTATGTGACCTTGGGAAAATTAACCTCTCAAAACCTCAGGTTGGGAAGATTGCTATGAGGAACCTTGCAGACCTGATAGATGAGAAAGTCTTGGAGCAGACTCACCACAGGGTAGGGACGTAATAAACCTCAATCCATGTTCACTGTTACTCCTGTTCTCATCTTCATCATCTCTATTACTGTTTACCCCTCTTGCAATTAGTTCCCAGAACTTTATATAAACTGTGAAGCCAGTCCTGCTGAATATTTATTGAATTATGTTATGTCTTTCTTATTTTTCTATTGCTGAAAATACCTATTAAAAGATTCTACCCATAGGGAATTGGAAATTAAAGTTATCTTTAAAAAGCTGAAATTTTATCCCGATGTTTAGAGATATGATCATTGTTGCACTTTTACAGATAAAATAATCAGTGAAAACACTGATGCACACAGTTTATTATAATTTCAAAATATAAGATCTTAATAGTACACAATGAGTAGAAGGATGATTTTGTTTCTATTTATCAAAAGTAAGTTTACACTAGCTTCATATATTAATCATAAATCATTCAAAAATCAGGTAAATAAAGGGCAGATTGAAAAGAATTTAAATGTCCTTACTATTAAAAGCCTTATCTTTAAATGTATATACACATTTTTACAAACATTTAAATTCTATGGTGTGGTGGTTTTGTTTGCTTTAGAATAAGTATTTTGCTTATAATGTTTTAAAGTAATAAACAGGATCATAGGCTACCTATGAAATGTAACACGAAAAGTTAGAATTTAGATGCAAACTTCGTCCATATTTATTTAAATGGGCAATATGGTTCAAAAAATGTTGATGTAAAATACAATGTACCCCCTGCTAAGGATAAGAAAGAAAAAGCAACCAATTTTAAATGGAGCTGATAAGGCACTCGTGGAAATAAAAATTGGTTTACCACTACAATATTGTAAAGTAATTAGCTTCCAAGTAATAAAAATAAATGGAAAAAAAAGAAAGTACATAAAATGAGTGGTAACCATTAGAAAGTTGTGCTAAAAATCTGAATAGACAGTTAGTGAAAGAAGAAACAAAAATGTACAATAAATGTATGAAAATGTATTCCATATTCCTAAGATATAAATATGAAAGAAAATGAGACTATTTTTATCTACAAAATTTGCAAATAATAATAGTAAGAATATGCATGACATTGCTCTAAGTACTTTACATATTGCTAACTCATTCAATATTTAGAGCAACCCTGTGAGCTAATAGGTTTATTGTTAGGTGATATTATTATATTCATGTTATAAAGAAAAAAATTAAGCCACACCAATCTAGCAAGGATATACTGAAATGGCCTCCACAAATATTACAGATTCAAGAGTAATTTGGAAAATTATGTTTTAGAGATAATCATATCTTTTGATGCAAGGATTTCATTTTTAGGAGTTTGTCCTTTAAATGATAAAACTGGAATGGAACAAATTATTGACAGGAATTATCTCTTTGTGATTAAAATGCATCTAATACTCTTCTGAATGCTCATAATAGCGCCAGGCATAAGAGTTCAATAAATATTGTAATACTAGCCATGATTACTCTTACAGGCAATAATAATAAAAATTCTTTTGCTTTAAAAAAATCAAAATAAAAAATGTTTCAAAATGCAAAAAGAAAAATTGGTTTGACTTACACACATCTTCCCATGCATTGAGCAATTGCTCATTTTTATTAAAGAAAAGCTAGCTCTTCTCACATGTATAAGACCATGTTTTAATTTTGATCAGAAATGTAATGTCTTAAAATGTCTCAGGAAAAAACTGGAGTTTGTAAGCACATGGTTTATCACCAATAACTTATAAGAGTACTTTATCACTGGGTATAAAAAATTGATCTCAAACTCATAGAATATTTAATTTAAAGAAACTACTTTCTTAGCTCAACTAAGCTGCATTTAGGTTAATTTTGGTGATTACTTTTGAAAGTGGTACTTGGTACCAAGTTAATTGTTGTAATTACTTTTGAACTTGGTACTTCTCTCTAGCAGTAGTGGTACTGTCATTTGGAGACAGTATTACATAAGGCTTATCTTGTTGAACATGTCCAGTAAGTTTCTTGACAGCTTTCAAATGATTAATTATGGCTCCAGTGAATGTACAGTGCCCTTCAAAAGTCGCTCTTTTACACATGTCTGTATATGTGTATAGAGATGCTAATGCTAAATGAGAAATAATCAGTGACAGATATGAGAACTGTAATGTAGGACTAAAATGTTTCACAGCTGCCCCACACTCATTAGCACTTAAATCAATGTAGATATAAAGTAGAATGAGAGAAGAGATTAAATATCAAGTGTTAACCCACCATTAAGTGATTTTTACTGAGAGAAGAATCTTTCTTCTCATGATGACTCTATATAAATTCATTGAAAACAAAAGCATGTAAGTGGCCCCTCTTGAAGGTATGTCTTACATTCCTGGTGACATTTCAATTATAATCTGAAACTTAAGAAAAACAATTGATTTCTGAAGTTCTAATGATTGATCCCTGCACTCTGAAGTGACTCTGACTACTGTTTATAAATATTTTTCTTTTAAAAAATAAACCGCACTCTTCATAGAATGAACACACTTTTTCAAACTACTTCTCAAGCAGCTACTGCTCCAGACTTAGACTTCAGACTTACATTATAAGAGAAGGCCATCAACACTGCGAAGTGGAGAAACTTGTTTCTGGGCTCCAGTAAATGGTTAGAGAAACTCCACTAGTTGCTCTGCCGGTATCAATTTCTCACGGTGCATAGCATTGCACTGCCATTACTTTTTTTTTTTTCTTCTGGTACCTGTTCATTTAGGTCACGTTTTGTAACCAAAGAATAGGACTGAGTGTCATTTATATTTACGGGCAGAATGCAGGGAACTAAGCTGACAGGCACAGCTCTGGTACAGTATTTTGTATTTGTGTCATTGGAGAGCAATTATGGCTCACCCTCCTGAGTTCAGGGGTAGGGCAGAGTGAGCAACAACTGAGGAGGTAAAGCCAGAGACACGTTTAGGAAAAGGGGGAGAGAAACTCATCATGTGTATCTTCTTTCACTGACCCACTGCAGCTTGCTTAATTTAGGTGTGATTTTTTGTACTACATACTCTTGATGTGGAAAATATACTTTTGATCTATTGGGGAAGAAGTTACACAACATACTACTGATAGGTGATATTTATTGATCATTTCATTGGCTATACTTGTCTTAGCTGTTTTATTACCTCCACAGATATCCCATAATAAAGGCACTATTAGTAGCCTTTCACAAATAAAGGAACTAAAACGTGCAGAAATAAAGCACCTTGCCCAACAACATATAGTTAATAGCTGGGACTGGAAGCCAGACTCATCTGACTGTGTCCTCTAATGCTAAAAGTATACAGGGCTTAGAGTTGTTGTCTGAACTGTGTCAAACCCAATGTCTACGTTTCTAGGACATACACTTGGTAACACTCTGAATCCAAAGTGGAATGAATGGATTCCATAACCTAGTTTGTAGAATGCTCTAAATATAAGGGATGAATAAAATATAATACAACAGTATCTATTTAAGTCCTTTTGAATGTGTAAATGTTTCCATGGTCCCATGAGAGGACTTATGGAAGAAATCAGATACTGGCACCTATGCATGTAGACTCCTCTTTAATGTGGACATTTCCAAATGCCAACTCAATGCCGATGACTTGTATGGAATACTTGAGTACTAAGAGTGGCATCACTATCCAAGACCTAATAAAGGTCCTAGTTGTGAACACTGTCACTTCATTCCTGAAAAATTCACCAATGAAAACTATGCTTCCCCGTCCTCAAAAAACAAAACAAAACAAAACTCTCATATAAAACCCACTTTATGTTAATCTGCAAAATGGATTTACCCTCTAGGTGCATGTTGCTATAAACAGGGATTTTCCCCCTGGAATATCCAGGGGCTTTAGAAGGGATTGTTCATACATTAATATCTCAAGGAGTCTGGTCTCTTATCTGTAACTATTATTACAATGTCCACTTTTCAAGACAACCACCAAAAATGCCTGCCTGGTTCAAGTAAAAGACTGTATTCAAACTGTAAACAGAACAACCTCAGATGAGAATTTTAAGATTAAATGCGGAGATGTATGCAGATCTCAGTGCAGTATATTTGTACACACTGAGCACTGACTAAAGTGGTAACTAACACTAGATACTAAAAACTCAAAATTTAAACAGAATTACTCTAAGGAAACATATCAACAGCTTAAACACAATTGCAACATGTATAGCTTAAAACAAGCCTATTTGTGACACTTTAAGTGATTTAAATTTTTTTTTAAAAAATGTGCACCCGTGACTGATTCATGTCGATGTATGGTAAAAACCATCACAATATTGTAAAGTAATTAGCCTCTAATTAAAATAAATAAATTAATTTTAAAAATTAAGAATTAATGTGGAAACTAGCTTTCACTTTAATTATTTCACACAGTACAAATGTTTGCATTTATACACATTTTATTAGCCACATGATAGATGCAAATTTCCTCTAAAACAATCATATTAATGATTTAACAAGAAACTTTAGTTGAAAATGCTTCATTAAAAAATAAATAAATAAAATGCTTCATTATTCATGTTTCACAACACTCATCCAATCTATTCAAATTTAACTGTCACTCAAAGCTTAGTCCTTTTTCATGGTTATAAATTGCATTTCAGAACTTTGTGCCTTTATGCTGCCAATAAGTCATATTTTATAATCTGGCATATAATGAAGGATAGTGAACAACATTAATTACAAGGTCAGTTCAGTGTCAAAGCAGAAATTCACTGAATAGTATTTTCAGGGAAGTAGCTAGACTCTATTATGTTTAAACTCTACCACAGTGAATATTCTGTATCAGACTCAATTCATGAGGAAAAAACATTTAAGTTCTATGGCAAAGTGCCTTTCCTTCCTGAAATAATGTTAATAATTGGAGGCTTTCAAAATTTTATCCTGTAAATTTCAGATATGATTAAATGTTGACTTTTAAAGGCTGGAGATGTCAAATATTTAAAATTATATTTTCATCTTAATTTAATGACTAAAATATATTCATGCTGTTTAATAGATCTAACCCCAAATTTCTAAATCCGTCTGATTGTTCTATCTGGAAAATATTAAATTTAATCAAGGAGAGTATAGAAAAGTTTATTCTGGAGTACTTACATGACATTTTCTTTGAAATGTCAATGTTTGCAGTATTTTCAAAATAAATTTACTTGAAAATTCTTTTATTAGAGTCAGTAATATGCCAGAAGATAAAACAGATATGAAATTAACCTCTTTCTAAAACCATATTTCCATAGTCCTTAATAAGCTCAACTGAAGGAAAGAATATGAGGATAATCAAGAGTCAAAGCTGTTTTTAAGGTAAAAGTTTAAAATTAATGATTTCCTTCATTTTTAGTAGCAGGTTATTCACACAGACTTAAGTGGGGTTTTTAAGATGAAACACTGTAGGTATTGACCTCTTTGTGCCTCAGTTTCCTAATCTAAGGGAAGGGTGTATAGATAGAGGACCATGGGGATCTATTTCAGCTTTTGCAGTCTATGGTATTTATAACTGCATTTTTATCAAGGGATTTATTCTTATTCCCATCTAGTAGGACATGCTTTGCCCCTTGCCCTGAGAGAGTCAGGGACCCAAAATTGTATCCAGGTCTCCAGTTAGAATTTACTTCATTTAATCTCAGCCACTTCTGGGCACAGCTGTACTTTCTATCATACTTGTTCATATTAGGGGGAAGTTTCTCATTTCACCTCTTCACTTCAAACCCTCCACGTGAGTAATACCATGAAATGGCAGGTAAAAATATGCCATGAAGTAGAGGGAAATATTTATTCAGAACTTAGGCAAAGCTGAATCCTTTCCCCTTAGGCCAAATCTTATATCTACCATTAGAACAAAACTGCTTAGAGAAAGGGAGAAGACATCTTCCCCAAACTCTGCAGAAATCCTTGAGAAGGCAGGAAAATCAGCTCGAACTAATATTTGATAACGGTACACGTACCATTTGGGGACACTGCTGAGGGAATGCATTTAAAGAGGTACTGACTATTTGATTTAAATCCCTTCTGGTCTGATCCCAAAGAGATAGGCTCCATGTTCCTCAGTGGATAGGACTGTAAAGCTTTTTGAACAAGATGATTTATAGGTAACCTAAATAACTATTATCTGATTGTTAAAGATTAGCAAAAAGAGCTGGTATCACCAGAAATGGAGGGTTATGCCCTTGGCTTCTACTACTTCTAAGGTAGTAGAAAGGGCAATAGGTTGTGTATTAGTCAGGGTTCTTCAGAGAAACATAACCAGTGAGATAAAAAGAAATCAATTATAAGGAATCGGTTGGTACAGTTATAGGGGCTAAGTCGCAAGGTCTGCAGGGTGAGTCAGCAAGCTAGAGGCCCAGGGGCCAACAAGAGAGTTCCAGTCTGAAGGCTGGCAGGCTCAAGACTCAGGAAGAGCTGATGTTTCAGTTCAAGTTTAAAGGCAAGGAAACTGAAACATCCCATTTCAATGTTCTGGTTAGGTGGCACTCAGGCAGACGGAATTCTCCCATACTCAGAAGAGGGTCTGTCTTTTTGTTCTATTCACACCTTCAAATTACTGGCAAGGTCCACCCTCATTAAGAAAAGTTATCTGCCTTACTTGGTCTACCTAGTCAAATGTTAATCTCATCCATAAACACCCTCACAGACACACTCGAAAAAACTTTTGACCACATATCTAGGCACACTGTGGGCTAGTCAAGCTGACACATAAAATTAACCATCACAGGAAGTGATGACAAATCACAAAAGCAGTGATAGTAGGTGCAAACTAAACAGCAGTATCATGAGAATGGGAGACTGTCCAAAGTCCCTTTGAATTCCAGAGATAATACTGAGTTTGATGCCCTAATCCAGATGACACTTCAGATGACTCAGGTCAGATGACCTGCCTTGGAGGAAAAATGTGATGCCCTCCTCCCCAACTGCCCAACTTAAAAAGCAGTTTGTGTAGTGAAATGATGAGGGATGAACTGTGACCAGAAACAAAGAAACAGTAACTCCTGGGGTCCAAGCAAGATGCTAGTCAGCTTTCTGTTTTGTTTTATTTTAGATGTTTAATACTTAAATGATCTTTGCTCTGCATTTTCATAATTGCAAAATTGGAAATAACTTCTAAGTCCAATAAGGTAAGATTGCTTCAACAAACACTGGCATGAATACAAGATAGTACTATCCAGCCACTTAAACATGTGAAAGAAGAAAACTTAAGAGCAAAGAAGAATATCTGAGCTGCAGAAATTATTCTTACAGTGAAAGTGTTCTAAATTCTCCTGGGTAGAATGCAACATATTAATTAGGCAACAGGATTTACAAAACTCGATTGCCACTGGTTAAGATGCTAGAAAATCAGATCAAGAACAAGCACTAGCTTAAAAGAGAGAAAAGACAAGTGTCATGTCCTAATGACAGTTACTAAGTGTAATAAAGTGACAACGCTGACAGGAAAATGGGTTGATGAGACTAATGGAATAACAGAGAGAAGAAGGCAGGCCATTGCCATGGAACTGAAGAGGGACACATTCATTCAAAGGTTAGATTTTTATCTCTGCTGCAAGTTTTATAATTGTATCCTCTCATTTTTGAAAATAAAAATATAACGTTGATACTGATAGTCTGAGACTCTCTACTCCAACCTTTTTTCCCCATTTATAGTTATTTTAAGACAATTTTTAATTAAATGAGATTTCTATTTGCTTTAAAGAACACACCCAAGCCTGTTAGAACAGACTTTAAGTTGCAAATTAAACACATTACAAAGTAACATGAACCATGTCATTCCATTTTCATGAAAATATGACATAGGTTTTAAATCCTCATGCACATAATTGGAAAAAAAGATTTAGGAAATGTTTAACACGTAGACATACTAAAATGTTACAAGTGATTTTCTCTGGAAAGTGATATTAACAGAGAGATTTGTTTCTTTTCTATGCTTTTCTATATTCCGCAAAAACTTTCATGAGCTGATATAATTTTTACATTGTGACAAAAGTGGCATTAACTTGTGAAGTTTCATATTGATTCAGCCTGTCATTTTCTACTCAGTTTTGGGGCCCTCTCCCTCTAAACTCAAACTGCTTGAGAAATGTCAACAGCTACAATACATCTGTTTGCATTGAGACTCTATGCACCCAGTATCTTCTTATGATATGTATTTCTTTTGTATTGAAACTTCTATACAGACTGGGAGCACTGGTACTTGATCTCTTCCCTAAACTCTTGCTGAATATGCAGTATGCAAGTTAATCATGGAGATATCCAACAGTGACATGTATCAAGAACTTATAAAAATGGGAAATTCGTGTGATACTTTTATTTCCTAGGGTGAGAAAGAAAATTAGAGCAAGGTAGAATAACTGGCATAAAAATAGCTAATGTCATGCAAAATTTATTAAAGAAAATGCAATGCAGAAATTATCAAATCACAGAATATTAGACTTGGAACAGAGTCATTTTACAGATTCAAAAATTTAAAAAAAAATAGAAAAATGGATTTCTCTGCTGTTCCGTGGATAAGCAGACCTCACGGAAATGTCTGCTCCTGTTTTCTTCCTTTCAACCTTTTCAGAGCACTTAGTTTATGCCAGGCACTGAGAATATGGTGGGGAGTGAGAGGCAAATAAAACAGGCAACAATCTTGTCCTCATGCAGCTTGTAGTCTAGTCGGTGACAGTGATAAATCAGAAGTGATAATAAATTATTTTTTTGGTTAAGTGCCAAAAGAGGAAATTATAAAATACATGGGACACCTGACTTAACAGGTAGCAGAATGCAATTTTCCTATTATATTTTGATAGTCCTGCCCCTCTGCCTATTTTGTTTCTGTGTTTTTCAATACAAATTCTTAAACATGGCTTAAAATATTTTGGTTTAGACTGACCAAGGCAAATTTTTAATAAATGTATCCAAATAACACCAATAACATCAACACTTAATAAATTGATACCACTTTTCCAATATTGCAACTTGGGTCTTATCCTGTTTCACGCGTTCTGAGATCAAGACTTGTACATTTTCAAAACTCATTTTGTCAATCAAAATTTCATTTGCTTCTCCCTGATTCAGTTCAGTTCAGTCGCTCAGTCGTGTCCCACTCTTTGCGACCCCATGAACCGCAGCACACCAGGCCTCCCCGTCCATCACCAACTCCCGGAGTCCACCCAAACCCACGTCCATTGAGTTGGTGATGCCATCCAACCATCTCATCCTCTGTCGTCCCCTTCTGCTCCTAACCTCAATCTTTCCCAGCATCAGGGTCTTTTCAAATGAGTTAGCTCTTTGCATCAGCTGGCCAAAGTATTGGAGTTTCAGCTTCAACATCAGTCCTACCAATGATTGTCTTAAGGCTTATTTATTTGGTGCTATTCTCAACTCGTTCTTACATTCTCTGGGGAGAACAACTGAACATTGCATTGCAGAATAGTATGTGGAAGTATGCAACATGTTACAAAACAATTTTTTCATAGATTTATCCCATGAAAGTTTCCTTTGACAATGCAAATAGAAAAACCAAAATGCAAAGTGTAGAAAGATAGGGAGAGGGCTTCCCTGGTGGCTCAGTGGTAAAGAATCTGCCTGCCAATGCAGGAGACACAGGTTCTAACCCTGGTCCGGGAAGATCCCACATGCCATGGAGAAACTCAGCCTATGCACCCCAACTACTGAGCTTGTGCTGTAGAGCTCCGGAGCCGCAGCTCCTAAAGCCCACACTCCCTAGAGCCTCTTCTGCCAACAAGAGAAGCCACTGCAGTGAGAAGCCCATGCCCTGCAACCAGACACTATCTCTGCTTGTCGCAACTCCAGAAAAGCCCGGGTGCAGCAATGAAGACTCAGCAAAGCCAAAAATAGATAATTATCTTAAAAATGTTTAAAAAAGAAATATGGAGATAAAAGCTGATCACTGGGATGACCCTGAGGAATGGGATGGGGAGGGAGATGAGAGGGGGGTTCAGGATGGGGGACACATGTACACTCATGACTGATTCATGTCATTGTATGGCAAAAATGACTACAACATTGTAAAGTAATTAGTCTCCAATTAAAATTAATTAATAAAAAATAAAAAAATAAAGCTGATCCTGGTATCACGTAGTTCCCACATTAAAAAGAATGAGAGCTATATTACCTACTTAAATCCAACTGAAGGTAGTTTCCTTCTGTCATCATACAAACAATAAGTGATAACTGATTCTGAAGTCAGAAAAGCTAGATATTCAGTTTTCATAGTTAAAATAAAGAAGTTCTACCAATTTTTGGCAAACACAACTATTCATGTTGTTCTCTTCATTGAGTCTCTAAGTGGTGACAGTACATTTTCTGCCTCTTTTCCCAGGCTGTAGAATTTATCCACTGAAGAACTGGCTAATGGCTTCAGTTCCACATGGCTAACTCCCCTGGAGAAATAGCATAATACCACATGCAAAATTTTACTGTAGTGACAAAAAAAGGGCATTCTACTTCCTTTTAAAATTTTTGTTTCAAGTTCTTAGGTAAATCTGGTGGCAAAATGTTTACCATTTACAATTCTGACAAGAACAATCCTAGTTTATAAAATTGCTACTACTCATGACAGGAAAAGAGGCAAACAATATCACATCGAATACTGGAGGAAGAAAATGACCATCTCCCAGAGTATGGAAAATCCAAGCCAGATCACTCAACTTCAACTTCACAAGTAAATATGAAGGTCATTCTACACACAATGGCCAAACAAATGCCTAGGATCTATAATCAACTGTCCATGTTTATATTGTAAATAATGCTGATTATATGTCATAGCTAGTATTTACACCAAATCAACAAATAATTTTAGAGATCCATTGGACAGCTCAATAAGGTACCACTTCCACACACATGCACCATCTAATAACAATCTTGGGACACACATATATAAAAGGGGTAGAGAAAATACATTTTCAAAGACAGGAACTCACCCCATATTTTATTTTTATCTGGGCAGAAACACATGTTCCAATCTTTTCTTTTCTCCATGCCTTTCTCTAAAGATAAATGGGCCTGCTCCTTTAAACAATCTGTTTATGAGAGCTATAGCTTCTGAGAGTTGAGTAAAATACACCAAGTAATATTTCTAAAATATATGCACCCCTTTGTTAAGGAGATAAGCCAAGCCTTTCTTTAGGTTCATACAGAAATTAATGCTTGCAACCCTGAATTAGTTTTGTGACAATCTGAGAGTAGCAGTGATTATCTATAGCTTTACTATTTTTGTTATGACAGGTTCCTATTCAGTCAAACTAGTTATTTGGGTCTATATTCTTCTTGGAATAAGCCTGAATATTATCTAAATGCAGGACTTGCCACCACCCAAGACATTCTTTCTCTTTGGTTATCGTATTGAGAGCCATCTGCATAATCTGGAATCTAGTGTTAATTATTGCTCATGCTTCTCTCATCCTCCATCAGCTCAGACCTCTTTATAACAGTTTATTTTGCTCTTCAGGGTTCTCTGCTGGCTCAGTGGTAAACAATCTTCCTGCAATGCAGGAGGTGTGGGTTCGATTCCTGGATCAGGAAGATCTTCTGGAGAAGGAAATGGCAACCCATTCCAGTATTCTCGCCTGGGAAATCCCATGGACAGAGGAACCTGGCTAGTTATAGTCCATGGGATCACAAAAGAGTCAGACATGACTGAGGGACTAAACAACAATAACAGTAACATTCTGCTTTTCAGCCTCCCCATCTCTCTGGCAAAGCTATCTCCTGGCGACTTGATCAGCAGTAATCTTCCTTTTGTTTGAAACCTCAATCCAATTTTGCCCAATGACAGTGTCGAACATTTATTATAGAATCTAGCATTTTATTATAGATGGCAATAAATTATTGTCTTGTTAATCTATACTTTTTTCTTTGGAAAACAAATTTTACATATTCCCAGGGCAGAAACAATATATTTGATTAACTGACTCATTGGCACAGAAAACAACTATTATTGAGCTTTAATTATGGGCCAGATAGTGTACTATACCTTGAAAACAGAGAGACGGCAAAGAAATGCTCTTGACTTTCAAAGTTCTTGACTATTCCTGTAACTGAATCCAATACTTACTAGCAGAGACTTACTAAAGAATGTTCTAGATCAGTGGTTCTCACACTTTAGTGTGCACTGAGTATCACCTAGAGGGCTGGTTAAAATGCAGACTGCTGGGGTCCCCTCCCACTGTTTCTCATCCAGGAGATCTGAAATGACGCCTGAGGATCTATAGTTCTAACTCCCAGGTGTTGCTGATGTTCTGGCCTGGGGACAGTGATTTAGAGAAGAGCAAGGTGATCACGTAGGAGATAAACGTGCAAAGACACAATGGAGGAGAGTGCCTACTGGACTCAGGGAGTAGTGGGAAGGGTGTATGCTAGGTTTAGAGGGTGTGCAGGGGTTAAATGTGATGTGGTAACTGGTGACAGACACATTTTAATAGATCTTGTGGGGCTTCCCTGGTAGTCCAGGGGTTAAGAATCCGCCTTGCAGTGCAGGGGACTCAGGTTCGATCCTTGGTCAGGGAACTAAGATCCCACATGCCACAACTAAGACGTGAGGCTACCAAATAAATAAATAAAATATATCTCAGATGCCATGCTAAGAAATGTGGATTTTAGAATCATGAAGCACCATCAGAAATTTGTAAAGAGGGGAGGGATGTGATCACACTGGGGTTTTAGTTTTTAGAAAGAAAATTATTAGACTATTAGAGTGGAAGATACACAGAGGTTTGTATCATGTTGATACTCAGAGCTACAAGATGAAAATTACTTCATTGTTTCACCACTGAGGGCTAGATATCTTGCTTCTCCTGTATGGTCTGTCCTGGATTTCTTCAGCTGAACAGTTTTTAACAATTCTCCTTGAGAAAGCACAACCTCCAGTCAAGCTTCCCTCTTCACTACCTAGTGGCCAGGAGATACCTGATGGCCCAATTCAAATAACACCAACATTTATATTCATGTTTCATAGACTCCTCAGACTGTTGGAGCAGGACGAACACATGTAATTTTATTGATCATGAATTTGAAGGCTGGATTAGGTGGGCTGAGGTAACCTAGCTAGTCAGTATCAGAGCTAAGACTAGAATTCAACTAGCCAAATATTCTGTTTGTTACCATAAAAATGCATATAAATCAGTTTAAGTTTTTAAGTAATTACAACATGAACAGTTATGATCAAGTTTGCACCTGGACAGGCAATAATAACTAAGTCACAACTGCAATAATATCTACTTTGAGACATATTTGTTTTCAGAGATGTTAAAAACAACACACATCTCAGAAGCAATGAAATACTGTAAATATTAATACAGGATGTCTTTCTAGGACTTCGATTTTGTTCATCCTGTGAGAGATGGAAGATGGCATGTCTGTGATGAATCATCTCTTGCTACATCCTATTTACAGGCAACAAAGCACCTTGCAATTTAAGAAATCACCTTTCAGTATCTTCTAAACCAGAGGAGCTCAGCCACAGCACAGAAGACTGCTCTAAGAGCCAGACTACACTGGGGGTGCTGGCTATTCTTTACTCTTCTGTATTTCCTTCCCTCCCTCCATTTGACAAGCAATTCCTGCAAATGCTTAGGAATTTATTCAGTCAGATGTTAATTTCCAACCATAGTTACAGCTTTGAGGCTAATTATCAAATGCTGACCTTGTGCCCTCATTCTTACCTCTCACAAATAAATCACTTTATTACATGAACATCTGTTTCAACATATTTTCCTTTAGTGAATCCAAACAAAACAATTAAATTTTTCATTAAAGTGTTGCTATTAATTTATTAAGGCTTCTGATAATTTATTGTTTTATCTGGCTTTTGCTGAAAATGTGGATATTAAACAGAAACCATCTTCTCCTTTAGATAGTACAAGTGTAAGTGTCAACATTCTGTTGGCTAAATTATAAGTTAATCCAAAAGATATATTTATATTTATTTAGGAAGCAGCTATAACTTTCAGCCACAACACTAACATAGAATAAGAAGTACAATGTTTTTATTCACTTTTAGCCTCACCAGACAATGCATCTATTAAATATGTTAATATCATGGACATAACAATTGAAAATGTGTTTAATTGCTCAACCTTGAGGACTGGATAATATACATCAGATTTCCATGGGTGTTTCATGTCTCTGAATTATTATTCGGGCTCTATGATAGGAGCCTGTGCCTCTAGTCTCTCTCTTCTTTTATCTCTCCTATGGAATCCCTCTGAAATAGATCTTTGAGTATATCAATATATCTTTTCTCAGTCTAAGCTTGCCAGTTTCTCCAAATTGCTTCTCTTTGACCTCATCACTTCATCCACCTTATGTTTCTCCTTATGTGTCCAATAATGTGAGATTTCTTGATATTTTCAGAACAGGTCATGCTATTTTTTGCTTTCAAAGTTAGTCAAGCTGTTGTCCCACCTTTTGACCTTCTTCCTCTATATTGGCAAGATTCTACTCCAATTCCCAGATGAGCTCACATGCCACCATCTCTGTTAGACTTCTCTAACACTTTCACAAATTTTATTGTACTTATCTTGGAGTATTATAATGACTTTAACGTTGCCCTTCCCAACTAGACCAAGCACATACCATTTGCAACACATAAAACACAGTAGCAAAAAAGCGAAGTCGCCCAGTCCTGTCTGACTCTTTGCGACCCTGTGGACTGTAGCCTACCAGGCTCCTCCGTCCATGGGATTCTCCAGGCAAGAGTACTGGAGTGGGTTGTCATGTAAGTATTCAACAAATGTTGATTAACTAGTCCATGAATGACAGCATCTGTACAGTGATGTTTTCAGGGCCTCACCTCTCATTATCATTGTAACACACTACAACAAAGTTTTGATGTATGCTTCCAATGCAAATGCCTTGGGTCAAAGTCAACTATGATTTCCAAAATGCTAAATCCAGTAGCAATTCTTTTGTGTTTGTGTGCTGGGCTGGAAGAACCACAAGCTGGAATCAAGATTGCCAGGAGAAATAACAATAACCTCAGATATGCAGATGACACCACCCTTATGGCAGAAAGTGAAGAGGAACTAAAAAGCCTCTTGATGAAAGTGAAAGAGGAGAGTGAAAAAGTTGGCTTAAAGCTCAACATTCAGAAATCTAAGATCCCTGGCATCTGGTCCCATCACTTCATGGGAAATAGATGGGGAGACAGTGGAAACAGTGTCAGACTTTATTTTTTTGGGCTCCAAAATCACCGCAATGGTGACTGCAGCCATGAAATTAAAAGACGCTTACTCCTTGGAAGGAAAGTTATGACCAACCTAGAGAGCATATTAAAAAGCAGAGACATTACTTTGCCAACAAAGGTCCGTCTAGTCAAAGCTATGGTTTTTCCAGTGGTCATGTATGGATGTGAGAGTTGGACTGTAAAGAAAGCTGAGTGCTGAAAAATTGATGCTTTTGAACTGTGGTGTTAGAGAAGACTCTTGAGAGTTCCTTGGACTGCAGGGAGATCCAACCAGTCCATCCTGAAGGAGATCAGTTCTGGGTGTTCACTGGAAGGACTGATGCTGAAGCTGAAACTCCAATACTTTGGCCACCTCATGTGAAGAGCTGACTCATTGGAAAATACCCTGATGCTGGGAGGGATTGGGGGCAGGAGGAGAAGGGGACGACAGAGGATGAGATGGCTGGATGGCATCACCGACTCAATGGACATGAGTCTGAGTAAACTCCGGGAGTTGGTGATGGACAGGGAGGCCTGGCGTACTGCAGTTCATGGGGTTGCAAAGAGTCGGACACGACTGAGCGACTGAACTGAACTGAATCTCTCTCTTGACCTTCAGACTAATCTGTCCAGCTTCTTTCCCAGCATCTCCAATTGGATGTCTCATGAGTCCTTGAAAATAATCATGGTCAAAATAAAACTCCTGATTTCATCTCACCCCGCACTTTACTCTTCCTCCACAGTTTTTCTCCATTTCCCTTAGAAGAGTATCGAGAAATAGCTTTCGGATTTTTTTCATACTGCACATCTAATCCATCACAGCAAATCTATCATCTCTGCTTTTCAAATGCATCCTAAATCCACACTCTCCTACTGACCCCCACCATTCCATCCTACTCTGAACCATCACCATCTTTCATATGGACTATTAGAGTGGTACCTCTGTCATCTTCTTACATCATTATTGCCATTTCAATCTAACCTCTACTTGTGTATACTCAGTCACTCAGTCGTGTTCAACTCTTTGTGACCCCATGGGCTGTAGCCCACCAGGTTCCTTTGTCCATGGAATTTTCCAGGCAAGAATACTGGAGTGGCTTGCCATTTCCTTCTCCAGGGGATCTTCCTGACCCAGGGACTGAACCCATGTCTCCTGCGTCTCCTGCACTATCAGGCAGATTCTTTACCACTGTGCCATCTGGGAAGCCCAAACTCTACTCGGCTACAAGAAATCTCTTTGAAGAAAATACATCAGATCACTTCATTCTCCAGCTCTAAATTCTCAAGTGATATCCCACAAATCTCAGAGAAGGAATTAAATTCCACATCATGGACTGTAAATTATGCATAATCTGGCCCTTGCCCAATCTCTGACTTCTTCCCTCCTCATCCTCCCCTTGCAATGGCATCCATGATATTTCTTGGACAAGCCAAGTCTCTCCTGAGCCCAGTGCCCTTGTCCTTGCTGTTTCCTCTGCCTAAAACATTGTTCCTAAGTATTCACCAGGCTAATTGTTTTAAATAACTCTTACCTCTTCTTAAATATTGTCTCCCAGAGAAGCTATGTCTTCCTACTCCATCTAAACTAGCCCACATTCAATATCATGTTATATCTCTTTAATCAGCTTTTCCCCCCAAGATGTATCACTATTTGAAATCACATGTGTAAATATGTAATAAATGTAACAAATCAATATGTTAATAAATGTAATAATAAACTTATTTATTGTATGGCTCTCTACTAGGATGCAATTTTCATGAGGGTAGGGACTTAATTTTGTTGACTCTTATAGCCTTAGTACCTGGCACATAATGTGTACTTGGTAAATGTGTACTGAAGGAATAAACACATTGAATGGATCCAAATTATTCCACTGTGGCATATGGATAATTTTGAGCCAAAGACATTTGAGAATCAACAGATGCAGAAAGATGCCTTCTCTGTACTCCCCTTTCTACCCCAAAGCAGAAGATTCCAAATGAATCCAACTTATTATAAATCTCCCTTTAAGGGAGGCTTCAAATAGCAGGGGAAAGGATGGCTCCTATCACCAGAGACGAGAAGCTGGCAAAGGAATGAGAGACTGTATAAACAGACCTCACTAAAACAAAACTTACCTTCTATTAGCTCCCCCCATATGCTTCTCCATCATTTGCCATCATTTATTTTCACTTGAAATTCTAACCCACTCCCCTTGTTAAGATAGTATATAAGCTCTACATTCTAACAGCTTCTTGAACTACATTTTCTGTGAGCTCCAGTGTACATACATGAATAAAGTTTGTGTTTTCTCTTGCTAATCTGTTGTTTGCCAGTTTACTTCACAGGCTCCCAAGTACTGAACTTAAGAGGGGAGAGGAAAAATGTTTCCTCTTTGACAACATAAATGAATGCATCGGTGAATGGATAGCTTGGGTAATTTTCCTCATCCTTCTAAGCCTCACTCTATTTTTCCTTTTATTGATCACACCATCAATGCCAGGCAAGAAATGGAATTTCTGAAAAGTAAGGGCATTAGAATTGTTAAAAGGCTACCATAGAAAGATGCCATGTTGAGAAATGGTTCACATGATATTCACTGATCTCACTCTTAAGCTAAACAGTTGGGAGGGTCAGGATGGAGAGTGGAGATATCCTTCTGCACAAGGTCCCAGTGATGTGATTAAAAGATGCCAAAAGACACACAAAAAGAATAGGCGTTCCTTTGATATCAGTAAAGGTTATTACTTACTCCAGTCTCGTGGTTCCACAGAGCCCAGAACCCAGCAGGGCCCCTCTCATAGAAAACATGCTTCTCTCAACTTCAGGTTGCCACCAAAGTGGCCAGCTACCAAAATACAATCCAATCACATTAAGATGCACTCAGATCCTTCATAAATCCCCCTACCGCCAATCACATGTTTTTTAACCCCCCTAAAACTATTCTGAAAAAGTGAAAGTTGTTCAGTCGTGTCTGACTGTTTGTGACCCATGGACCATACAGTCCATGGAATTCTCTAGGCAAGAATATTGAAGTGGGTAGCCTTTCCCTTCTCCAGGGGATCTTCCCAACCCAGGGATTGAGCCCAGGTCTCCCACATTGCAGGCAGATTCTTTGCCAGTTGAGCCACCAGGGAAGCCCAAAATTCTTCTAACCAACATTAAATCACTTCTAAACAAATCTAGCATGGAATTCTTGAACACACAGCAAGAGGAATGTGAATCTTAGGGCAATTTTTTTTTCAGATCTATCAGGTTATGATCTACCTATATCTCAGTTCTTACTCTTATAAATGAGGGTAGAAGCCTGCCTGAAGGCCACTTTAATTCAAACCTAAGAAGGTGCCTGTTGAAGGTGGGAGGAGAAGGGGATGACAGGATGAGAGGAGGGAGGCCTGGCGTGCTGCAGTCCATGAGGTCGCAAAGAGTCAGACACAGCTGAGTGACTGAACTGAACTGAACTGAAGAAAGTGCCTTGGTCAGAGATCTGTAACTGACAAGTTAGTCTGGGGGTGGGGGGGATCATTTGTATAAGAGTCCTCCATTTGGGCCTAGAAGGATTATTACCAGAGGAAAAGAGGGTAGTAACTTGCTATTACTGGCTAGAGCCCAGGCAACCGGAGAGGCTGGGAAAACAGAATCTCGGAAAGTGTGAAAGACCCAGTTCAAATGCAGAAACTGATGCCCCTCCCAGGGTTCTCAAGGTAAAGATGGACATCAGTGTCTGGTTGGTTTACACCTCTGAGACCTAAGTGAGATATGGGACAACCTAGACTTACTAGGGAATTGCATTTTCTCACGCCAAACTCACTTATGAATTTATAACTGTAAAACAGTCTATTTTTGGATTATCCATGGTACTTTGAATCCTAGGTTAGTAGTTTTCTGCCATTTATAAGCCCATGCCTCTCCGACTTTTAGAGGCTTTCCCCCACATTACACACAGGAATAACAACAACTAAGTATGTTTTTATGAGCCAGGGAAGGATCAGTATGGCACAAAATTTACACAGTAAAGCTTACTGTTTTACTTCATTAAACACTGATTATTGAGGTTGATGATCTGTTCTATAGCTTTCCCCAAAACCTGTGTTATTGTTTTATCAATTCTGCAAAGAGTATAGTCCAAACCCCAAAGCGGGCAGCCCTTATCCTCTGTCATGGTTCTAAAGGTGACAGGGAGTACCAGGCTACAGAGCAAACAGGATATAACTCTCTAAGTATTGCTCAAGTTCCAGTAATTCTGGTGCTCCCAGTAAATACTTGGCCAGGCCTAGGGAACTTTTCACAGTCTATGTGCCCCTTGAGGAATGGTTCTCAGAGTGGTTCCTTGACCAGCAACAGCAGCATTATTTGGGAACTTGTTAGAAACGCAAATTCTTAGGTTTCCACCCACAGCTACCTTATCAGAAACTCTCGGAATGGGGCCCAGTAATCAATGCTTGAACAAGCCCTCCAGTTCATTTTGATGCAGGCTAAAGTGTGAAAATCCCATGGACGGAGAAGCCTGGTGGGCTACAGTCCATGGGGTCGCAAAGAGTCGGACACGACTGAGCGACGTCACTTTCACTTTTCACTTTCACTCATTGGAGAAGGAAATGGCAGCCCACTCCAGTATTCTTGCCTGGAGAATCCCAGGGACGGCGGAGCCTGGTGGGCTGCCGTCTATGGGGTCGCACAGAGTCGGACACGACTGAAGCGACACAGCAGCAGCAGCAAAGTGTGAAAAACATTCTGTTATAGTGTTAAAAGTCAAAGAAATTTAAGCAGGTGGTAACAAGCTCTGTGACCTCTAGCACTGAGAATTGCCAAGGAGAGAGAGGAGCCTGGTGGGCTTTAGTCCATGGGGATCGCAAGAGTTGGACACGACTTAGCGACTAAACTACCTCCACCACCACCGGAGAACTAAGGCCATGCCATTTGTGTGGGAATAATATGTATATTGAACTGTATCAGTTTCACAGCATAGCCTTTCCTAAAGTTTGAGCCCCTGGTGCTGTATTAAGTTAATCTTGGTCTTAGAACTGACATTGGGCAAAAACAGACCGGATTTCCTTGAGTCAAGATTCCATGACTCAGTATCTCCTTACATGATGAACACTCTTCCCGTGTAATTTTAGCAGCTCCCATGTCCCCTCATCTTCCAATCCCACCTCTTTCCTATTGGCCTTGTCCACAGTGATGTGGAACTACCCCACTTTCGTTGTGCATTTACCAAGCCCTATACCAGGGAAATGCACAGTGAGAAGGTCTTTGTCCACCAAAGCTTAGTATTTGCCTTAACCATTCCTGACTCACTTTTATTCATGCATCTTTAGGAAAAACTGTTCTTTCTCCCTGGCTCAACCTTCCTTTCTCTGATTTTTCATTTGGGGGCTGATTCTGAATCCCTGGTCAGCTATCACATTCTGTGCTCACCCCTTTTGGAGCACAGTATTCTAATTATTTGATTCTACACCTGATTCTTCTGAACTAGGAGTTTCTGAAAGACTGTGCCTTTCATCTCTCGGTCACCAGCTTTTTGTCAATTCCTATCTACAATAAAGACTTGATAACATTTGATTAATGAATGAAGGAAAACCAGGCAATGGATTCTAAGGAGACAAAAAAAAGTTTTCTGCAATAAATGTCTTTTGAATCTCAACATGTTTGTGAGCATACAAAGGGACATAATTTAAAATGAATTTACCTGGAGTTTTGTAACTTCTACCACTTTTGATTTCACTCTGTAATCAAAACCCTAAGCTGCTTGTTTCCACTTAACCTTACCAAACTCATACAAATTCAGTTGGCAATGTCTCCAATTGCCAGAGTTACTCAGAATTGTGCACTGATCCTCCAAGGTGCTTAATGAGCCACCTTGGCTGATTAACAACCACCTACAAGATTGATGGGCATGAAATGAATTTTAATAGCAATCAGACCCTTGCCTCTCTGATTTACAGACCTATCACTGTTATGGAACAAACCAAATTTCAGGTGTTCTGACTGCTCAGAATCAAGCTGCGGTCCGATTGTGGCTTGTTGGAGTTTGAGGTCAATGCTACAGACGTATCTAGCAAACTGGGTAGAGAAAGCAGCCTGGAAATATGAATGTTAGTTAGGATTAATGATTTGTACAGAAGGATGTGTGGCTTGGGCAGTGTGTTCTGTTTGTCAGGCATGGATATAAAATGACTGCTCTACCCCCAATTGCAATATGTATCCCATGGTAGTTATGTGAAATGCATCTGAACATAATAACTTGACAAATAATGCATAAGCCAAGGAAGTGTGGCATTCACAAAGAGACATTTTACCTGTTGGTTCTTCATCGGGGCAGACCTGAACATTCTCATTTATAGCACAAAAATGGAAAGAGAGGGCTGGGATTTAAAAGGCCCTTCATCTTGGTGCTGTTGAGTGCTCTCCCTGCAACTGGTGGGCTCTTCATATTTCTGATGTCTCCACCTGCATGTGATGGCGCTGACTCCTGACGTTATGAAATAAGTCTCTCTCTCTTCTCTCACTTTATTTCTGCTGTGTGGAGACTGCAGACAGGAAGTTAGGGGATGACTAAAGATTTCCCACTAAAAATTAGTTGACATCGCTGAGTCATGTCCAACTCTTTAGCAACCCCATGGACTGTAGCCCACCAGGCTCCTCTGTCCATGGGATTCTCCAGGCAAGAGTACTGGAGTGGGCTGACATTCCCTTATGGAGGGGATCTTCCTGACCTAATGATCAAACCTGGGTCTCCTGCTTTGCAGGCAGATTCTTTACGGTCTGAGCCACCAATGTGGCTCAGATGTGAACCACTTTGTTCTCCCCTAAAAAATAAGGTAAAACTACTCAGATGAATTTCAATGATGAATTCTGTATTGTGGCTATTTAGGGAATGCACTTCTAATGAGAATTTTTCTTCTTATATTGAACATTATGAAATTAAGATAACTGTATCCAAGTAAATGTCCTGTCACTACCTTTAACCACGTGAAAATCTACTTTTCAGAAGCACTGAAGGAAAGTAGTGAAGATGCATTGACCTTGAGGAAAAATATAGCTACTGGTCCTCAAATAGGACATGGCTTGTCTTATGTTGATTCAGATAAAAGGTTCATTTGTTTGGTGTGTGCAGGTAACACATGCATAGAGGAAAGGGAGAATCCTAAAGCTAGTTAGCTGAATTTTGTTTGTAAGCATCTGGATATTTAAGAGCAGAATCGGTGCATGGAAACACATTTATGGCTGTCAATGGGGAAAGAGTGGGGGAGGGATAAACTAAGTGTTTAGGATTAGCGGACACATGCCACTGTATATAAAACACATAAGAAACAAGGATTGACTGCATAGCAAAGGAAAGTATGCTAAATATCTTGTAATAATCTATAACATAAAATATAAATAGACACGCTGTGTGTGCTAAGTGGCTTCAGTTGTGTCCAATTCTTTGCAACTATGACCTGTAGCACACCAGGCTCCTCTGTTCATGGGACTTCCCAGGCAAGAATACTGGATTGCCATGCCCTCCCGACCCAAGGATGGAACCCACGTCTTCTGCATTGGCAGGCTGGTTCTTTATCACTAGCACCACCTGGGAAGCCTATATATATGTAAAGTGAAATCGCTCAGTCGTGTCTGACTCACTGTGACCCGGTGGACTGTAGCCTGACAGGCTCCTCTGTCCATGGGATTTTTCCAGGCAAGAATATTGGAGTGGGTTGCCATTTCCTCCTTTAGGGGATCTTCCCAACCTAGGGATCGAACCTGGGTCTCCCACATTGCAAGCAGACTCCTTACCGTCTGAGCCAACAGGGAAAGTTGTATATATTTGCTATATACCTGAAACTAACACAATATTGTAGGTCAACTACAGGTCAAAAAAAAAAAGAAAGAAAAAGGAATTGATACTAATGAGGGAAATCTAGTCTATTACAAAAGAGCTCTTTATTCCACTAGTTCTTTAACTTGAGCACAAATAGAAATTACCTGGAGTACTTATTACCTATGACTGGACACCAGTGCCAGAGTTTTTGGTTCAGTATGTCCTGAGGTAGGGCCCAGGAATTTTCATTTCTAATAATTTTCAGTTGATGATGATGTGAGAACCATACTTTGAAAACCACTGTTCTACTCAATGAGAGAAAAAGTCTGAAATATGGCCTGTTACTGAAAAAAGAAATAGAACCATGAAAAAAAAAAAAAGGAAACTAGAATTCTCAGGTAGCTGAAGTTCTCCAAGTAAAATTAATCACGTTACTCATATATACCTATGACCCTTTGTTTCATAGGCCATTCTAAATGTACCACTTTATTTCACATGGTTATTTGTGTGAATCCACTTTTTTATAAGGTAGTGAGCACCTTAAAAAAGGGTGGTGTGGCTTATTCATCTTTACATGTATCATGGTTTGTACATATCTCCTGTGAAATAAATGTTGTTAAACAAAATCTAAAGAAAATAGATTATTCACCTAAAACTCTAGGTTGGTAGAAATTTTATGAAGTAATCCGTAACTTAAGGAACACTGTTGATTTCAATGTTTATATCCTTGATTTTATTTTTCATTTGAAATATTAACATAGGTGAAGAACAGGACAGCTAACTTCTGTGAGGTGGTACATAAAGAAGAGTTAGATCTATTTAAATAATTCAAATGTTATACAGGTACCACATACAGAATGTATAAACTTTGATAAAACTTTTTACTGTGCTCCTACTAAATGCCTGAAAATGAACTGAACCATGGAAATGCCTAACAGAACCATGCTAATATTAATGTGTTTCATCACTTGGTCCTGTCCGACTCTTTGTGATCCCATGGACTGTATATTAATAGCTTCAATGTATTGAGCAGTTAGGATGCAACAGGTATTATACAAAGTGTTTACCACGAATTATGTTTATTTATTCTTCACAATACCTCCAAGAAGTTGGCACTATCAGCATCCCAAATTAAGGAAAAGGAAAGCAAAGTTTAAAAAGATTAAATTTCTCCCAAGTCACACAGATAAGAAATGGGAGAGCAATGACATGAACTAAGGGTGAATGAAGGTAGAGTTTGTTTCGGTGACCCTGCTGAATCGACTCTGAAGAAGGGCTCAGTACTCAGAAGAGTCATGTGCAAAAGTGATACATTTATTTTCTAAGATTTAAACCATAGTAATGCTATTGGTTAAGTTTACATAGGTAAACTTATTATAAAAGGTAGACCCCAAAGTCAAAGTGTTAGTTGCTCAGTCATGTCCGACTCTTTGCCACCCCATGGACTGTGGCCCACCAGGCTCCTCTGTTCATGGAATTCTCCAGGCAAGAATATTGGAGAGGGCTGCCATTTTGTTCTCCAGGGGACCTTTCTGACCCAGGGATCAAACTCAGGTCTCCTGCATTGCAGGTAGATTCTTTACCTTCTGAGCCCCCTGATACAAATGAGACCCTAAGGAGGAGCTCATTTTTGTTTCATATCAGAGTAAAATGAAGGTATAATTTTTCATTCATCAGTTTGACAAATTTCTCTAGAATGTATGTTATGTGCAAATATGGTCTGTGTTTCTGTCGACCCAGTGGTGAGAAAAATATGCCCACTCTCTGGTGGGTGAGACAGATAACAATCAAACACTAACACAAACAACATGAAATTATAAACTGAAATAAGGAATATGAGAGGAAAATAAAGGGTACCAAGAAACCATGTTGCAAGAGGACCTGATCTAAATTGGCAGTGGGGGATCCAGAACAATTCTCCCAAGACGGTAACAACCACAGGAGTTCTATACAGTGAGCAGGAAATATGACATATGCAGAGGGGCCGAGGGGTGGTGGTGGGGATTGTGAGTAGAGTTCCTAACAGAGGGAGAAAGATGTGCAAAGTCAAAAGAGATCACGGCACTATATTTAGAAGAATCTTACCAAATACAGTTAGTGTGGCTGGAGCAGAAAAAAAATAAGAAGAAAGAAGTAGTGAAAGATAATACTACAATCATAGCAGAAGAAAGAGCATGGTGGACCTTGAAGAGCATGTTGAGGCCAAGAGTAATAAGACTAATAAGACTCCTCTGAAGTAGAATAGTGACAAAATTTTCATTTAAAAACAAAACAAAAAAACAGTGTTCTGGCTGGAGAGAGAGCAGGCTGGTGTGGAGGGGCAGATTCCTTTTAATTCCGCTAATTAAGAGAGTTGGGCTTCCCAGGGGGCACTAGTGGTAAAGAACCTGCCTGCCATTGTAGAAGACATGAGAGATGCTGGTTTGATCCCTGGGTTGGGAAGATCCCCTGGAAGAGGGCATGCCAACCTATTCTAGTATTCTTGCCTGGAGAATCCCATGGACAAAGGAACCTCGTGGGCTATGGTCCATGGAATGGCAAAGAGTTGGAAACAACTGAAGTGACTTAGCACACAACATACACAATTAAAAGATTATTGTGTTCATGTATATACAACCTTTTTGTGTTTCCTGTCTAAAAAAAAAGATTATTGTGGTCATCACAGAGAGAAATGATAGCAGCTTACCGTAGGATAATGAGGGACATAGAGGAAAACTGTAGAGATATTGAGAAGGTTAAATCAGTGGCATCTGACAAGGCAACTGAAGGAGAGTGAAGAGAAATCAAATATGACTCCCAGGCTTTGAGCCTGCTTAACTGACTGGTGACATTCACCATGATGGGGCAAAGTGGATGTGCGTCATGTTTGAAGGACAAGATCATAAGTTCAATTTGGTGTTTGCTGAGTTTGTGCTGCCTTCAACAGTGGCAATGTCTATTAGGCAGATGGGCATATAAGACCAGCATTCAGGGCAGAATTCAGGGCAGCAAAGTATATTTTAAAGGCTTTGCAGGAAAGTTTGTAATTTAAACCCAAAGCATTAATGAGATCACCTAGGAATAGGAGACAGAGCACAAAATGAAGGGAAATACATCCTTCTTTGGTACATTGTGTAGTGAATCAGAATTACATCCTGTTAAATTTTTTGCCCACATATATTTTTCTTAATTTTTATTGGAGTATAGCTGCTTTACAAAGTTGTATTAGTTTCTACTAGACAGCAAAGTGAATCTGCTATATGCGTAAAATATATCTCCTCTTTTTTGGACTCCCTTCCCATTTATGTAACCACACCAAAATGAGTAGAGCTCCCTGTGCTATACAGTAGGCTCTTGTTATCTGCTTTATACACAGTAGTGTACATATGTCAATCCCAATCCCTCAATTTATCCAACCCACCCTCACCCCCAGTATCCATATGTCTGTTCTCTACATCTGTGTCTCTATTTCTGCTTTGCAAATGAGTTCATCTGTATCATTTTACTACACTCCACATACAAGCAATATTATACAATATTTGTTTTTCCTCTTTCTGACTTCCAAGAAAGCAACTGGTAAGGGATTAATCTCCAAAATATACAAACAACTCATGCAGCTCAATTAAAAAAAATCAAAAAATGAGTGAAAGACCTAAATAAACATTTTTCCAAAAACACTTAAAGATGGCCAAGAAACACATGAAAGGATGCTCAACATCACTAATTACTAAAGAAATGCAAATCAAAGGTACAATGAGGTATCACATCATACCAGTCACAATGGCCATCATTAAAAAAATCCACAAACAACAAATGCTGGAGAGGGTGTGGAGAAGAGAACCCTCTTCCACTGTTGGTGGGAATGTAAATTGGTACAGCCACTATGGAGAACAGTACGGAGGTTCCTTAAAAAACTAAAAACAGAACTACCATATGACCCAGCAATCCCACTTCTGGGCATATGCTCAGAGAAAACCATAATTCAAAAAGATAACATGCACCCAATGTTCACTGCAGCACTATTTACAACAGCCAGGACATGGAAGCAACCTAAATGTCCATCAACAGAGGAATGCATAAAGAAGATGTGGGGTGTGTGTACACACACACACCACACATCTTCTTACACATCTTCTTTATATATATATATATATGGGGTATTACTCAGATTATTTAATTTTAAATTAGAAAACCAATCTAACCACCCATAGCATAGATGAAGAGAACTAAAACCTTGAAAGTTTGGTTCATTTGCTAAGTTATAAAAGTAGAACTGGAACACAGATCTTCTGAACTATAGCTTCATTCTCTGACTTCTACATCAGTGTTTCTCAAAATGTTATCCTGGGGACCACAACATCAGCATCACCTACACACTTGTTAAAAATGTAAATACTTGGACCCCATCCCAGATCTACTGAATAAGAAGCGCTAGGATTGGGCTCAGCAGCCCTTATGGTCGATTTCATGCTCACTTGGTTCTGAGTGCAATACCTCACCTGAGTCGCAGTCCTCCATGTGATGTGTTCACACCCATAGGCAGAGAGGGTGCCGGGAAAATGGGAGGCTGTTCTTGACTATGTGCCAGAGATGATTTTATAAACTAGACCCTCTTGAACTCAACAGAAGCTGTAGAAAGCCTTTGTACAAGTGTTTTACAATCCAACATTTATGCATGCTATATCTGTGATTTGCAAAAGGGACAAACTGTGGTTCCAGGGAAAACGGCATTAGCAATCCAAGCTGAACAGGTAAAATAGTCTAAGACACAGGGGGCAAAAGATGATTTGGTAGAACTTGACAGAGAAGGTACTTTTAATGATCAATTTCAGTTTGATAGATATAAACAGTGACTTTCAAGGCTCAAACACCCACACTCCCATCTTTAGAACAATGTTAGCAATTCTGTATACTTGACATATAAACCTCTGTTGCAAATTACCCTCCAGCCGTGAGATTTATAACCAATGGTTTCTGGTGTTTTGTTTCTTTGAAATATGTAACCTTACCCAGATGTTTATACCTGGGTCTTAAAATCTAATGGAACAGTTCACTTGATGAGTTAGCACAATTAGGGAACTCTTCCTTAATGGGCGAAGAGGGGCAAATTGATATGTTTAATTTTCAAAACCACAGACTGTTCTCTGCTCTATAACAGTCTATCAGCTAGAAATGTCTATTAACTGTCTCTTCTCTAGTTCTTGAGTACAAGGATAAGTTGTGGTTTTAATGAACTTTGGAACATTCTGGGATTGTAAGCTAGAAGCTAAATCAGAGTTTAATTTGTATTTAGGACATTTTTAGTTTCTTATACTTACTATCATCCTACTTTAAACATAATTATATTAAAAGATAACTCTTTAAGTGGAATATTTAATTAATAAAGACACATCCATTTCTTGCCCAGTACACACACATCTACACGTATAAGCTTAACCTATTTGTATGACTAGGATTCATAAATTCTATTATACTGGGTAAAAATGATATCATCAGCTTCTATCTAGTAATTCAAGAAATTCCTCCTTTGTGACATACAGGCTCTCAACAGAATTCTGATAAATATACTTTCTTTAATATTCAAACATAATAAAATACACTGTCTTTGTTAAATCATGGAAATACTGAAAGAACTGTATCATTAGTGTTTGACGTACCTTGGAAAGTATTTCTAATTTCTCTTCCTCTTCCAATATGCTACTCAAAGGAACAAGGCATTTATTCAAACTACTTTCATAGTAAGATGATGATTGGACAATAATGAAAATCTGTGTATTTGCAGTTGTGCTGCTCAAGAATGGTAGTTATGTACATTGCTTATCCCTTCAGTAAAAACAAAGATCATTCATTTTCTTTTAGATGTAATCACTACCATCCAATGCAAAATATGCATAGAAAATAGACCATTCACAAGTACAGTAACTGCATAGCAATTTCCTTTTAACTTTCTACATGGATATACATTTCTGTATGCATTAATTCACTGTAAAAGAAATAACACTGTATGATTAAAAAGAAAACTCAGTACTGAAAACTAGGTGAAGATACTTTGCATACTACAGTTAAGAAAGAAATACTTGATAATGCTTGCTTATAAAATGTGTAGACGTACTCCTTGGAAATATATCTTGTGAATGCCTAGAGATGGGCTGAAGAGAAAAAAAAAGCAATAAAAGGGCATTTAAAATGTTTATAATTTTCTTTTACATGCCTCTGACTTAAAATAAATATCCAATCTTTTTAATAGATTCGGTTTGCTGCACAAAAGCATGAATTAAATACTAATGAGTCAGAATATAATTTAAAAAGTGAAGTATATTCCTAACAGCAAGCTCATCAACTGACTTTTATATTCTTCTGATAAATGCAAAGCACTACTTCTCTGAACATAGCTTTTTATGGTTACTTTTTCAAAATAACTACATCATTCAAAACTACTGAGTTGCCTGTAAAACCCAAATTGCTTGAACATTAGTTCTGGAGAAATTTTCACGATGCCTTTAAACTCCGAGTGTCAAATTCAACATTTAAGTTCTAAAGCCTACGGGTGGTATTTATCACCTTCCAACACTCACATTCATCATGTAGAGAAAATATGTTTAAGAAAGGGGGAAAAAATGAAATAGGAACTCAGAGTTTAAAATATTCTTTCTTATAATCAGTGTAGTTCCTCTTTATTAAGGTCCTTTGAGTTGCCAATTGGAAAGACACCAGGACTGAGAAAGGACCCAACTCTTTATGATAAATGATCAAGCACAGGGTGTGGAAGAAAACTAAAACCGAAACTCAATGTAATATTTAGCTTAATCATGCTGATAGTTTAATCACAACTAAGGCTCTCCAACCTCAGCAATTTAGCCAAAAATTAAGTAACAAAGAAAGTTATAGTCTGCTGTGGACATGCAAAAGAGCCATTTCTTTCTTATCTTTGCTATACTAAAACTTTCCATTTTCCTTTTCAAGCTAATGCATCAGCTATGATTTTAGTTAAATTATGAGATTTGTTTGCTGTGCTTAGTCGCTCAGTCTTGTCTGACTCTTTGTGACCCCGTGGACTGTAAACCCGCCAGGCTCCTCTGTCCATGGGGATTCTCCAGGCAAATATATTGGAGTGGGTTGTCATGCCCTCCTCCAGGGGATCTTCCCAACCCAGGGACTGAACCCAGGTCTCCCACATTGCAGGCAGATTCTTTACCATCTGAACCATCAGTTATGGTTTTAGTTAAATTATGAGATCTGTTTGCAGGGACACATGTTTGCCTGCAAATCAAAGTACACATACTGACAATTCTCACTCAGATCTTCTTCAACACTGTTTGATTAGGTTGCTAGAAAGAGGCAAAGTATCATGCATTCATTTCAACAAAATTTTATAGAGTCATCAAATAAAAGTTCATTTTATGATGAAATTATAACACCAAAAAAAAGTGGTTGCCAACGCTTGATGCCTCTTAAAATCTGAAAATAGTAGTGGCCAATTTGACAGTCAGAAAAGTAACAACTGATGTTCCCTGAATGCTTCATGACTTTAAAATGACAATCCTACCACCTAATGCCAGCCCTCTCCTCACTTAAAAGGGATCATAACCATTGATTTATGATTAAATTCCAATGCATCAATGACAAAAGGGGAAAATGAAGAGTTATGGTCACTAATAATAATTATATCCTGAAAGCTTGCCGTAAGGAAGTCCTGAATCAGTGTTATTGCTGAGTCTAGGGTTAACTTAAAAATTAGGTGGGAGATTGATAGTTCCTATAGGAAATGTTATGTCTAAGTTTATTTTCTTGGTTTCTGATTTTGAGCCCAATTGTTAGGGCCCTTTTAAAGGTTAGACATCAGCAAATGGCTGCAGTGACAAAGAGTAATTAAGTTATAACACAGCACTTTTCTTTTCAAATGCTATCTAGATGGCGAAAAGAAGAATCCCTTCTATCTTCTCTTCCTCATTTTTTTAAAGACATATATTTAGTCCCAGAACTCTTTTAGTCATTTTAAGCTGGCTTTGCCCCACCTTATACTTTAGCCTTGCTCTTCTCTTCTAGATCTCAGTGACATTTAGGTCAGAGAAGTCCTTACCATTGCAGAGTTCTAACAATGGTACAGAGGGGAGGGGGGCGATAAAAGAGATTTGGTCAAAGGGTGCAAACTTTCAGTTAAAAGGTAAGTTCTGGGGATCTAAGTTGCAGCATGGTGGCTACAGTTAACAATACTGTGCTCTACACTTGAAAGTTGCTATGAGAGTAGAACTTTAATGGTTTTACTATAAGAACAACAATTATGTGAGGTGAAGGATTTTAACCTTATTGTGCTAAACGTTTTACAATATATACATGTGTCAAATCACACTGTACACATGTTCAACTTCATGTGTACATGAAGTTGATAGGACATATGCTTTTTCCTATTTTGATTTTTATTTATTAATTTTTCCATGTTTATTGAGACAGAATTGACATCAATTCTGACAGAATTGCTAAAAATCAAAATAGGAAAAAGCATATGTCCTATCAACTTCATAGAACTGAGAGATCAATGGCGATCATGGTTATTAAAGTACATTTTAAATGCCAGAAATATAAAAAATGGAAGATTTCCTCATCACTACTTAGGAACTGAAGCTTTATCTTAATGTCTTCAATAAATATACATTGGATATGTAAATAAGTGAATGATGAATATTATTAAATACTATGATATTGTGAAATGATAATAGATGTAATGCTTATTTATAAGGCCGATTTATGTTTGTTTTACATTTAGGAGTAGGTAACATGCTGCAAAAATGGGTGGGTCAGTGAGAGAAATGCCGTTCTAAAAAAAATGTGCAAGGAAGCAACTTTCCATCATGGTCAAATTACTTCAGATGCCTTGAATTCATGAATAAAACACTCCATCAAATTTTATGCATCTCAAGCACTTCTCACACATTTAAATTCACAACATCCAAGTGAGGTAGGAAAGGAGGAATATTTCATTTTTCTTATTTGGTGAAATGAGGATAATGAGGCACAAGGAGGTTAATGATAGATTTGAAGTTAATGCAATCAGTCAGCAGTAGAACCATAGTTAGAATTCAGGTTCCCTGAAATCCACTTAGGGTTCTTTTCAAGATACTGTGTTAACTGTATTTCATTGTTGGGGGATTTAATTCAGCCATGTAGACATAAATGCCCACAACATTTTATTTTTCTTACTAAGGGGCCTTGCTGTTAATTCACCCACTGGGATACAGAAGAGGGAGACCTCCACTGGAGGCACAGCCTCACTGTCAATTCATTTCCTGAGCTAACTTCTGTTCCTTTCCCTATGAATTCTATTTTTCCACATCACACCACTGAATTATTAAAATTCATTGAATACCCCTTGAATTTATTAACATGCTATATCTCAAAAATTACTTCTCCTTTTGGTTTTATCGGTACAAAGTGAGGACATACTGACTATGAAGGCAGGATAAGGTGGAATGAGACAAACACTCCCCCCCACCACCACCAAATGCAGGTTTTATAGGTAGAAGGTTAAATTGTTAAGATACCACATTCTCTTGTTTATCCTTCCACCTCACTGGTCACTACTTTTTATTCTCCTTTTCTGTTTCTCTTCCTTTTATCCACTACTTAATGTTGAAATCCTTAGTTTTTTCCTTTTCTCCATCCTTACTTTTCCTTTGTGAGATCATCTAACCACACAGCTTTAACTCTTACACCAATAATTCCCAAATTTAAACGTCCAGTCTAGACCATATTTCTAAACTCTAAATCCATGCAGTCAACTGCATAGTCACATCTCCACTGGAATGTTAATAGATACCTCACATTTGATTTGAATCTTTCCAAAGATCACCCCACTCTATCTGCAGCCTACCATTTCAGTTGAGGATAACTTTATACCTTCAATTAATTACAGAAAAAACCTTGGAGCCACATGTGATTCTACTTTTCTGACATAGCTTTTTCCAATCCATCAGGAAATCCTTGTTGGCGTCACTGTCAAATATATTGACTATCACTCCCTCTTACTACCCTAGTCTGAGACACCATCATCTTTGATCAAATTACCATAATAATCTAAGTGTCCTCCTTGCTTTGAGCCCCCACTACCAGGATCCATAGTAATCCTTTTAATTCTTGTCAAATCCTATCCATAACATCCTCCATAGGCTCCCATCTAACTCAGACAGAAAAAGAACATTCTTACAATGGTCTCCATGGTCCACCATCACCTTGCTAATAGCCTTTCCTATACCTCTCTCACTTCACTCTAACCACATGCAGATGAAGTACCAGGGATCGCAGATAAAATGATGAGTTAGGAATCCTGTATTGACATTTTCCTCAAGCCAAGAGCATTCTCCCTTCAGACAGCTAAGATGATTCACTCCCTTTCCTACTTCATGGATTTGCTCAAATGTCACCTTCTCAGTGAGGACTATCTTGATACCTTACTTAAAATCAGAATGCACTCCAGTATAAGTCACCCCCTACTTTGCTTATCTCATTTTTGACAGCACTCATCATCTTTTAACATGCTATAAAATTGACTTATTATGTATGCTTACTGTTTGAGCCCCCTTAGAATCTAGAAGCCGGTATATTTTCTGTTGTTTTCACTGATGCATCCCAAACATTTAGAGTAGTGCCTGACACAAAGCAGATACTCAATTAATATTTATTGAATTAAACTGATGCTAAATTGAGGGTTTTGGTTATCTAATGCCAGAATTCGTTTCAGAGTATTAAAGGGACTAAGCAAGCAGATGATGGAAGTGGGTACATCTGGAGTGAGTAGAAATTGAGGGAAGGAAGTGAAAGACGTGAGATGACAATGGGGAGCAGGGACAAATACACATTTTTTTTCTACTGGAGGCAGGACTCATGAGGCATGGATGTAGACAAAGGGGGCAACCATTTAAATGTTGACCATTTTAAAGAGCCTGAAAGGAATTATATATTTAATTGATATGATTTTAAAGGCTGACTAAATAGTCATTTTCCTTTTTTCCCCAGGATTATATTATTTCAAAAGGTCATTTGTTATTTCACTGGGAGTACTTAATGTTAATTTCTCATATAAGACTGATTAAGTAAAGAATTGACAAATGTTATTGTCTTTGTAAGTAAAATACTCAGAAAACAGGATACATGTGAAAATGAGAAGCTAAGTGATCTTCAGAGGTAAAAAACTTTTTCTATCATGGACGTAAGTTGCCTGCCTACAAACAGTGAGCTACGAGCTGAATGCAATAAAATAAGAATTAATCTTATTGGTTTATCTATGAAATATGTTATTGAATTTGGAGTCTATTTGTATCACCATTTCTGCTCAAAGTTTTACAAAAGAGGTACAAAGGAAAGATACTTTACCAAAAATGCCAAAAACCACATTTTTGTTTTCATTTCTGAAAAATACCACAAGACTGTCTAGATCTAAAAATGACCAAGGATTCTGTGATTATTTAACTTGCATTGACATTTCCAAAATCAAAAACGTATCCTTGGTCATTTAAGCTATGGATGTGATTTTTATGTACAACTTTCCAAGTTAATAATCCACTATCTTGTTAGTTATAGCAGCAATAAAAGAAAACAAATTTATAGAAAATTCTCTGAGACTTAAAGTGATCTACATGCAAATATATGGAAATGATTTCTTTCTTAAAACAGCAATAAAAGGTGTGTTTGAAAAATTCATGCTTTGGAATAATAAAGAGTGTTCACATAATCATTCTCTTAAGTTGCTTATTTTTATTTACATACATGCTTTATTAGCTACTTAAAAGTGGTTCATACAAAATACAAATCTAAACTGTTGAATATTTTAGGCTATCTCAATATCTAATTTATATTTTCTACCAAAATACACTACTTATTTAATATTAGTGTTTTTGTGTTAGTCACTCAATTGCGTCTGACTCTTTGCAACCCTATGGACTGTAGCCCACCAGGCTCCTCTGTCCATGGGATTTCCCAGGCAAGAATATTGGAATGGGTAGCCATGCCCTCCTCCAGGGGATCTTTCTGACCCAGGGATCAAACCCAGGTCTCCCACATTGTAAGCAGATTCTTTACCATAGAAGCCGCCAACGATTGATTACATAAATCATTAGGAAATTTTATTTTCACAAACCAAATAGTAAACCTATAGGAAATGATGTACTTTATAATATTTTATTGGAATTTTCCGGTAAATTTTCATAGCTAGCAGTAACTGGAAATCACAATTTTCACTTTAGTAACATTTGTCATTGTGTTTTGTGTAAAGCAACTCTTAAACCTCAAATGGCTGCATTTGGCATACATCTCTTCAACATTTGGTTCTCTCTAGTGGGGAGGCCATAGCCATTCTAGTCCCTCTCAGCCTGTCTCATCTAGCATATTCCAGTGGCCTTCATAAATGATACACACTGAGCACAGAAAATCTGAATACATTTATACAAGAATAATCTCTCTGTTGTCACAACCTATTACCTAGACAATCAGTGGCACACTCCTCCCTGCTTAGGTTACTCTCAGTGAGGCATATGTTGACACAGAACATCCCAATTGTGGCAGCTGAGGTCAATCTACAAAAAGCTAGATAGCAAATTAATGCAGATCACAAGGAAAAGTGAACAAGCAGCAATGCTGGAGAAGCCCCCAAAGGTTAGAAATGAATTGTGACTTGAACATGGCACAATCTGGTATCTGGTCCTGACTTGTCCTTCAAAAACAGGGTCAACATCTTGTGAGATCCAAACTGATTTGGAAAACTAACCATCCCATGATATACACATTCTAATTCTCTGATGGACAAGGTAAAGCTTTCAATGTTTCTTTTACTGCCATCTGCAAAAGAACACTATTATCTATAACATGCCTCATTAGCATAGATAACATAAAGGTTTTGTGGTTTTTTTTTAATGTGGATTGTTCTGTCCTCAAATATGTTAAACTCATTTAGAATGCTGAATTAAGCTATAGGAGATTAATCTCAGAGATCCAAATCTTGAAATTGCTGCCCTTATTAATTCCTCCCACTTGATTTGTGTATTCCATTGCTATCACACCAAGTATTTGATGGCCCACTGACAAAAAAAAAAAAGATGTGCTAGGGAAAAATATCAATTACAAGGGCAAAAGAACTACTAAGAGCCATTTGGAGTATAGAACACTAGGGATGGGGGGGGGAAAACTCTAATGAATGAAATCTTCACAAACAAAGGGGGTGACCAATATAAATTTTGCAAAGAAAAACCTAATCCATTCTCTAGTCATGTCATTATACAAGGATGTTGAGTGAGTGATAAGGACAATCTTGACATGCTTTAATACAGGATGACCTTTTAAAATAAAAGGTATCTCTTCTAGGGTAGAGCTGGCAAGGCCAAAGACAAAATCGCCTGCAGATGAAAGCACAGTTTTTAATGTCAGGTTCTTGAGAAATAAGACCTCTGAGCTGTCCATGGTGCTGGATTAGACCAGGCCTTCATAAAAGCTGCTTGAAAATTCTCCAGGCCCTGGCTTACAGCATAATTTGCTGTGTATAGAACTGCCAACTCTGTTGTAACTCCTACATGTACCTTTAAAATGTAATTTATAATTTCATCCCTGCCTATGTCATGGCCAGCTATGAGACAGCTGTCTATGACTGAATGATTCCCTGAGTGATTAACATCAGGTATTCTGATTTGGTAGATCTTGGTGTGGCCCAGGCATATATGCCTCATATAATTCTGAGAAGGGACTACAGAACTGCTTAAACTCTAGTCTCCCCCAAGGTTTCCTGCCTCAATCCCCAGCCAAAGTGTCTCCAGTGTTTCCAACAGAGCAATGATTCTGATCCCACTAAGCAGCTTAATTAAACCTTACATATGACATTTGGACTCACGCCATTGAGGCTTTACTTATGACACTGCTCCAGCTTGTAATTCCCTTTCCTCTGTTTTACCTCTTTCAAATTTTACCTATACTCTGGGTCACTTTCTTTGCGATTCATGCTTCACTACTCCAGAACTCAATAGCATCACTTTTGGAGTTGCACAGACTTTGATTTGAATCAATAACTGTGTTTAAACAACTCACTTAACTTTAAAACCAAGTCTTTACTTGCTTACTTATAAAATGCAAATAACATCGACCACACTGCAGATTTCTTGTGAGGTTAATATGAGATCAGATTGCTAAGGCACTTGAAACAGTATCAGATATTAATACATAGTGGGACCATGACATGTTAATTCTTTTCCACTTCCTTTTCTAAATTCCCTTTAAATATATGTATCCTTTATTACTTTATTTCATCTAATTGACTTTTGTTTCTAATATTTGCCTCATTAACCAGCCTTTAAGAGTCTTGACTAATAATAGTCATTGAATGTAAAGTGCATAGTGGGTAGATGCCAGGGACTATGCAGAGCACTTAACTTATCTTGACTAAGAAGACTCCACTATTGAGTAGCAGAGCTGGAATTCTAAATTTCAAGCCCCAGCTCCTAACCACTATGCCATCCTAAGGTCAGTGACCATTCAGTTTTCCCCCTACCATGCCAAAGCCAAGTATCTGGCATATGAATTAATTGCTACCTGAACCTTTTTCAGTCTAAGGGAGAAAATGCATTGTCTATTCTGCTGAACAAGCGTCATCATCAGTCCATTCAAAAAGGACAGCCAATTGCCCTATCCTTTAGTAAATGAGTTACTTAGGACACTAATAGAAACTCTTCTGGAAACCAGTTAACACAGCTCCTCCTAAATTTCCATACTTGCTTTCTTCAGAGTATATGTACTGGAAAATCTAAGAATATCATTCACTTTCATATTCTTCACATTTTACAGAGGGACAACTAAGTATATACCTTCTGTTGGGGCAATGATTAAGTTAGCTGTAGAAGACTGAAATCCTCTTTGCCTATCTAGGCTGTTCTTAATATTCTCCTCTTGTTCAAATCATCACAATCAAGCAAATGACCAGTAAGAAGATACCAAAATATTACGATCTCAGTTAGTATATTTATAGAGCCAGGAAGAGTTAGATGTTCTCATATTCATCAATGTCAATTTATCAGGATTACCATGGTTAGGAAGAGGAACCTAGTGCTATAATAATGACAGACATGATCTGTAATTTTTAATAATTTGAAATATACTTGGGATACAGTCCCAGTAATGGTTTTGACACACTTGTGGGAACTTTGTAAGAATCATTCTATAGATTCCTCTGTGGTGATGAAACAGTTCTGTATCTTGATGTTGGTGGTGATTATATGAATCTAAATATGTGATTAAATGTCATAGAACAATACATAAAGACATCCAATGAAAGACTATGTGCAAAACTGGGGAAATCCAAATAAAGTTCATAGTAGTGTGCCAGTGTCAATTTTCTGGGTATGATAATGGGATATATATTGAAGATGCTACCATTGAGAAAAGTTGAATAATGTACATATAGGAACTTTCTATACTAATTTTTAACTCCTTGTGAGTTTATGATTATTTCACAATAAAAATATTAAAACATTTAAAAAATCCTTTATAAGTGCAGTGTGTGTTTCAAGAGAAAATAAGGAAAAATAATTTAAGAAGAGAGGAAAAGAAAGAGTCTGGCTAATTCCTAAGAGGAAGTTTTTCTTTCTTTTATATCTCGAACAGCAAAGAGAACTTAAGATGCTATATTAACAAGTATGAGAAGTCTTTTTTCTTCAAAAGGCTTAAGAAGATGTGAATGAATTTTCTCTGTAGTGTGAATGATACACTAAAATTACTTATGCCACCCTTGTTTTAGACTTCTGTTTATGAATCAGTTCTATAAACTTTCCAGTATTTAGTCACTGACCTTAAGTTATGACTGAATTTGCAATAACTATAAAGATGTGGTTTGAATTCACCTTTTACAAGATGTTGTAAGGTAATGTGGTGCTATGACACATATCTTGAAAACCATATTTCCTCTTAAAATGCACCTGTTTGCTCCGAAAATGTTTAACTGAAGTGATTAAATGGGCTGAATATAAGATACTGATTTTTAAAAGGTCCAGCTACATTTGTGTTATTTTTATAGTGAGATTATATCATGAGGATATAACACTGACAATGGAATTTTGAAAGGCAGCATATGAAAATTGTCAACACGGGGGTAAAATTTAAGTCCCAATGGGAAAATGATATGGAAAATTCTGTTAGCAAAAAACATTAGGAGTCACTTTTCAAAGTTTATACTGCTAAAGTTTCTGTTATCAAGTGGTAGTAGACAAATGTTTTCAAAAGTTATATAGGTTACTAAAAGAAAAATGGAAATTAGGCACTTTTACCACTAAATTTTGTTACAGGGTAGATGTTACTTGCAGTTGCAAGAACAATTCAGTTTATATTCTTGACAAGTTTACAGCAGTCAAAACAGAGGTAATCATCTGCATGGAACATAGGAGTTCTGATCACGTCATCATTAAGCCTACTACTACCTATGCAGTAACATTTAAAAGTGAAATAAAATTAGTTAATTCTCCACTTCTGGGTGATCTCAGTGTGTTTTCTTTACTCAATAGCAATTGATATGCATAACCTAAAGCCTGCAATTGTTAGTTTCTTTTGATCTCCAGGTATTCTAAACCATTTTATGCCTATTACTAAGACTCACCCATTAAAGAGTATTAAAAAAAAATCTAGGACTCAATATAGTAAAGAGCTCCACATACACATAAGATCTTGCACAGTTTCAGAAATAATTAGTAAATATATACTCTTGTAGAAAATCTTAATTTTAATTTTAAAAAAGTCTGTGGCTGTTTCCCAAGAAATGACTGGCTGTGAGGTTTCTTGTTAGGATGGTATGTAGTAGCTACAAACTTCTCTGGGAAATGAAAGATGGGTCAACCTGCACCAGATTTGCATGGCAGGATAACAGTACAGGAGAAGAGAGATAGAGACAAAAGATACAGTGGTTGTTGGCTAGATGTCCTTGATTCCTTCATTCTTTCCATGATAACATATTGAGGGTTGATTACATTCTTAGCGCTGCTAGACACAGGGGATGGAATAAAAAAATAAAACTGACACCTCACCTCATTGTTCTTAACATAATAATTGGAGAGAGATGGAATCAAGGAGGCAGGAAATAAGCGTCATGGAGAACAGAGACAAAGAGCTGAGTTACAGAATAATGTTAATAGATGGTGCAGGTGGAGGAGGCAGCCTTAGACCATGTGGACAGACCTCTCCTTGGAGCCAAGACTGTACAGATGAGAGAAACGGCAGAGGAGAATGTCTGCTCCAAAGACACTCCGTAGACTGTGGTAAAGCTTCCCACATCAAGAGGGATTTGCTGAGTCTTTTGTTTGAATATTGTCAAAAGATTACAAATGGGAATAGTCCATCCTACCTCATTCACCTTAACTGCCCTTCCATTCTCTAACTGAGAAAAAGAGAGGTTTTGACAAAAAGATTTAAAATGTGGTTCTTTTACTTGCTGAATTCCTTTGGGTTTCCTTGGATGTTATCTGTACTAACCACTTCACACAAAAGTTGGGAAGATTAAACAAAATCATGGTTAAGAATATGCACCAAATACTCGGCTTTATTCATTAATGTAAGACATTAGAGTAAAAAGAAAATCTCATTCATTCCATGATGATATGGAACCATCCCTATTCTCCTTTGCAAAAAGGAGAAGAAACAGCCATACAGCCTTTGAAGTCAGATAGATATGGTTCTAAATTTCCGTTGTTTCACTTCTTGCTGTGTGATCTTGGGACAATTACCTAATTTCTGAGCTTCAGTATACTCAGAGATCCATTAAACCTAAAGCTCTGTGAATCACTGTTGGAATAACACCATGCATATTAATAACCTGGCATAAACAAAAATATATAAAATCAGCAGCAGCACGACTACCACCATTAGCATTTAGGAACCTATTGCCAATGTGATCTAGTCTATCACGGAGTCTTAGGTCAGTGTTCAAGCCTGCTATTTTATCTAACATTCCCTAAATCACCCTGCACTGAACAGACCCTTCTTCCTCATTGTTTTCTAGGTATATCATCCTCGATCTTGCCTCTGAATTTCTGCATACTGTTTGGAGCATCGTTTCTATTTTCTCTTTAGTAAATCTGGACAACTTTTGTAGGTCTATCACACCAAGAAATCAAAGGTTGTGTTCTTGTCTTTGTTTCTTGTTGTAACCTCGGCACCTAACACAGGATCCTATATTAGGAGCTTGATTCAAGAATATTAAATATGATTAAATATCATAGCTAAAGGAATCTTTTCCTTATCATACACAATTGCACAGGAATTTATTACCCTGAATCCCCATAGGAATCTCTGATTGAACTACTGCTTTTGAAAAATCTGCAGGTTTCCTCTAGCTCAGGTTACTCTCATGGAGTAGGGAGTGTTGGGCAACAGGACAGGCTCATTTATTTGTCAAGGAACTGATCCTATACATTGAACCCATACCATTCAAATAACGATAACTAATTCTATGTTGTAGGCTGCCAGATTTTCTCACAATAAACCAAAACTATAAATAAATCCTTCTATTTTAAGTGTCCACTAGATACTGAAGGGGCTTCCCAGGTGACTCAGAGGTAAAGAATCTGCCTGCCAATGCAGGAGCTGCAGGAGACACAGGTTCAATCCCTGGGTTGGGAAGATCCCCTGGAGAAGGAAATGTCAACTCATTCCAGTGTTCTTGCCTGGGAAATCCCGTGGACAGAGGAGGCTGATGGGCTATAGTCCATGTGATCACAAGGAGTCAGACACAACTTAGTGACTCAACAACAACAACAGGATACTGAAGACCAACATTCATTAATTGGTTACTGTGTATAACTCAGACCTTGTCTTTCCAACATGACTGTGAGATACAGGAGAATATTTTACTGTTGGGAACCTAACAGACTCTTAACGCTTGCCCATCTCTCATAAACTGGAGGCAAATAAATCTCCTAATCTCCTCCTCTTCTCTATTAAGATACACCATTGGAGGTCGTGATATTCTCTGGAAATCCAGAAATTCCGAAGGCAAAATCTAGGTGACACAGTTTAGAAGATGTTATGACTGATTTCCCTCAAGCACAGTTCTGTTGCCATAAAATCATCTCAAATCTGCCACCTTTAAAGCTGAACTCTTCGCCATTCCACTCACAAGGATGCTCATTTGGGTTTGAAGGGAAAATGTAAACTATTAGCATCAGGGCTGATTCTCTCTGGATGTTTTCAAGAGGAAGACCTGGATTCCCCATTACATTTTTTTCTATTAAAATCATATCAAAAGTAAAGGTGTACCAAATCTTAGCATGTCTGTTGTATAGAAGCTCTTACAGAGACATTTTCAAAGTAACATTTCCAGTACAATAAGTTAAAACCTGTTTTAAATCAAAGTTGCTTCTCCTTCATTTATAGAACTAGCACTGAGAAGTAACATATAGGAATGCTTTTTGAAAGTCAGGATTCATCTTATTATGGCATAGTATTATGATAAACTTACAGGCAACACACAAAAAGCACACCAAGGAGGATCTTCAGTAAAAAATGGAAATTATTATTATTAAAATAAGTAAAATCATGATGGCTAAAGAGCATATTTAATCTTCATCATGTTGAATTATATATGAGATTAGGCAAGAACATATTGGTCTTTCAATGATAAAATTCACATTTTGAAATTCATCTTTTAAAAGTATAAAATCAGAAATGCAAAAGCAAGCAAAACCCGCATTGGCTCAAAGAATATGATGGAGACATAAAAACAAAGGTTAAGGACTGGATACATATTCAAACACATGCTATGTGTGTTTAAGTTATTTTAAAAAATGGTCATCGCTAGGATTTGCTGGAAGTAACTTGTTACTCTGAATATTAACACTATTTCCATAAGTTAGGCATAATAGATAAGACACACATACCCACAAACATGGTGAATAGTGGCAACATATTTAGCCATTGGGGCTTTCACTGTAATATGCCTGGGTGTGTCTTCAACTGATGCTAAATTTAGTAGCGTTTGAAGTCTCTTGAAAAAAATATATCCAAAGAATTGAAAAGGGTAGGTGTTTTCAGTTTAGCAAAGCATGCTGCTTGCTATAGCGACTAGCTCTGAGGGCTTCCTGCTCAGTTGCTCTGTGAGAGAGTTATGTTAAAACGTGTCGGGATTCTAGAAAGAGTAAGTTCACATCAAACACTGTATTTCCTCCATTTCCAAGACAACAATGAGTTCCCGTAAGTTAAAAATCACAAAGAGTAAAATACTGCCATTTCTCACACTTATAATTTATGATCTCCATGTGAATGTGCATTCACATTTTAGATAATGTATATGTTACGTTTGAATTATAATGCCTGAAATGAATTCAAACACATGTCAGAGAAGCCACCACATTACAGCCTCTTGAAAATCACAAATTGAAATGCTCTAACGATATGATTAGAATTTAATACTGATATCAAAGGTATTATTTTCCTATTATTTTCTTTCACCAGTTGCTGTGATCTCTTGGTAGTTATAAGAGCACGACATTGGAATATTTATTAACCATATTATACTTAGTATATTTAAAATCACAGCCACATGAAATCTAGCCTGTAAAATGGGAAAAATAATAATAGTAACCTCAGAGATTATGTTCAGAGGCAAATGAGGTAATATACATGAGATTGCTTTGTAAAAAGTTTTTAAGACAAATTCTGTAACTCAGCTTTTTTATTTTCTTCATTCTGAAAAGTGATCAAAGTAAAATTTTACTTATAAACTATCAGAATGATTACACACCTCCAAATGTCTTAAGTTATATTGCTAGATATTGGCCTCAGAGTAACTTAGCCTTGATTTAGCAAAATAAGACTTTTGTGTGTATGCCATGGACATCCATTTTTCAGTGCACACAGGGCTGGGGTGGTTGCTAACAGGCTTCTTACCATCAAAGATAAGAAGTCAGGTGAAGAGGTGAAAGCTAGTCTTCTTAGAGCAGAAGGCAAACTCCAAGCTGTATCAACTTGGTAACATATATGTAATTAAGCTGTAAATGCTCTGTAAATTTTAAGGGCCTTCCATGTCACTATCATGTTACACTTTGTATCTCTTTTGTTGAGGACATTCCTTCCATATGTGCACAGAACAGTGTTTTTTGTTTTTTTTTTTTTAATCTCAATGTGGTCGTCTATCAAAAGAAGGGTCACTTAAAGATTCTTTCTCAGTCCCATAATTCTGCAAAATATGTTCATATAATTATATACTATAGACAGATAAAAATTAGAGATGGACAAGGAAAGAGGGTCACAGGGACTCTCTTTGTCACAGGGACAAAGAAAGAGAGCAGGGAGAGAAGTAACTGGGTGGATGAATGAATGGAAAAAACTGGCAGGCAGGGAGACAGCCAGCAGGATAGATAGGAAGCATATATAATCTCTGTCAAATGACTTACCTTCTCTACTCTCAGTTTATCAAATGGGATAATAATAGCACCTACATCAAGGGACTGTTGTGACCATTAAGTTAAACGTGGCATGGAGTAAAAGTTCAGTAAATGTTACTTTGCATTGTAGTTTTTATTTTACTCTTCAATCATGTCACATTTTCCCTGTAAAATTTTATGCATAAATTAGATATAGCCTAACAATGAGAGTTATCAGCTATTGAGCATGTTCTGTGTCTAAGCACAGATGTTTTATAAACTTTAATATGCAGTGAACAACTATATACTTTCCTGATTCACATATTGTTTTGGGTAAACCCTTAAAATATTTGCTAGTTTGGTTATATGAACAAATGAGGACCATTTCATACCCCTTCTTCAAAAGATAAGCTGATAATTGACAAACATGGATTTTTTAGAAAAAATGCATAATATAAAATAAAAAAGCTGTAAAAGACACATTGTAAACTTGAAAAAATAAGTGGTAAATAGGGATTTTTTGAGTGTGTGTGTGCATGTGGCATAAGTGTCAGCACAGAGAAAAGGCCGAAAAGTTATACACCAAAATGTGAATTGTGGATTCCAACTGGTGCTTAGATTTTTCATAGCAGCATACTGATGAGAAAGCTAAGTCTGTAGTCTTACTGTCTGGGTTTGGATTCTCACTTTCTCACTTGCTAACTGTATAGGCTCAAATGAGTTTCTTAACTCTTACCTATATTTCCTCATTTTTAATATGGGAGTAATAGTGGTACCTACTTCACAGGTTTATTTAGAATATTAAATAATTAAACCCATGTAAACTATTTTGATCTATACATCTTAGATATTAATATTATTAATTATTTCTACTAGTGGGCTTCCCTTGTGGCTCAGCTGGTAAAGAATCTGCTTGCAATGCGGGGGACCTGGGTTCAATCCCTAGGTTGGGAAGATCCCCTGGAGAAGGGAAAGGCTACCCACTCCAGAATTCTGGCCTGGAGAATTCCATGGGCTACATAGTCCATGGGGTCACAAAGAATCAGACATGACTGAGCAACTTTCAGTGCATTTCTACTAATACACTGGACTTTATCACTTTAATAACAGGAAACAATACCTGTTTATCTGGTCAAAAATGAGGATAAGATTTGTTAAGATATTTTGAAAATTAATTTTTGGTTAATTCTTATTTTTGTTAACTGATAGTGGCTTGAGATTGTTTAGATCACTTCTAACAAACTTGTGAGGAATAGATCAATATCCTAATTCAGTAATGACTTGTGAAGTGATTCATCAGCATGAATGAGTTGCTTTTTTCCAGAATTTACCCTCTTCGAAGAAAAAAAGATTATTGTAAAAAAAATTGCTGTGATAATTTTACGTTACAGTGACAAGCCAGAGACATTCATAATACAAAATAAATTGCTACAAAATGCAGCAGGAATTAAGCTTTGTAGAAATACTATAGCTAAGTATAGTTTAGAGCAATATAGTTTTCAATGAACTTCACATATACTAGTAGTGCTAACTTGTACTCATTTGAATGCTTCTGAAGCCTTCTCTTCACAAGTTAATAACTTTTCTAAAATAAGTCAAATCATGCAAATTGATGAATATAAATTGCAGCAATTTTACCACTGCTAAAATCATTTCTGAGCGTTACAAGAAGAGTTCACTTGGCTACTGTCTTCACACTGAATTATTTGTCTGATGGGCTTAAGGTAATAAAGTGACACATTGATCTGCATTTTATTTTACCCTACTTAAAAGGAAGACAGTCCTAATTCTTACTAAAAACTACAAATTATGAAATTAGCAAAAGGCAACTATGGCTAAATACATTTCAAGCAAGATGCCATTCATCTTTGTTAAACTGATCTGCTGAGTCGAGCAGAAATATCTCCAAGGTTTTCTCTCGATGAGCCAAGGCTAAAGGGATACAGAGCCAGAATTCAGGCATCTAGTGAGGCTTCAGTCAATTATCTTTTTTTTCCTATGGTTCAAGCTTCAGTTCTTCAATACTTATTTTTCTTTGCATAGGAATTTTACCTTTTTATTGAACATCAATAAAACTATATAGTTTATATTAGACACCCAAAGAGTATCAATAATCATAAAACAGGTAGTATTTAATGAGCATGAGTAAGCGCCAAACTTTATTGTCTTTATGTGTATCGTTCTATTAGTTCTCACATCTACTCTATAAGGTAGGCAGCATCAATGTGCTCATTTTACAGATGAAGGAACCATGGCTCAGAGAAGTCAAATAGCTCCTCAGGTGTACAGGTATAGAGTACCCACTAACTAGAATACCCTAATTATGCTGTAAATATAATATTCTGGAAATAGACATGCAATAGATACTTGTTGACTAAAAATTGAATAATGAAATGCAGTAGACTCTACCAGCGAAAGGCAAAGGATATGGACCTGGAAAGACTTGGCTTGGTCTCATAATGGAGATTTATTAAGAGAGTTTGGGCAATTTTACCAATCAATTTCATCTTTAGAGAATTATCTTAGTTCCGAAAATTTCCTAGAAGGAGATTCTGAGATAAGGCTTCATTGTAAAGGTGATAAGATAAGAAATGCTTCCAGGAATGGTTAAGGGAGTGGAGAAGAGGGATTGAGAAGGGAAAGAGGCCAACCATGTGCATGGTATAAAAGTCTAGCATGACAATGAAGGTCACACTTCTGGGTTTACTTTGGGAAGATCCCCTGGAGGAGGGCATGGCAGCCCACTCCAGTATCCTTGCCTGGAGAATCCCATAGACAGAGGAGCCTGGCGGGCTACAGTCCATGGGGTCACAAGAGTCAGACACAACTTAGTGACTAAACAACAACAATGACAAATCACCAATTATTTTTCCTGTTGCTGTCACTAGTGTTGCTGGTGGTGTAATGCATAAATTAGGATATTTCTGCAGTATTTAACCCCAAAGCCCATAAAATTCTTGGACACCTTGCACCATTTACGGATGTGAGGGTGCTCTCTCAGGATCTGAGTGCCACGGAAGGAGCCACATTCTCGCCAGCTTTCCTACTCCAAGGCTATTGAGCAAGCATCTCAAAAGATAAGAACAGAGAGCAGGACCCTTTAGCTATTAAATGTAAGATGCTTTGTTTATTTATTGATAATGGTAGTAAGAATAAGGGCAGCAAAAAGGATGTTTCTAACCTCCTTCATGATCTCCCAGCTATTGCTATTTCTTGCAAAGTTACTGATGAGAAGAGCAGTCAGTAAATGTCTCCTCCTACCATGAAGGTGAGCACTTGTTCTAAACACCTTTTGAAGAGTAAAGTCAACCCCAAGGAGAGCAGCTAAAGAGAAGGGTAAGCGAAATGAACTTTACCTGGTCTAAACACATGTGCTGTCTCTCTTCATCGCTGGATGAAAATTTAGGCTTGAATGAAAATGGATGAAGAAGTACATGCTACCTAAAGGAGGGGATGGGTAGACTACTAAATCTTTCTCTATGTCACTCTGTCTTAGTTGACTTGTTCCAGTGAGTCTGCTTTACAACAGTACTTAAAAAAAAAAAAAACAACTTTTACTTTTGTATTGGGGTGTAGCCCATTAACAAGATTGTGATAGTTTGAGGTGAATGGCAAAGGAATTCATCCATACATATACAAGTATCCCTTCTCCCTAACATCAAGCTTTCTCCTTTTTATGACTATAATCATCTTCTGTCTGATCTCGGTGCTGGACAGTTACTAAAGCAACCTGAGAAAGGAGATTCACAAGGGTTTCACTGGGTTTTGGGAGAATAAAAGCCACAGCAAAAGTTCCTGGATCCTATATTTGTCTCTTTTAAATAATCTTTTTAAATAATATACCCACGATACATACACCCATGCATACACACAGTTTTGTACTCAAATCCAAACAGAAACATGCCCTGCTCTTTCTTTTAAGGATGACAAATGTGTGGTTTTTATATTCTCCAGAGAATACAAGAGCTCTTGGACATTGGTTTTTGCGATCAGATTAATTACTGTCATTTTAAAAGTTAAAAATCCACAGGTTTTTGCAATTGTAACATTGAGGTGGTGGGGAGGGGGGAAGAATATATTCTGAAATATTCTGAACCAAATCTTTTACAAATATCTTAAGAATTTCTAATGACTGATGTAGTCAAACATCAGAAAGAATGAGAAAATCACTTCAATAACTTTTTTGAGCCTTTAAAGTACATCATTAAAATATAAACTTGTTTTGCATACTCTGAATACATGCTGGTTTTCCTTTATTTTAGAGCACACAAAGGAAATAATAACATGAGTTTTAAAATATATGTCTCTCTCTGTGTGTGTATGTGTGCACCTGTGTATGCATGTTAAATGGTATCCTTCTAATGAAGGGATCTACATTCACTGTCCGGTTATTCTTATTACAAGAGTTGTTAGATGCTTTTTGAAGAAAGAACAGGGTCCTTGATGATGTCTCTATTAGTTATTAAGGTCAAGGGAATATACAAGAAGACAGATGTCTGTGGAATATATTGACAGACTTTTTATTTAATAATTGTGCATAGAACACATCTTTTGTAATTACTTTACTAAGGAATATTTAATAATGAACTCTTAAGGAATACTTAAAATATTATTTTATACTAAATCTTATACAGCTTCCACATGCAATGCAAACATTCCATTACTGAAGATAATATACAAGGGTACTCAGGTTTGAAGTTGTATGGAGATTGTTGGACCATAAGCCATAAATCCTTTTAAGATAGCACCAAAATCTTAGCTATAATCTTGATGATACAAAATACAAAGAGGAGCTCTAAAGAAAAGAAGCTACAATATTTTATGATCCATATTATTGCCATCATCTACCTGTGCAAGAAGAGTGTATATTTTTAATTAAATCCCCAATGATTTGATATTTTGTTTTTGGAACTTTATAAACAAGAGTATCTGAAGAAATTCCGAGCTTTCCTCACAAGACCAAAGCAACAGTGCATGAAATTGAACTCAAAAAGAGCCACCATTCTGTGTGACTTCTTGGCTGACACAATTTAGATATTTATAGCTTTACGAATGGGCCACTGGAGAAGAACTTGAAGCTTTCTTTAGCCAGCAAGGATTAATGAACGTGTGCACCTGGTAATTACACCACTCCATCTTCCTGAAAGCCCTCACGCTGCCTCCATGGCAGAAACTATCGTGAAAATGCATTGAAAAATATCAATCTGCAATTCCACAATTTAATCTAAATAATAAAACTTGGTATCTTTTCTCCCCACGCATTCCAGATGTGACAACGACATTGACAGCATTTAAATTTAAAACATAGAAGCTGAATGTCAGCCTATTATTGAGCATGCCTCATTTCCAAAGTAAATCTCACGAGAGAAAAAAGAAGAGGCTATAAATATAGCAAAAAAAAAAAAATTACAACATTCAAATGTACAACAGCAAGCCCATAACTGTTTCCTCTGTATTAAAACACAGCATACGTTATAAATAATGCATTTACTTCAAGGCAGACACATTTGTGATGATTAAATCCCAACCCAAGTGAATAAAGATAAAATTTAGAAGTGTAAAGATATCTTCCAAGTCCAGTTTGGACCTGTTTTGGCTGTCTTTTCTGAACTCTTACTGGAAGAAAAACCTCAATAACTTTTTCAACTATAAAAAAAAGGTAAATCATGCTATTTTATCATTTAACCATATATTAATTCCAAAAATACTCAAAATAAAGAGTCTTACAGTGTCAAGTGTCCAACTCAAATAATTAGTTACAAAATAATTTACATCTTTAAACTTTAATTGAACAAATCAAACTTTTGCAAACAGTATTTTTCTCAAATAGAACACAATATAGAAGTTCAACCCTGTGTTTCTTAATGTTGTGCCACAAAGCATTTGGATTGTTGCAAGCAAAGTAGCAATGTATACATAAACGAAGCAGGCAGTTTTGGGGGAAAAAAAATCAAGGTGCTCTAAACAAAGCTGATTTTAATGATAAAGTTTGATGCTACTTACACTGAATTTTAATGACTCCTTTAGTAAAGCAGAAAGAAAGAAAATATAACATAAGTACTGATACTAAAAGTTAATTGCTGCCTTAACGCACACTGAGACTCCTTTAGCTGGAGTCTCTTAAAAACACCTTTAAAAGCAGAAGAGAGCACAACCATTGGAAAAAAAAAATCGCCTATTACTGTTGAACTCTATTGTTCTCTGTTGGAGTATAGAAGAAGGAAATGTTCCAACACAGGGAAGTGGGTATGAATTGCCCCCTCCAGAGGAGCCAAGCAAATTGGTTGTAAGAAGACTTCAAACGCTGGACAACCAGAGCTGCTCAAAGAGCCTGACATTTGGGGCTACTTGCCCTTACTGCTGTCTTTTTGTTTGTTTGTTTGTTTGTTTGATTTGGTTTTGATTTCCCCTACATTGATGTGGTTCAACTTGACAGCAGTGAAATAATGGACAGATGTATTTGTGAATGCTTTGATCTTCAGCCCTTTATCCTGCTTCTAACTAGCTATTGCAATATCACTTAATCCCGGACCTCAGCATTCCACATACAAAAGCATCTCCTCCCACCTACTGCTCACACGCTCCTGCATCAGAATAGAAGACTTACAGAGAGGCAGCCAGACCCACGGAAGAGCACTTTCCTCTCAACAGATGTCTTCCGGATTTTAGGCACACATACACACACACACACACACACACACACACACACACACAGGCACACAGTTGCCTACCTGAACAAGGTGTGCAAAAAACCTCTGACGGTCCCCACGGACGGTTTTAGTTCAGAGCAGCCAGCAATGCCTCCGCACAAAGCTTTGCCATTGCTAGTGTGAGGAGAAAGAGCTGCTGGGATGCTGAATGGCACATCAGCCAACTTTGTGTGTAGCAAAGGCTCTAAAGAAAACCTGGGCTGAAGCTCGCTGCTGGATCATGGATTGGACTCAATTCCACTCCCCACACAGCCTGTGTTACCCAATGGAGACTGTTTCTGGAAGTGCTTAGAGCATGTATGCCAAGACAAAGACAGACTCCTCTTTGCTTTCTAAATCGCTGTGGTAAACTGCAGACCTAATACTTTGAGGTGGATCATTCACGATGAGCCACAAGAGACATCAATGGTCTCAATGGAAACTGTAGCCCCAGAATCTAGAACACAGTCGGCACTCCATAAATATTTGGCTAAATACTGATAACAGGGTCAGTTGTGGAATGAGAAGTTGTGAAATTATTCACATACTGCAATGAAAGCAAAACAGATTTAAGTGAGTCCATTAACTCATTTTCAAAAGTTTGTTGAAAACCACATGTATTATTCGCTTGGTGCCCCAGCAATTTCTAACATCATCCTAGTTCATCCCAGTTCACTAACAAATAAAAAGCTGATTTTAACTCACTCATATAGTTTATAATCAGCTATACATGTGCATACATACTTACTAACTGTCTGGAGCTGAGCATCAAAGCCTTACACTAGACTTGCACGATGGATTCAATAAAAGAATCCCATACCTTGGGGAAGTTTAAAAGAATCCTATTCCTCAAGGAGGTTTTACTTCTGCAACAGCCTCTTGATAACCCTAAATCCACAGGCACATTCTCTAACATGTTACCGTCATATAACCAAGCCTACACTGACGAGGAGTCCTTGGATTAATTCCTGAGCCCACAGGAAAAGTTCCAAAACACAGGGCACCAAGGGGTCTCTCCACAGGTGCTCACCTGGAAGCATTGTCTGCCAAGCACCTGTCTGGAGGCGCAGGTGTGTGCGTGCTGGGACAGCTTAGGAACATACCTAATTTGGTAGATGACATCCCTGATGTGGCAGGCTTTATTGTACCATTTATGACAATATCTACAGATCACAACGTGCTTGTTTAATAAACGGAGTAATTAAGTGCACCCGAAACAAAAGGGGAAGTTAATAACCTAAGCGGTGCTGACGTGTTTATGTACAACGACTGACTAGAATATTCTTTACTGCCTGTTACTCCACCTCAAAATATCCTCTGCAGAAATCCTGTTTCCACACACACACATCTCCCCATTTGGAGTACTGATCTTAATCTGAGTTTCAGGAAGACCTACTTACACCTGCAGCCATTCTGCAAAGATCTAGACCCATCACAGGTGTTCAATTAATACCCATCAAATGACCAGATAAATGACAAGTGAAGGAGAAATACACTTGATATTTATATCCTCAAAATAGCTATCATAGGGCATGTGATTTTACAGGGATTGCAAGTTGGGTTGTCTACCTTTTCAATCAGCTGACTATCATTGCCAGTTGCCTTTGGATAGATTAACTTCGATAGAGCCTGATACTTGAGGTCTCATCTCAGTGCCACCTCTATAATGCTGTAACTAGTTCTACAGTTCGGCAGATGCAAATGTATGCAGTTCTGATCCTCCACCTGACTTCCTAACTATAGGTTTTATAATACAAGAAAGAATGAGGGCCTTTTATTTATAAATAATCATTATAATAGAGAAATAGACATTCTTTCCCTTTGAGCCACTCATAGCCAGCCAGCCCTCAAATGAAAGTGGATCAGCCCTTTCTTGGTTAACAGCGTGGTCTGCATCACTGAGGTTACCAGATTCCTTTGCAGAATGCAAATAAACCATCTTGAATGGCAAAAGGATCAAAGCACAGCACCTGAACATTGCTCAAACCTGCTGTTCATATTTTTCTGCATCAGAAAACTTGAAAGGAAAGAGAAATCAGAACTAAAAAGAAATGTACTTCCCAAAGCGTGTATCAATATTTAGATGTTTAGTGGATTTATCCCCCTTGGACTACTTTTTTTGCATCCCATTCTTGGGCAGTAGCGGAGATATCTGTGGTAGAGTCCTGACTCAAGATACCCACGAACTGTTTGACCTTGCACAAGTTATGTAAACTTCCTGGTTTCAACTTCCACATCTGTGAACGGGACTAATAATACCTCATCAGATGTTAAGGGTTCAATAGGTGTTCTCATAGTACTCCTCAAACTTTAATGCAATACAAACCACCTGGGGATAATCTTAATAATACAGAATCTGTTTAATTAGCGGCCAGGTCTGGGGTGGCTCCTGATATTTCATTCTTCTAATAAGCTCCCGGATGCTACTGGTCTGTGGACCCCACATTGAGTAGCAAACATCAATGGAAAACACTGTTATTATCCCAAATGATTGTGAGCTTGTGACCTGTTGCCACTTTTGTTTGCCTCAGGCTTTTCCTCAGTATGTACTCAACCAACAATTATTATATGCTTGCTCTATGGAAGGTGCTATGCAGTACATGATGAGTTTTTTTTCTATTTGAGGTCCAAAATCATTGACTACCATGAATAGCTTGGACACTAAGAACCAAAGTCACCTACCCCTCATATTCACAAAGCTTTCTGTCCACATTAACATAATGTACCATGTCACTATCTTCATTAGCATAACTTTCCTATTTTAGGGGAATGACTCTTCTTTATAGTAACTTGGTCAAAGTCCCACCCACTCTTTGATAGAAAGCATCAATAAGCAATTCCCATCCTAATACTCTCTAAACCTCTTGCCTTAAAATCCTTGCCATGCTGTTTCCACCAAACCTAATGTTACGATCCTGACCCAATCCTAATTGTGTCCCTACACCGACACAATTCCTTGAACCAAAATGCAAAGCCTCAATCAAATCAAACCTTGCCCTTGCTCCTATGAGATACTACCAAAGCTCTGTCAAGGTGGTGGTCTTCCTTATTGAGGTAAGGGATAGATGCATCTGTCCTACCAACAGTTTGTTTGGTGATACTCAGGGAGCCAGCATTCCGTGTAAGGAAGAAACAGACAGGTGAATCAAATGCATGCTACAAAGAGATAACCAATGGTGTCCAGGAGTGAAGTCAGAGACTTCAGCCTCTTTACTGGCCATCTCAAATAAATATACAATCTAAGAATAACTAGTATGTTTTTCTCTGCAAACCTACTTTCACAACAAACTCCCCAGGCCCCTCTCATCTCCTCATCCAGGCATTTTGATGGCATCACTGGTCCCACCATTGACTATGATAAGGTTTGTGATAGGTTTATGCACTGATGTTGCAATTGAAGCCCAGGAGAGTGACATTAACTCAGACTATGGGACAAGGGGAAGTCTTCTGGTGGATGCCATGCCCATGCTAAGACTTGAAGGAAGTGGGCCCACATTGGGGAAAATCTAGATTCCAGAAGGATGTTGCCTCATAGTGGAATTTTAGCAGAGATATACAATTGGAATAAATACCCATTTGGGGGAAATACTGAGGCTTGCGATCCAATCATAAAAGAACACTTTTTCATGTCATGTTACACAGCTCGTGCCAAGGCTACTCAGAGTATGGTCTCCAGACCAGCATCACTGTTATAACCTAGGTACCTATTAGAAATACCGAAATCTAGGCCCTACCCCAGACCTACTGAGTCAGAGTCTATTAATTAGTAAGACCCCCAGGTGATTTTTTTTCATTTATTTTTATTAGTTGGAGGCTAATTACTTTACAATATTGTAGTGGTTTTTGCCATACATTGACATGAATCAGCCATGAATTTACATGTGTTCCCCATCCTGAACCCCTCTCCCACCTGCCTCCCTATCCCATCCCTCTGGGTCATCCCAGTGCACCAGCCCTGAGCACTTGTCTCATGCATCCAACCTGGACTGGCGATCTGTCTCACACTTGATAACATACATGTTTCGATGCTGTTCTCTCAGATCATCCCACCCTTGCCTTCTCCCATAGAGTCCAAAAGTCTGTTCTGTACATCTGTGTCTCTTTTTCTGTCTTGCATATAGGGTTATCGTTACCATCTTTCTAAATTCCATATATATGCATTAGTATACTGTATTGGTGTTTATCTTTCTGGCTTACTTCACTCTGTATAATGGGCTCCAGTTTCATCCATCTCATTAGAACTGATTCAAATGTATTCTTTTTAATGGCTGAGTAATATTCCATGGTGTATATGTACCACAGATTCCTTATCCATTCATCTGCTGATGGGCATCTAGGTTGCTTCCATGTCCTGGCTATTATAAACAGTGCTGCGATGAACATTGGGGTGCACGTGTCTCTTTCAGATCTGGTTTCCTTGGTGTGTATGCCCAGAAGTGGTATTGCTGGGTCATATGGCAGTTCTATTTCCAGTTTTTAAGGAATCTCTGCACTGTTCTCCATAGCGGCTGTACTAGTTTGCATTCCCACCAACAGTGTAAGAGGGTTCCCTTTTCTCCACACCCTCTCCAGCATTTATTGTTTGTAGACTTTTGGATAGCAGCCATTCTGACTGGGGTACCTCATTGTGGTTTTGATTTGCATTTCTCTGATAATGAGTGATGTTGAGCATCTTTTCATGTGTTTGCTAGCCATCTGCATGTCTTCTTTGGAGAAATGTCTGTTTAGATCTTTGGCCCATTTTTTGATTGGGTCATTTCTTTTTCTGGAATTGAGCTGCAGGAGTTGCATGTATATTTTTGAGATTAATCCTTTGTCTGTTTCTTCATTTGCTATTATTCTGAAGGCTGTTCCCAGGTGATTTTTATACACATCAAAGTTTGAGAAGCCCTGCCCAAAATAATATTCTGGAGGCTATGGGAAACCATTGAATGATTTTAAGCAAGGAAGTGACACGACTCAATTTCCATTTCTGAAAAAAAATTACTGTGTCCATTTATTCCTTAATGATCTATATGCCAGGCATTGACCCAGCAGCTGGGAATTCAGCACTATTTAGGGTAGATTAGAAGAATCTCCCCATTCAACATTCATTCAACAAACATTTATTGCATGCTGATTTTGATTTGACTTCTCAAGCTTGATTTAAAAACAACCCTACACTGATGGCTGTTTTTAATGCAGCCAAGTTTTGTTGGCCAGGAAAAGTAATTGTTGAGAATCTCCTAGCATGCTTTACTCAGAATTATTTCACACTATCGGGCTGGTGACTCAAACATGAAAGGTTTTGTTGATGTAGTTTTATAGAATTTTTATTGGAATGATATTTGCTGTATTGGAACTTGACCTATGGTGCAAGTTGTAGTACAAGATACCAATCAATATTGGTTTTTAAAATGAACAATATGAGATGTTCAGCTTGCCAATTTAAACTTTAATATTAGAGATGATAAGATCAGTACCTTTTTTTTTTTTTTTTTTTGCTAACATACACAGAGGGTCATCCTTTGGTGACTGAAAAGGAAAACAATACATTTTAAGTGTGTGGAGTCTCTGCTTTTTCATAAAAGTCAATGCCTTATCAGAACTCATACAGACTTGGTGTCAGGAGCCCTGGAAATCTAGTGAGCCTGTTCCATGCATGTTTTATTCTTGCTTCCTATGGGCAAGCATAGTGAAAATTGGGGGTCAATGAGTTCTCAGCTTTACCTTAGCTATTCTGGGTTGCACTGATTGCTTGTGATCTACTGGGCTAGAATCATTATAGGAAAAAGTGACCACTGGGTCTAAATATAAAGCCACCATGTTATGGACTCAATTCCTTTGTGGCTGCAGGAATACTGAACTTAGTTTCTGGGTACTAATGGCTGGCTATTATTCTAAGACTCTTTAATTGTGTTCTCATAGTCTTATATGGGCTTCCTCAGTGGCACTGGTAGTAAAGATTCCACCTGCCAATGCAGGAGACATCAGGGATGCAGGTTTGATCCCTTGGCCAGGAACATCCCCTAGAGGAGGGCATGGCAACCCACTATAGCATTCTTGCCTGGAGAATCCCATGCACAGAGGAGCCTGGTGGGCTACATACAGTCCATGGGGTCACAAAGAGTCAGACATGACTGAAGTGACTTAGCACGTAGTCTTATATAGTTGGTGAAGGCCCTATACCGTGGACTCTAGCAGATTCCCTGTGGGAATGGCGATATAGGAAGACTTTTCCAGGAGAAGCCAGTCTAGTACTGGAGTGGAACAAGGATGCGATTTTCAGCTTTCTTGCTGACATGTGTCTCTTTCAACCCCAGACCACTGTGTTTAGAATTCTCACATTTTTCATTTTCAATGAGAAGATATTTTAATGGGAAAATTGTGGCTCTGGAAGTGACCAGATCACTTCAAAAACCCTGCCATCAGTACTCATCAGTTGTGAAACTTTGTACAAGACCCTTGGTTTCTTGGGCTTCCCTTGTGGTTCAGCTGGTGAAGAATGTTTGCAAGGTGGGAGATCAGGGTTTGATCCCTGAGTTGGAAAGATTCCCTGGAGAAGGGAAAGGCTACCCACTCCAGTATTCTGGCCTGGAGGGTTGCAAAGAGTCGGACGTGACTGAGAGACTTTTACTTTCACTTTTCACTTGGGTTTCTTTCACAATTGATTCTTTTATTTACATAATAGCAATAATAATATCTGATTGGCAGAGTTGTTTGGATAATTCAATACAATAAAATGCATACAGTACCTGAAACTTAATGGACTGTCAATAAATATTAGTTTTTTTTATTAAAGACACTTATAAAATGCAAATTTACCTAAATCACAATAGTCATTAATATTTTTGAACAGATGAGTTAATTGAATTGGGAAGCCAGTCATAAAGAATAAACCCTGAGGAAACAGGCTATCCCATTACATTCTCTGAAGTGTGTGAAAGGCAGAACAAAAACGGGAGGGTTGTAAAGACCACGATAATATCTGAGAAGACAGTGGACCCCAACTCTTAGAACTATTGAATGTTAGGACTGAAGGTATCATCAAACTGTCCATTTTACAGATGAGGACACTGAGGCCAAGTGGAATAACTTGCCTAGGACCTAGAGTTATAACTCCACCAAGCCAAAATTGAAAGCTCAGTTGAATGAGAGGCTTCACAAAGGAAGAAAAAAAATGTGAAGAGAGAGATCAGCAAGGGGAATGGAGAACTTTAGCCCGGGGTGTGGTGGTGCATTGTAATGCAAATGCCTCATTCACCTACAGGAGATACTCATCAGTGTAAATCATTGTTATTTTTCAACTTCCCATATGGAAGTACTGAACTATGACCAGGGTTTCTTTCATTAAACACCCGAGATTCCCTGCAGCCATGAACTGTGTTAGAAGGATGGTGCATCCTAATATTCTTGCTCTATCAAGAACTCTCAGAGACGTGGCTTTTCTACATGAAATAGAGAAGATGCAGCAGCAGAAAGCCACAGTCAAATGACAGCCTTTGTACTGCTGTCCCAAAGCATTTTAAGACTGTCATGACTATGAAGCAATGAGCACTGTTACGAAGGCCCTGCCCCAACGGTCATGTACTCCAAGGGGGCATACCTTTGAACAGTGTCTCCACACAGAAGACTCTTAAACATATACCTCTAACCCATACTTCTTCCCTGAATCCCAGACTTGTATTCAACTACACTCTCTTTTACTTTATTGTGATGTCTAACAAGCTTTCGACTCTTATTTCCACCTCTATCCTCTACTATCTAAACCTGATGCTTCTGTCGTGTTCTCCATGCTATTCATCTTGGAGTCATCCTGGAATCCTCCTTCTTTTACATCCTAGATCCCACTATCAGAGAATCCTGGCAGTGCTGCCTTTCAAAGATCTCCAGAATCCATCTACTTCTCATTATCTCCACCGCAAACATCCTGGTTGAGAACCAGCATTATTTCTCACCTGCTTCCTTATTAGCTACTCTACAGTCTGCTCCCACTTAGCAGCTAGAGTGACTTGGCAAAGCCTGAGTCAGATCATCTACTTCTTTCCCTAATGATGATTCCATTTATATAAATTTATTGAAAAGACAAAATTATAGAGATGGAGAATGGATTGGAGTTGTCAGGGATTAGGGATGGGGATGAGGGGTCTGGATGGATGGGACTATAAAGGAGTAGTTCAAGACAGTTCCTTTGTGAAGATGGAACCATTCTGCATCTTGACAGTGGTGATGGTTATATGCCTCTATGCATAGAACCACGCACAAATGAGTATATGTAAATACTGGTGAGATATGAATAAAATTTGTAGAGTGTACCAATGTCCATTTCCTGGTTTTGCTATTGTGTATAATTATGTAAGATGTTAGCCATTAAGGGAAGCTAAGTAAGGGTACTACAGACCTTTCCAAACTAGTTTTGTGACTTCCTGTGAGTATTATTTCAAATTAATAAGTTATACATACGCCATTCCTCAAGACTTTGTATGGCTAATTTCATCACTTCCTTGAGATTTCTGTTCAAAGACTACCTCATAGAGGCCTTCACAGTCATCTATAAACAAAACATCAGTTTCCTGATACTTTGTCTCTATCCCCATTATCCTGCTTTAGTTTTCTTCTTAACACTATCTTTTGGAATACTACCTATTTGTTTGTTTATTTCATACTTTTTCTAACTTCCCCACTAGTATATGGGCTCCTTAAATAGAGAAGCGGTTTTTGTTTTGTTCTGTTTGTTTGTTTTTATGTTATCCCTGCACTTAAAGCAGTGACTGGCACATGGAAGACACTCAATAAATATTTGATGAAAGAATAAATGAGGGAACAGGTAGAGCTGCCAGAAGGAAAAGTCAGGCAGAATGGCTTAATGGGAAAGTCTTGGTCTTCACTTTTCACTCTGACAAAATTACTCACATTCCTTGACACTATGGAAAAAAAAAAAAAAAAAAAAAAAACCTGGGGAAAGAGAAAAAAAAAAACTACTTGTTCTTACGGCTTCCATGATACAAACAAAAGCAAACAGCATTATTAGCAGCAGCTGTTTTCCTTTTAATAATGCACTTGAGTGTTACCGTGTAGACCTGTATTATGGATACAACACGGCACACATGTATAAAATAAGTAACTTCCCTGGGAAGAATCAATACAGGCAGTCTCCAGGTTACAAACGGGTTGTGTTCTGCACATTTGAAAGGCAGCTGTTTAATGATCTGCTAGATGTTCATCTAACCTTTCTGGCTGGGTTCACTTCACCCCTACCTGTGCAGCTAGGTATACCCTCTTCCAGAGAATCAAGCTTGTTCCTAACCAGAGGAATCTAGCATGGTTCAAGTTCATAGGTTAGTAAACAAAGTGATATTTCATCTACAAATGAATTGAAATATTGTATAAATAATGCTGGTCTGATTCTGCAAGATGGGAGTACGAGTTCAAGTACAGATTTGAAAAGAATTTAATGATTCATTTACATGAGAAAGGCAAAAGTGTGGTTGGAAATATGAGCTGTGAAATCTGGTATCCCATGGAATTAAACTCTCCCCTTACACTTACTCCATTTGCAATTTTGGTCCAGTGTCTTAACTTTTTAAAGTCTTATTTTCCTCAATTGTAACTTGGAAATAATAATTAAGGCTACCTTTTGGGATTCTTTTGAGAATTAAAGGAGATAAGCATTTAGCACATTGCCAGAGTTTCAGCATTATATCCTCTTATATCTGTCTGTTTTAATTAGTCCTAGCTCTGTAAGCCATGAATGATGTTTTATATATCTGGATAACTCAGCAGACCCTACCTAGTATGTTGTTAGTGCCCAATATATGTCTGGTAATAAATATGAAACAAGTGCATCAATTCATGTGTTAGAAAGGAATGTATTTAAAGATACACAAGAAACCTTTAATGTCTGAGAGTAAATATCTGGAAGATGTTTTGCTTGTAGCTTCTTCCCTTTCCCATCTCATTCTCCATGCACAGAATTGTTGAAAGACTGTTCTCTCATCTCTCCTTTCCAGTGAGAGGAGCATTAGGGAAATTTAACAATAAATATCCTTCACCTTGCATATTTTTTCCTTTTGGTTGGAATTTTGGGATCAGTATTTCATGAGAGACATTTTGTTAAACAGACATTTTCATTAAAAGGAAAAAAAAAATAACCCATTTATACAAGGAAAGCATGTTGCCCACAGCAGAATCTTTTGACTTTATTATGTGGATCCTATGCAGAATGGAGCCTGCCCCATCACTGAAGAGCCTGCTGGCCCAATGATGAGGATATGAAGAGCCCTACAAAAGTTGTTCATTGGCATGATCTCTTGGTTTGCCCTGATGATCTATCTTTCTCAAGGAGCTAATAGTCCACTGACCCATTCCTGGGAAAGATTTCTTATTTGATTCTCAGGCTCCCAAGCTAGATACAAACACCTGCCATAAGTCCTCCCCAACCCTAAATTAACACATATAATTTTGATCTCTGGAACTCTGGGCAATCTTATTTTCTTGTGTCCTACTTCCTTATGGTCACTACACGCTGATATCTTCCTTGCACCCTTATCACTGGACTCCTATCTTTCACTGGAAATGAATGTTAATAATCACCAATCTTCTCTTTGCAAGAGTTCAAGCAATTTTAATACTCTGAAAAAATAACAGTCTGACATGAAGTCAAATCTTGATCAGTTATAGCTAAAAAAAACAAAACAAAACAAAACAAAAAAGCAAACAAACTAAATCCCCTGGGGGAAAGTAGGAAAGCATAGAAGTTACTTAAAGAAAATAGTTTGGATATATAACAAATTTTGCTTAATATTTAACCTTAATTTCCCCTGCTGAGCTCAAGCAGATTATTTTCCTGCCTTTGATGGCTAATGCAAATAATTAGTTCCTCTCCTCTTTATCACCTTCTTGAACTTAAGTCTTCCCTTGATGTTTTCTCATGCCTGAACGTGCCAGTACCACTTATCCTGATCTTGTAAATAAATTCCAAAAATTAGCTGGTCCACAAAAACCACACAAAATATCTTCAATCCTTGCCAAATTTCTGCAAGCCATAGCTCTTCTGTCCACATGATTCCACTTCTTCTTTTTTTTATTTAAATTATTTATTTTACTTTACAACATTGTATTGGTTTTGCCACACATTGACTTGAATCCGCCATGGGTGTACATGTGTTCCCCATCCTGAAACCCCCTCCCAACTCCCATCCCTCTGGGTCATCCCATTGCACCAGCCCCGAGCATCCTGTATCATGGACTGGCGATTCGTTTCACATATGATAATTTACATGTTTCAATGCCATTCTCCCATATCATCCCTCCCTTGCCCTCTCCCACAGAGTCCAAAAGACTGTTTAATACCTCTGTGTCTCTCTTGCTATCTCGCATACAGGGTTATTGTTACCATCTTTCTAAATTCCATATATATGCATTAGTATACTGTATTGGTGTTTTTCTTTCTGGCTTACTTCACTCTGTATAATAGGCTCCAGTTTCATCCACCTCATTAGAACTGATTCAAATGTATTCTTTTTAATGGCTGAGTAATATTCCATTGTGTATATATACCACAGCTTATCTAATTCCACTTCTTTCCTCTCTCTGCTTTATCTTGCTGTTGATTCAAATAGATTGCCTGCATAATTTGTGCCTGCTTTGAGTTGACTGGTTGATCTGTCTTTGGTTACACTGAGTAAATCTGTCCTCTTTTAGCCCCAAGATATGAATTGTGCAGAAAGAAATACACTTCTGGTCTAAAATGCACTAAATTAATGAATAAATTAATAACTGGCCACGGTACCAAGACTTAGAGAATCTTCGTCTGTCAAAGTAACGCAACGTATGAGATGGCCAAGTCCCTGAAGGAGATATGGATTTGTCAAAAATGGATGGTATGAATGGGTTCCATCACAATGAGTGATTTGGGGGACTTGTTTAGAAAGAACTGTCTAGGCAAGGGCAATTAATTCATCTACATAAATTTTTATTGTAGATATTGCTCATTACCATATACACTTTGTATCATGGCTTTGTCCCTTGAGATCCTTAAAGAACAAAGAGTTATAGTCTCCCAACAAACCACTTAGAAAGATCAAAGAAAGGCAATAAAAGGGTTTGTTTGTTTTTTTTTAACAAATTCATCACTTATTCACATTACTTCTTTCTTGATGCTTTAACACCCTAAGTGCATCTCTTTTGTGACTTCATGAGGCCAATTGGTTTCTTTAGTAAATATTTCTATTTTATCCTGGTTTACCTTCCATCTGTTAATAACTATGGGCATATGTTACTGAAACTCAGGGATTCCCCAGGTACTATGCAAAGTAACAACCATTAATACTTTTTAACTAAGATGAACTTTTAAAATTCAATTTAATTTCATTGTTATCATCCCTTATTTTTATACAATTTTAAAGGTTACTTTCCATATATAATTATTACAAAATATTGGCTATATTCCCCATGATGTACAATACAGGTTTGAGACTACCTAACACCCAAGAGTCTGTAACTTCCACTCCCTCACCCCTATATAGCACCCTGACTCTCCTCCCCACTGGTAACCCCTAGTTTGTTCTCTGTATCTGTGAGTCTGCTTTTTCTGTTATATTCAGTAGTGGGTTGTATCATTTTTAGATTCCACATACAAGTGATATCATATAGTATTTGTCTTTCTCTGTCTGACTTATTTTACATAGCTTAATGCCCTCCAAGTCCATACATGTTGCTGCAAATTAAAAAAAAAAAACAAACATTGGACTTACACACACAAAAAAAGCAACAGAGCAAGCACATTGTATTGTTTAATTATTAGCTGTGCTAATTTTTTCTGACCCATTCTCTTATTGAAGACATTGAGACTGAGAACAGGGACATGGACATGATTTGCCACATGATTCATATAAAGTCTTAACCTTGATTTACATAACAGTACTTTAGTCAAGCTCCATTCCATCACCTTGGTTAAATCAAACATCTACAATAGTTTCCTAATATAATGAATGAGAAAAGTAAATTCATAACAAGAGGTTTTCATGCATCCATATATGTAAGATAAAGTGATGCTGGTGTATGAAGAGAATATTGACAATCTGAAAATGAAATGTCATAGAAGGTTTGGGTGAAACTGGAAGCAAAATTTTAACAATAACTATAAATGTGGCCTCTCCATGGGTCCATCTGTCCACAATCTCATGCCATCTGCCCCTTCTTTAGAGTTGCCATGGAAGAGAAAGTTTCACCACTCCAGCTACCTAATTTCTATTTGGAGAAAAGATGGGTGTCATTTTGAGTTTTAATTGAGATAAGAGCATTGTAATATTTGTTTATTCAATCATGTTTGTTTTTTTGTCTCCACTTAGCCTTTTCACTTAGAATGTGTACATTCTTTAGTTTTGACATCAAAATAATGGCAACAAAGGAAAGAGTGCACATGCTATCTTCTTGGTTTTGAAAGAGAGGAAGGAAAAATCATCAGCCAAAGGATTTAATTTCAATACAAGTGATAACAGTATTTTTTCCTTACTGTTTTCCCTCATAATCTCTGCTTTAGAAAATACCTTTCATTTTCCTAGTTTTCTTCTGAGAACTGATAGTGTACTAAATCCATTGGTATGCATGCTGTCTACTACACCTACTACTTTTGATATATTTTCATATTTCTCAAAAAGAAAAAAAAAGGGTGTGAGAACACCATGGGTGCTGGAATAATAAATTAGAGGCTTTAATGTCTCCTAGTTTTTAGGCTGGTAATTTTTCTGTGTGCTCTCAGATCCATTCCTCTCATGTTCACTGCAACTTACATTTCCCCCAAACCATTGCCAATTGGCTTCCCACTAGGTTTGGTCAATGGGAAACACTGATTAGAGACTGGCAGGTGGAAGGAAGAGATAAACAAGGATATTTCTTTCCACTTCTCTCTACTGGAAGTGACTCCAGCAGGGACTGCATATCCTCTGAGGTTCCAGTTGTGCAGCGGAAAGAATCTCCTTCCCTGACTCCAACTCCAACAAGTAGCATCCATCCTGAATCCAGCCCTAGCCCAGTTGCTATGGCTCTCAAACCCTGGTAATATCTCTTACTCTCTTATTTTTTAAAATCCTAGAGGAGGAAACTGGATCCCACAGATGGGATCCACAGATCCCTGTTGAACTTTTTAACTGTCTCGATATTTTTGTTAAGTAGTTCCTCATATCAAGTTTATTGTACCTGAACAGGGTTTCTCAAACTCATTACTATTGATGTTTTGACACAGATATTTATTTGCTGTGAGAGGCTGTCCTATGCCTTGTAGGATACTTAGTAACATCACTGTCTCTGTCCCTTAAATATTAGTAAGACCTCTGCTTTCGTGACAATTAAAAAATGCCTCCACATGATGCCAATTGTCCCCAGGAGAGGGGGCAGGATCACCTGTGGTTGGGACGCACTGTATTAGATTAGAGCAATTCTTTTCCTGACTGGACACTAACTGATAGACTCTCTCCAATTGTATTTACTTCTGCTATCCTTTAAAATCGGGTTGGACTAGGATCAAATAGAGATATATTTATGTGTATATATTTATATCCATCTAGTATAAAAACTAGTTATATTAATAAACAGTCAAATATTCTTTGACAAATGAATGAATAAATTTATTAATATGAAAATATCTGTGAGATTTTAACCTAATTTTCTCAAAATTAATAAATATTTTATAGTTGTCAGCTAATCTGTAAGACATTTTCACTTGATTAACCATCATAGGACCTTTGAAATACTTCATATATGTGATGGTTTATATATTAAGGTAAGTAAGAGTAAACATCTAATTTAACTGCTACAGAAAAACATGATCAGAGAAGTAAAGTTTTAGGGAGGAGAAATATATAATGATAGTTTTTTATTCCCACCACACACTGATCAGGCAGTTTTCTGCTGAGCTCCAACATCTTTCCAATAATGAATAAAGATATTACATTCCTTATTTTGGACTACTAGTCCTTCCTATTTTAATACTTCTGTTCCTTATTTATTTTTATTGCCTTTGTTCTTGTGTTTCAAAAGGATCATTAACTCACACACTCATTCACACTTTGATGAACTAGTATAATAGTGACTGTCAGTGACATTACACTAAACATTCTACTTGGATGCTTTGTGGCAGTTGGAGAAAAGCAACACCCAATTTCATCTGCTAGATGAAAGAGAAAGGAAATATGAAGAGATTCATATTCAATAGTTCTATATAATTTGCACAAATGAACAAATAACATTCTTGCTTGAAATACATATATATAGACCTATATTTAAGATGCTTGTCTTACATTTTAAAATACAATTCTATCATTGATACATTTGATAATCAAGTAATACTAATATGACCAGATGCTATGCTTCAAGTGTAATATCCATGTTACTGATATTTCTGTTCACTCATCAAAGTATAATACTCTTATCAATGTTACTCCACCAAAATTAAAAGTTGCTAATTGCAGAAAATAAAATTCTTAATGTCACAATAAACATTCTTCCCCCTTAAAACAGAGGGCAGCTGAATCTAATATGTCCATAATTCATATAAAGTAATATAGAAGGAATGAGAAAAATAGAAGAAAAAAATTGAAAGTCCAATGGCTTACTATTAATCGAGTCTTAATTAGGAGGTTATCAAATATATGATTGATTGTCATCTCAGGGAATTGTGTGGTTTCAGAAATAAGACAAGATAGAACAAAAGGGCCGAATTTCCCTGGATGATTTGTATATTTTATTCATTCTAAACTCAATAATCCTTTACTAATCTGGAGAAACTTGTTTTTTTTTTTAAATTAAGATCATTGCTCATAATGATATGAGAAAAAAAGGAAATGAAATCATAGGCCACATGATGGAAATCATTGAAATTTTATAAGGCATCTGGTTTTAAATATTTATATCATTCATATTATATAGAACTATAAATAATGGAATATAATAAAAATTACAATTTTTTGAACATATCAACACAGAGAATGTTACAGAATCCAAATTTAACTACAAATCCCTTCTTCTCTCTTCTCTAGCCAGTGAACTCTATTTCTTTTTCATGACCAACTGAATGTTACTGACACTGTGGAACTTTCAAGTTCCACAGCCAGAATTATTTCTGTTGTCTGTGCCCTCACTCTTTATCCTCTATTATATAGTGGTTTCATTCCGGATTTATAACCTACAGTAAACTATAACTTCGTATGCCTCAGTCACATGTGAGTTCACTGAAGTCAGTTATTCAGTTTTCTATTTATGGGGCCAATTCCATGTAACCTTGCTCATATATAGAGGCCATTTGAGATGTTTTTGGAACTGAATTGAATTGAATATTTTTAATTAAGTTGAATTGAGAAAGTAGGTAAAACTTGAAGGTTTTGCATAATTGCAAAGCTGTGGATCAAAATAAAATTCACAATGTATCTCGACCATGCTATCATTTGGAGGGGTGAGAATGACTTGAACAATTATTCAGTAGCATATGGGATTTTGTTTCAAGGATGTTAAATATCCAATAATATGCATTTTTTCTTTATTTGGGCCCAATTTCTTTTGCAAGATGATGATACATTTGACATATGTGTGTGTGTGTGTATATATATATATATTTATACACATAAGTGTATATAATACATATATATATATACAGATACATATCAGTTACTTTCATATTTTCAGCAACATGTATTTTGGGGTACACCATACTTATGAATCTACTGACAATAAAAAAGGTGATCACTGGGGAAAAAAGACTCCTCATGAGCACAGTGATATCCCAGAAGAGGCAGGTCCCATTCACACATTAAATAATAATCAAGTAATCCTGAAAAATCATAGTGGTGTTTTTAGTAATGCCAGTGTTCCTAAGCAAATAATCCTCTGCTTGTACATTCTGATGTTTCATGCAAAAACTTTTTATACTATAATCAATTAAAATATTTTCATTCTAAAGCCATTTTTCCTTCTAACTGCAATTCTGAAATGTTTATGTGCATGCTTTAGGAAAGTGAGTTTTTTTAAAGAAAGATTGAAGACTTTTCTCCTCCTGTTATTTGGTTAATGTGCACTCATCCTGTTGCCAGACTATTCTGTACCACTTTGTGTGTGTGTGTGTGTGTGGTATGATAAGACATTCTGTGTGAATAAGGCAAAATACAAGGTATAGCACTGCTTTATATTCACATTTTCAAGGTGAATAGAAATAAAAACAGATGGTGCAAAGCTAAATAAATTCATCATTAATTGTTATAGAAAAAGTGAACAGGAAAAAAGGCTGCAAGTGTCTACATTTAGTTAGAAGATCTTTATACAAATTAGAAAATTGGTGAGTGAGTTGATTAAGCATCATCAAGATCCTAAACAAAAGGTGACCCCACATCATTTTAATTTATAATACTCTTGCTGGAAAAAGAACAGCACAACCATGTGAACTGATCCTATGAAAACGAAGTTGCCAGAGACTAAACATGACTTGCCAACAGGCTGCCAACTGTGTTTCTAACCACTGAAATTGCACGGATTGAACCTTATCATCAACTACATTTCTAGCTCTCACTTTGCATAGCCAGAAGAGGACAGAGAAAAAGGAACTTCAGAGTTATTCTCCCTAATTGAGGCTTTCCAGGTGGCATAGTGGTAAAGAATCCACCTGCCAATGAAGGAGACACAAGCGATGCAGGTTCAATCCCTGGGTCAGGAAGATTCCCTGGAGTAGGAAATGGCAACCCGCTCCAGTATTCCTGCCTGGGAAGTCCCATAGACAGAGAAGCCTGGTGGGCTATGGTCCATGGGGTCACAAAGAGTTGGACATGACTGATTGTGGACACAAACACACATACACACTCCATAATTACAGGCTTCCCAAAACAGATGATGTCTGCTGACAATTTGTTAGCTCTAAAACAGGAGTCTGCAGACTACTGCCCTCAAGTCAAATGTGGCTTGCGCCTCTTTCTGTAAATAGGGTTTTATTAGAACACCACTGCACACTTTGATTTACATAGTGTTTCTAACTGCTTCCATATGACAATAGCAGAATGGAGCATCTGTGATGGACACTTCCTCATAGACCACAAAATCTAAAATATTGACTATCTGACCCTTTACAGAAAGGTTGCTGACTCCTGCTCTAAAGCAATGGTGCTGTTTTGCACCTATGGTAAACCAAAAACAAAGGAGAACTATGGTTCACGTATATCTCATTTTAAAAGCAAAATTACTCTTCCTCTTTCATAGATCCTCCCTTCCACCCCTGAAAGGAGCTTAGCTTCCAACTTCAAGGAGCAACCAAGGCAGAAGCACACCAGTAAGTGTGCCTGGTTACATGAATAACTTGTGAAGGTTTGAATATACTTGCTGGCAACATGCAATATGTTAAGAATCGAGAAATATGTTTGCCTGGTACTTTTAAGGGGAATATATGGAAAGCCTCTTTTGAAACTCTTGAAAAGATTTATTTTCTATTCTGGAGGTGCTTTAGTATGAGGAGTTGAAGGTTGCATAAAAATATAGCTACTAGCATAGTCTGAGTGCCTACTCACTAGGGAAACATATGCCCTAAGATAAGACATGTTGGAAACAAATAAACAAGTAAATAAAATTGGTCAATATAAACTTAGACTCATATACCCTCATGAAGATATATGCTTAAATGTATCACCTCAAGCAAATCTATCTTCATGGATCCTATGTTATTTTCCAGCCTTTAAATCTTCCTTAAAGGTGACTCTCCGGTGCTTTTAAGTTTGAAGTTTCTATAACCACTTCTACAGACCTTACCTTTCATAAATGAAATTCATTTTTAGATTCATATCGTGTGCTTCCATTGGCTCACTATATGATGGGAACAGATGTCTCCTTTAGGTAAATCTTGGTGACACTTGGGCATTACTATAGAGAGTGTCTCATGTTAATTAAGACCTTTATCTGAAATACTGCACACAGGAGATGAGGCTAAGAATAAAGTCACCTGAGGTATGACATGATGTCCTTCAGAAACAAGGGGGATATATAACTCAACATCTCTCCTTAACCACCCTCTATGACGGATATTGGTGCTCTTGATATTCCTTCAATTTACAAAGTTAGCTCATTTTTAGGATCTTTGAGCTAGCTATTCCCAGTGCCCCCAGATCATTACCTGGCTAGCTATTTTTTGTCAATCTTAATTTTTTAAAAAATCACCACCTCAGAGAAGTCTTGAGACATTTCAAACCTTTCTAACTCTCTTTTAACTCTTTGCACAATTTTCCCACTTTTGGATATTTTCCCCCTTCTTTCAGTTTGTCTCCTAGCTTAGCTTACTAGATTTTGGAATTATGAGAGCATGGGTCTATTCTCTCTTGCATATAGTATGCACAACATTGCTTGTAATATAGTGGCCATTTGATAGATTAATGAATATATTCATCTTAGAAAGCTAGATCCACAATGATGAACTTAGAGCCTATTATACAGAGTGAAGTAAGTCAGGAAGAGAAAGACACATACTGTATATTAACACACAGATATGGAATCTAGAAAGAGAGTACTGATTGCCCTACATGCAGGGCAGCAAAAGAGACAACAGGCATAAAGAACAGACTTTTGAACTCGGTGGGAGAAGGAGAGGGTGGGATGATTTGAGATAAGAGCATTGATACACATACATTACCATATGTAAAACAGATAGCCAGTGGGAGTTTGATGTATGATGCAGGACACCCAAAGATGGTGCTCTGTGACAAGCTGGAGGGATGGGGTGTGGAGGGAGGTAGGAGAGGGGTACAGGGTGGAGGGGACATGCCTATGGCCAATTCATATTGATGTATGGTAAAAAAAAAAAAATCACAATATTGTAAAGTACTTAACCTCCAATTAAAATAAATAAACACAAATTAAAGAAAGAAAGCTAGATCCACAATGGTTCAGGTATGGTGCTAAGCATGGATATAAAAGAGGAAAACACTTTTTATTCCCTGAATCTACTTCTAATCTAATTAGGGAGATAATCACAAACAAATTACACAATTGTATCACTTGAGAGACTATTTATTAAGGTTAATGAAGCAAGCATTTTGGGAACATAGAAAAAAAATCATACAAGCACATTAAAGGATGGTGGAAACAGGGAAGAATTACTGTAAGGGATGCTTTAGCTGGGTATAGAAAGGAAGGGATGAAAGCTCCAGGCAAATTTTTGTGACAAGTAGACTAACGTGATACAGTGTGACATGCCTGGGAAAGATCTAGTTCATGGTGTCCACCTTTCTTCCCATCATCCACATTCATTTCTCTGACTGTCTACTCAACCCTTCACTTAGAAGCTTCACAGACATCTCAAAATTAACTCATTCAAAATAAACTCATCCCTCTTCCCTCCAAATCTATTTTCCCTTGCTATTCACTTATTTCTTATTTCATCCAACACAGTACTTATTATTTTAACATTTCCACAAATGGTAGTGTCATCTCCCTAGAAAAATCAAGTCAGAAACTGGTAATCACCCATGACTGTTTCCTCAGACTCTACTCCATATTCATTCAGTCTAATGCCAACCCCTGTCAATTCTACCTCCTGCATCTTCCTCAGAATTGCCCACTTCCTTGTAACCTCTTTAGCACCATCTTAGTCAAGATCGCTATCACTTCTTGCTAAGATTACAGCAATAGACTTGTTTTCCCCTTCTGATTTGCTTCTCTCTGAACCATTCTTCACTCATCAGCAAAATAAGTCTCTGGATCACAACTCTCATCACAATTCCTTGCTGCTGACTGCCCCTCAAAGACTTTTCAAAGCTCAGAGGGCAATGAAAATCCTCTCCAAAAGGAGGCAAAGACTTCCCAGGGTCTGGCCCCATTTCCTTCTGAGCTTGGTTTCTTGGTCCTCTCCCTTCCAAACATACTCCTGTCACACTTTTTCAGTCTCTCTATTGTGTGACACTCTCTCTCCTGTATCTTTCCGTGTGGTATGTCCTCTGTGGGTCCCCACTCCCACAACATTCTTGTTTGGCCAATTCTTAACTATCCTTCAATTCACTGTTCACATATAACTTCTCCTTCAGAGAAGCTTCCTGTGACCCAGAAACAAATTTGGATTTCTAACTCTTCCCCAAATGACTCTCTTCTCTTTTTTCCCTCTCATGTTTGTCTCATGAGACTCATCACAGTTGATTTCCTATGTAAAGTCTGACATCCCTGCTGGGATCGTGTCTGTCATATTCACCTTTATACCCACATCATCTAGATATAATTAATAAGAATGATAATTATTACTGAGGAAGCTAAATAAACATTTGTTGGATGAATAACAGTGGTAAGAATGAAAATGAAATGATGCAAAATAGCAAATGACAAAAGACAGTGCTGAAAATGAGATGACAGATTATAAATGCTTTGAGAAACATTTCAGAGGTCAAAGTGACAGCACTTGGGTACAAATTTGAGTGAGAAAGAGGTAGAATGAATAGGATTCTAGGATGATTGTAATATATTTTCAGCTCAGGTAACTGATGGAATGATGAAATCATCAGCTAACACAAGAAACACAGAAACAAACACAAGTTTGGGGATATTGAAAAGGATTGAGATATTTTGAATCGAAGTGGCGGAGAATTCAGGACATCCAAGTTGAGGGATGTAGTAGACATGTAGAAATCTGTCTTATGTGCAGAACACTCTCTGAGTCAATAGTCTCAAGACAATTTTTTAAAATAATTAATGTCAATAAATTACTTTTAGTGTGCACTAGAAATAACAGTGTGAAATATAATTAATGATTTTAACTGTTGTTAAAAATCAGAATGTGTTCCTATATAACGTAATGACTACAAATCCCTTAGCCATCCTATGCCAATGGATATCTAATGCAATTCAAATTCTCTATCTCTCTGTCCTAAAGTGACTCTAAAATATAATCTTGAATGGCTTCATTTTGGCGGGTGCCAGGCTGTGTTGGGCACCATCCACAAAATGGTTTTAACTATATTCATTTGATCCACCATGAAAGCCAAACACTAACAATTATAGAAGAAGAGATTTTTAAAGTCCCTTTATAAACTTGGAAGTGGTGGTATGAGGAAAAAAGAATAAAGCAGCAATGTCTTCTTAGGTATCAGAATTCTTTTGGAGAAATTGTTTTCATTACTTTGGTAGAGGAAACAAAGGCCACGGTAATGATCCGAGTTCTGATGAGTGTGCTTAGGCACAAAGGTAAATTTAAGTTAACACAACTTAGTTGGAAGATCAATAAGATTTATTAAATCTATTATCCCAAGCAAGATTCTGGAGTTAAACTGATGACAGATGACCATTTCAGTGCCTCGGTCTAAGGAAGAAATACCCCTATAAGAAATAATAAAACCTATCCTTCATAAGATACAATTTTGGTTTTAGTGTTAAATCCTAAAAAGAATATGCCTCATGGGGGCATCCTCTGAAAACACAATGTGAAGTGATAGGATTATTGAGAAATACAAAGCAAATATAAAAAATATTTTTAATGATTTTTTGATTGATCTCTGATGGAGTCTGAGTACATAATATTAAAATAAAATTGGAAGATTGAGACTGACGTATATGCAGTACTACATATAAAATGGATAACTAATTAGGACCTATGTGTTAACACAAGGAACTCTATTCTATTCTGTAATGACCTATATAGTACCCCCTGGTGGCTCAGATAGTAAAGAATAATGACTTAACATTGGAAAATAATATAAAAAAGAGTGGGTGTATGTACATGTATAACTGATTCAGGCTTCCCTGGTAGCTCAGCTGGTAAAGAATCCGCCTGCAATGTGGGAGACCTGGGTTCGATCCCTGAGTTGGGAAGGTTCCCTGGAGGAGGGCATGGCAACCCACTCCAGTATTCTTGCCTGGAGAATCCCCATGGACAGAGGAGCCTGGCAGGCTACAGTCCATGGCATCACAAAGAGTCAGACACAACTGAGTGATTAAGCACAGCACAGCACCTAACTGATTTACTTTGCTAACACATTTTAAGTCAGCTATATTCCAATAAAAATTTAAAAATAAATAAATAAAATAAAATTCACGGTATTTTTTTTCTGACGAAGGCAAGGTAATGTGGTCATGTAGCTTTTTGATGTAAGAAAAGACCCTTGACTTTCCAAAGGGAACAATGGATAGCAGGTCCTTAGAGTTACAGAATAACAAGGCTGTAGGGTCAGGGGCTACTTAGAAGTTATCATAGAGTTGGAGTATTGTCCTTAAATATCACCTTCAGTCAGGTTTTTGCTAGAAGTAAGACAGCAGAACCTCTGAAACTGTATGAGTGAGCTCTAACGGAGAAAGACAGGTGCACTTTGGATACTGAATGAGTAGGTGCTTATTAACATTCTGTTAGGAAAACAGAGAAGGCTGACATGTGCCCAGACGAAGACCTTTCCAGTGTCAGAAAGGTGTGGGCTGTGAGGCTACCTTGAGACTAAGCTGGAACCTTCATGAAGCAGCTCTAGATCTGTTCAACAACACTGATACATTTTACGGTCACACATTAGGATGCCAGTTCTCCAACACCACAATGTGTACAATGTATCATGAGTCTTTGGTTAGTTATAATAGCTAAAGTACAGATCACTGCAAATGGACTCATCTTGTATAAATGAGAACAGATTCAAAGAATGATAGAGTTCTCATTTGCATTATGTTTTTATGAGAGTGAGTGGTAATGCTGGAAATTGCCCCTGACCCATATTACCATCTCACGTAAGCTCTATATCTACCTCTGGACCATTATCCTAATAGGCATTAAGAGTTATCCAATGAATCAGCCATGGATTTACATGTATTCCCAATCCCGATCCCCCCTCCCACCTCCCTCTCCACCCGATTCCTCTGGGTCTTCCCCCCATGAGAAAACTAGAGCAGAGCTTCCATGGACATTTTGATGGGATGCAGCCTTGTCTTCTGCTCAGCCTAAGATAAAATCCTATTGCTGGGAGTTGGCATCTTAAAAAGCAGATTTTAAATGTGTTTCTTGAGTTTGTTTAAGTAGACAGATTTATTATTACTTTAAATACAGCTTTCTTTTTTAAAAAAAACTGGAATATTATTGACACTAAAAGGTCAATATTTTAATATTTAAATGTAAAAATAATTGCTTTGAGATCTGCGGAATGATATGTAGCCTATTATTTCTTGATAACTTTAGAAGAGCTAATACAACAGAAAGCAGATCTTAAATTGAATGAGGATTTTATAATGGAAAAAGAGCAAAATTACAAGGAAGTTACTAAAACATGGTATATTTTCTATGTGAAAATAGATTTCCACACCCATTTCAAAATAACCATAGCTTCGATTCTTCTCTCCTTCAATAAGATAACTCCTCCCCACTTACATATTTAACCTCTCCCAGAATTACTTCTTCTATGAAGAATTTTCCAGAATCACAATTACAGAATTCTTTTAATCTCTTCTTCTTCAAAAATGAAGGAAATTTAAATTGGGAATTAAGTTGCATTTAATTTCCAGTTTAGCATTTTCATTTTCATCTTTGAAATTAACCAAGCCATGGGCAAGGTACATCTGAAAACATTAAACCAAGAAAGGGGAAACTTGTCATCTTTGAAGTATAAAATGGTGCTCTGGCTTCCAGTAAAGTACTGTCCATTATACTCTTATTTTCTTTTCCTCTAGTTTTTGCCTCTGTCATTGTCGAAAATGCTAATAATGCTACGTTATGAAATATACTTCACGTCATTTTTATAAAATCAAAAGAAAAAAACTAAGACTATATATTATAATAGATGCTACCTGTTATTTAACATAAAATTTATTTGATATGTAATTTTACATTCATATTACATTATGTGTATATAATGCAATATGTGTAGAAAATTACCCTAGACATATTCAATTCTTTACATCTTCAATGTGTGTAAGATAATCTAATATATTCTCAAGCCAAATTCTAGTCTATAGTGTTATTTGGATGATGTATCATTAATGAACATGAAAAGGAGAGATAAATGTGATCAGATTCCTCTGTTCTGGTAAGACTCTGCATTCCATACGAGGTCCTATGAATGTTGCATAAATACCATATACATATGGCATCTATTGTGATAACACAAGGTTGATTTTTAGATATATACACATAATTGTACTTAGAAGGTTTTCAATATACTCAACATCTAACATAGGGTCTGGCACATTATATGCCCTTAATATTATGCCAATGAATGAATGAAGCAAAGAAAAAATGAGTAAGTACATAGGAAAAAAACAAGTCTTTCACTTATTTTAATTAGAGTGGTATTTGGTATAGTGGTATAGTATCTGTCAAAAGTTAATCATTTCTAATATTTTAAAATCATTTAATAGGTAGTTTTATCCTGTAGAAGATCTTTTGCTACTGTCTGTCATCTGTAATAACTAGTTCATTCTTTTGTATAGCTTTCTTTCCACTTGACAAGTCTAACTGGGGAAAGAATGAAATTAACACTTACTAGTGCTAAACATTGATATAGCTTTGAATATTCACAAGGATCCTGGAAAAGAGGATTCCTTTACAGGAATCTTCAGGGTAGATTCTCTGAACAACTTTCCCAAAAGGTAGCTTGAATCCAAATCAGTTTAATTTCAAAACACAGGTCTTACCTCAAACTACACCATCTCTAAGAACAGCATTTTCTTATTTTTCATGGGCCCTGCCAAAGTATCCAAGATGTTCTCAGTAACCTGGACCTTCACAAAATGCCAACTGTGAACAAGTGAAGCATTTAGAACTGTGGGTGGCATCAAAGTTCTCTGGGGAGATTTTTTACTTTACTTAGTACCCACCTGAATGAGATGCTTTGAGGAAAATAAACTACTGAAATTCAATCAGCTGGGTAAATGTTTGGATAAAAGATGAATCCTGTTTGAACAAGCAAAAGCCTTTATTCTTTTGATCTATCCATTGAAGTCAAGCAATTATCATATAGCTAATTCTAAAAATAATCATCATATAGCTAATTCTAAAAATAATTATATTTCCTTTAATTAATTATTAGTCTGGTTATTAGAGAGTGAGAGACTAAAAAAATACTGTTACTGACAATATGTAGGTGACATTAATTTATGCACAAATCAGTGCAATTGACATTTCTGCATTTTACTAGCGTACCTCTGATATTTGCAAACTAAGAGCTTCATTTATACCTATAAATGATGTTAGATTCCTAAACTACAAATGTTTAAATATCTTTTTAAAATTAGTCTGTATGAATTATTTTTATCGGAAGCTTTCTTAAAAATAGTTACTATCATCATAGCAAGATAAACTGTCAGAATTTTCCAGGAGTTACCAACAAATACCTTCTCTTGGAGATACTGGTCAGGGGTCTCTAAACTTCACTGATTTTGTAACCACTAAAGAAGAACTTGGAGAAACTTGCTACCACTTGTGGATTTTTAAATCTGCATCTGGAATTTCTCATCCTTAGTTTCAATGATTGCAAAGGACATTATTTGAGTCACACTATAAATATATCTAAATAAAAGGTATATATTTATGCTTGAATGATTTTATTGATCACATGCTACAATTTTCTGAAACAACAAATGTATATATATCAAATTTTTCCCCTGTCATTCATAAGCTCTACCATGAAACATTTTTTTTGTACTGAATTATCATTGCTGTTGTTGTTTAGTTGCTAAGTCGTGTCCAACATGTTTGCAATCCCATGGATTGTAGCCCGCCAGGCTCCTCTGTCCATGGGATTTCCCAGGCAAAAATTCTGGAATAGGTTGCCATTTCCTTCTCCGAGGGATCTTCCTGAACCAGGGATTGAACCCACGGGGAGGTGGAGTCTTTACCACCGAGCCACCAGGGAAGTGAGTTATCATAACAATTATAAAGCATATATATTTGATCAAAGTGATATACATGTATGAGGACCTTGATAAATAACATAAAAATGAGGTTTTGTTGAAAATGCTTCTCTCGATAAGGAAAATAGGGATTTAACAACTAATTTATAGACCTATAGAAGAATATGGGGCTTCCCCAGTGGCTCAGACCACAAAGAATCTGCCTGCAATGTGAAAGACCTGGGTTTGGTCCCTGGACTGGGAAGATCCCCTGGAGAAGAAAATGGCTACCCACTCTACTATATTTTCTTGGAGAATCCCATGGACAGAGGAGCCTGGTGGGCTACAGTCCATGAGGTAACAAAGAATCAGACAGGACTGAGCAATTAACACCTTCAGGTGCAGTGAAGAGTCCAAAAGAAAGTTGATGACCTTGGAATAAAGTCCTTTTAAAACTACCTGTGCCTGCCCCTTGGAAGGTCTTCATGCATCCCCAGGTTACACACACACCATTGTGAGGACAACTATTTTAAGAAATTCAGTCATTGACTTTGACAAGAAATATGAACTGGCATACCCAAATCACCTGGTAACTTGTACATGTACTTCTTCAGTTGCATTTTCCAGCTAAATGGTTATGTGTTAACATAAGGAAAGTTACATATCTGGAGGAACTGGCCTTGTTGGAATTTGTGCCTAAGTATAAATTCTAACATCCTCTCTCTCTTTGAATGTGTTTTTCAGTAGAAAAGTAGATAGCAATAAGAGGCAGTCTTGTAGTAGTGGTAGAGAGACATAGAACAGGAAAGCACCTCTGATGCAGGGTCAGCATCGCAGTAACTGTGTAGCCTTAGGTAAGCTTCTCAACCTTTCTGAGCCACCATTTCTCTCCTCTAGAGGTCTCAGCCAGGCTGCATCTTAGCCTCAGCTTAAAGAAATAATGATTCACTTGACTAGAGCAAAACTCACATTATTTCCCCATAACATTTTTTCTTTTTTTTTTTTTTTCATTTATTTTTATTAGTTGGAGGCTAATTACTTTACAATATTGTAGTGGTTTTTGTCATACATTGACATGAATCAGCCATGGATTTACACGTATTCCCCATCCCGATCCCCCCTCCCACCTCCCTCTCCACCCGATTCCCCTGGGTCTTCCCAGTGCACCAGCCCTGAGCACTTGTCTCATGCATCCAACCTGGGCTGGTGATCTGTTTCACCCTAGATAATATACATGTTTTGATGCTGTTCCCTCCAAACATCCCACCCTCGCCTTCTCTCACAGATTCCAAAATTCTGTTCTGTACATCTGTGTCTCTTTTTCTGTTTTGCATATAGGGTTATCGTTACCATCTTTCTAAATTCCATATATATGCGTTAGTATGCTGTATTGGTGTTTATCTTTCTGGCTTACTTCACTCTGTATAATGGGCTCCAGTTTCATCCATCTCATTAGAACGGATTCAAATGAATTCTTTTTAATGGGTGAGTAATATTCCATTGTGTATATGTACCACAGCTTCCTTATCCATTCATCTGCTGATGGGCATCTCAGTTGCTTCCACGTCCTGGCTATTATAAACAGTGCTGCAATGAACATTGGGGTGCACGTGTCTCTTTCAGATCTGGTTTCCTTGGTGTGTAATTTTCTTTAAATTATTCAGATAACTCTGTAATGTCTCTTGGCAAGACTTTCTAGTGCTTGAAAAGTTTATTATTGCAGCAAATCCCAGAGGAATCAGCAGGTACTACTAGACTCAATGCAGAGTGAAGTGCTCATAGGGACAAGTGGGTTTGGTAACAATGTTACCTTAAGAAGAGCAATTTAAGTGTCCATCAACAGAGAAATAAAGAAGATGTGGCACATTTATACAATGGAATATTATTCAGCCATAAAAATCCCAGAAATAATGCTATCTGTAGCAACATGGATGGGCCTAGAGATTGTCATACTGAGTGAAGTAAGTCAGACAGAGAAAGACAAATATTGTACGATATCACTGACATGTGGAACCTTAAAAAATGGCACACATGAACTTATTTACAAAACAGAAACAGAGTAACAGATGTAGAAAACAAACATGGTTTCCAGGGGGTAGGGATCGACATATACATTCTACTATACATAAAATAAATAACTAATAAGGACCTACTATAGAGCAGAGAAGGCAATGGCTCCCCACTCCAGTCCTCTTGCCTGGAGAATCCCATGGATGGAGGAGCCTGGTAGGCTGCAGTCCATGCGGTCGCTAAGAGTCAGACACGACTGAACGACTTCACTTTCACTTTTCACTTTCATGCATTGGAGAAGGAAATGGCAACCCACTCCAGTGTTCTTGCCTGGAGAATCCCAGGGACGGGGGAGCCTGGTGGGCTGCCGTCTATGGGGTCACACAGAGTCGGACACGACTGAAGTGACTTAGCAGTGTAGCACAGGGAACTCTAGTCAGTACTCTGTAATGAACTACATGGAAAAAAAATCTAAAAATGAGTGGATATGTATATATGTATAACTGATTCACTTTGCTGTACCTGAAACTAACACATTGTAAATCAACTCTACACCAATAAAAATTTAAAAAAAGACACAATGATGCCCAAGCCTCACCCCCGGGAATTTAGAATTGTTAAATCTGGGCTGGGACCTGGACATATGTTTCTTTAGCACTCTCTGGTTAATTCTTATGTGAAGAGAAGATGGAAAAGTCAAGGTTGGACTCACCACCCACACAGTCTTTTCATTAAAATGTAATATGTGCCTAAGCAAGGTTTCAAGTTTTCCATAGAGGTATCTACATTGTTTTACTGGGGAAAAGTTGAAAGCTACTTGAAGGGAATAAATGTTATATTTGGGCTTATCGATCTTAAAAAAAAATTATACAAAAATGATGAACAGTAGAGAAAGCCATTTAGTCTATAATGAACTTTTTAAAAATAGAATAAACATACGATACAGAGACATCCATAAATTTTGTTGTTAGTAAAGTTGCATCATGCTTTTAACATTTCACACAGTGGCATGTATCCCTTCATTTGGAGATTTATAAGTGCTGTAGGCTTTCCCACTTCCACTTTTTCTGCCTCTCAGAGATCCTAAAAGTTAGTAATAAACAATTAGTTCTACTCAGGATACACATCAAAATTCTATTTCTTTCTTCTTACCAAAGAAAAATCTCAGAAGGAAAGTAAATCAACCATTTAAATGAACAAGATCTGAAATAATTGAGCTAACTCAAAAAAGAAAATCCCTCTTGAGGTGAATATTTTCTTTTAAATTAAAAGGTGAAATCTGACATACCACACTGCTTTTGCTGTTATTATTTTTTGCATTACCCTGATGCTCATAGTGAAGAAATATGGATGTACTTTATATGACTATATTTTACAGACATATATATTCTATTTTTTCAATTCATCTTTCCTTAAAGTATTTGTCCTGTTACTTTAAATAACTCCAATTTCTCAGGCAATTTAACTCGCTGTTATACTTTACATGTTTCAGCTAATGCAATGTGGACTACTTGATAGATTCTGCATTTTTAGTTCATCTTTTAATCTATAAGTAAAGTTTGATAATTAAATTTAATCATTGAGCTAAAAATATCTTAGGGCTAAGGGCTCCTTTGTGTTAAATTACAAAACATTTTTTCTTAAAGATGATAAAAATATCCTAATCACAAATAATCAACAATTTTTATTCTAGTTTTCCACCTGATTTGATCATTTTGTTCATTTGACCATTTTGTTGTGAATTCCTTAGAAATGATGGGGGATAAGTAGATCTATAACTTGAGATGTACATATTTGGGAGATTTTGTTAAATGTTGGTTTCCTGTTTTGCTAAAGCTTGATTTATTTATGTAAGTGATTACTCTGATATTAAAAAGTAACTCTAATTTGAACATTCAGTATCTTTGCTACTTAAATAAACAGAGATTGAAAATGGACTTTTATCAATGTTGAGTTGGTGCATTTTCTTAGGGAGAGGGAGGTAGAGAATATTTGTTGTACAAAAACAAAGGAAATCAAAGCAAAACTTGTGATGTTAGGGAAAATATCAGATTTGATTTCTCAGAATGACTCTGGCTTTTTCAGCATTGATTATCTAAAGGGAGCTAGATACATACCACTATGAAATATCTTTTTTAAAGTAAATTTAAAAATAAAGAGATTCAAGTTTTAGCACCAACTGACGCAAAGCATGAGGGAACCATCAAAAAAAAAAAAAAAAAACTAATCTGAAGCATTTTGTAAAACTATGCCACAAATCAATATTTTAGACACTTTAAAGATCATCCCTTTGCTTTTCAACCTTCATACTTCAGAGACAGGGGATATATATGTTTATATCCTCTCTGTTTCTAAAATAAATCATTTGCAAGTTGGCACTTCTTTTATAAAAGGACCTACTGCAAATGTCAATTTTTTTTATAATTGACCAGAACCATACCTGTGGAAGAAATGAGCAGACAAGAGTAAAGATTTCATTCAGGGTCATTTCATATATTTGTATCACAGGAAAGCATTAAACTTTTTGCACTTCATTTCTTAAAGCCATTCCCCTCCACCCTCACACCTCAGGAACTATGAGTCAGAGGTGATCCAACTGGGAAAGCTCTGTGCAAGGATTTACACAGTTTTAAAAAAAGGTATCTATTTGTATGAAAAAATATATTGCAGAGCACAGCTCTATGAAGGACAGTAAATGGACCGAGTTAGTTTCTGCTGTGAAAACAGAAATACAAAGATCATGGGGAAATTTAACCACAATATGCTATCAATGAATTAAAAATCCATTTAATATAAAGCCTCTGAGGAACAAAGGGAACTCGCTTTGTTTATATCAGACAATTTAAAATTGTTTTCCCCTTAAAAATAAAAGTATAAAAATTTCAGAATCAGATATTCTTTTTCTTTTGAATTGCAATTAAGCACAATCAAGTTCCTCGGGTTGGGATAAATGAGGTAAATGGCATAAACTGGATACACAAACACAATATTTAAATTTAAACAAAGTTTCCACCAAAAGTAAATATTTCAGTAATATTCTATAGGAATTGTAAAAACTGAAATAAATGTTATTTATTTGAACACTGCAATATAATCAAGGGCACTGATTGGGTCAACTGCATTTCTGGTAGTGTTAAATTAAAATCTGTTACTTAGTGCTAAATGATTCCATCAAGAAGAAAGAAAGAGTAAACCAAACAGAGGCATAACATTTCTGTAAATCTTGTATATAATTATTACTAGTGGTGATTAACATTATTTCATATACTTATAGGCTATTTGCTTGGCTAGTATGCTTTTAGCATATTAGTAATGTAAACCCCCATTGGCCATAGATTTTGTAAATACTTTTTCTAAGAATACCATTAATCTATTTTTTTACTTTGTTTATTGTTCCCTTTGCTATATGGAAGCTCTAAACTTTCAGTGAAATCAGCGTGCCAATTTTATGTTTTCAGGGTTTTTGGCCTTGCTAAAACTCTCTCTCATCACATGTTTTTAATGCCTTACATCTCCTTTTATCATTTTTATGAGTTTATGCTTCTAGTCAGTTATTTTCACTACATGGAATTTATTTTTGTTTACTAACCATTAAGGGTATACCATTGTTTCCACCATATGAATAATCAGTTACACAACGGCATTCATAAAATAGTATATGCTATTCACACACAACTGAAATCGTCTCTCTACCTTATGTGGATATTTTTTGAGCTTGCAGTTTTATTTCACTGACATATCTGTCAAGTCCTGTGCCAGGAAATTATGGTTGTCTCTACAATTGCCTGCAGTCAAGGTATAGTCAAGATCTGGAAGGGCAATTAATTCCACAATATACGTCTTATTCATAAAGTTCTTAGTGGTTTACACACACACACACATATAATGTTCTTCGATACAAACTTAAAGTATATGCTCTCTGGACCATCACTGAAAAAATAAATCATATGTTTTCTTCTTTCCCTTTATTGTTCCTTTTACTGTGTACCAGGCTTAGTTTTAAAGGCTTTTTCCAGGGGTAGGGGGGAGGGAGGAAAAAATTAAGAGTTTGGGATTAGCAGATATTAACTCCTATATATAAAATAGATAAACAAGGCCCTCCTGTATAGCACAGGTAAATATATATTCAATATCCTGTAATAAACCATAATGGGAAAAAATACGAGAAAGAATACACACACACACATTCTCCCTCTCTCTCCTTCTCTCTCTATAGAGAGGTAGGTAGATAGATAATCTGAATCATTTTGATGTATACCAGAAACTAACAGAACATTTAAAATCAACTATAGGTCAATTAAGACAAAACAAATGCTTTTTCCTACTTGAATCCTTATATCCTCAAAAAGAGATTAGGAAATGGGCCACCTTCTTAACCCCCTTTCAAACATGATATAACTGGGCCTGAAGACACAAAGTTGGTTGTTAAGTATCTGACCAAGATTTCAACTCCCAAAAACCTAAATCTGAGTTCACACTTGTGGGTTAGGAGCCTTTCATCAATATTCCCATAGCACTGATAACACTATATTGATTCTTGGTTAATTTTTTAAAATTGGACTACAGCCATTGGAGAGCAGGGGACATGTTCCATGGTTTCACCAAGACCAACACCAGCTTTGTTAGAAGTCACCTCCTCAGAAAAGAGCTCCCCTTGGACCACCAATTCTCAATCAGGGATGTTTTTGCTCTCTCAGGGACATTAGGCAATGTCTGGGACATTCCTGTCACAAGAGGGGGACCATTTGCCTTCCAGTGTGTAGAGGTCAGTGAAAAAAGTATGTTAGTCGCTTGGTCATGTTCAACTCTTTGTGACCCCATGGACGGTAGCCCACCAGGTTCCTCTGTCCATGAGATTCTTCAGGCAGGAATACTGGAGTGGGTTGCCATTCCCTTCTCCAGGGGATCTTCCTGACCCAGGGATTGAACCCGTGTCTCCTGCATTGCAGGCCGATTCTTTACTATCTGAGCAACCAGGAAAGCCCTGATCAGTTGTTGCTATTGTTCAGTTGCTAAGTCGTTTCCCACTCTTTGCGACCCTATGGACTACAGCACGCCAGGCCTGCCTGTCCTTCACTATCTCCTGGAGTTTGCTCAAATTCATGTCCATTGAGTTGATGATGCCATTCAACTATCTCATCTATATTGCTAAATATCCTATAATGCACAGGCACACCTCAAGAAAGAATCATGTTGCTCAAAGTGTCAAAAGTACAGAGGTTGAGAAATGTTGCCCTAGACAAATTTCAGAACCACTTTTTTGCCTAACTGTGCAGTTATTCAATGTTTGTACTTCTCACTCACTGCATTCTTAATGTCATCAATAGACTGAAAACTCCATCAGGGAACACATCTATCTGTTTTGTTCAATGCAACATCCCCTGTAACTTACACAAGGGACACACAGAAGGTACTCACTAACTGAGTTGAATGAATGAATAGTGGGTAACTTGTTTTAGGTTTCACAGTGAATACATGGTATTGTCAGGCCTCTCTAAGCATTTAGTTAAGATTATTGTTGTCTTCTAGCTAGACATATTTAAAATATTTTATATGTACTTCACCTCAGGGTTTTCATAATCATGCTGTTATTTACAGAGTCACAAACTCTTTAAGAGGAATCACCTACCACTGAAAAAAAAATGTATGCCTTTCATATAGGTATGCCCTAAGATATATTTGGCAAAATTATCAAGTGAGACATAGGTTAGAACACTGTGAAACCTTGAGTTTTGTTAGTTCTTTTCCACGCTAGTATTGTTAAGAATATTTGAACTAGCTTTCTAAGGCTCTCTATGGGTTTCCCTGGTGGCTCATATGGTAAGGAATCTGCTTGCAAGGCAGGAGAACTGGGTTCAATCCTTAGGTCAAGAAGATCCCCTGGGGAAGGAAATGTCAACCCATTTCAGTATTCTTGCCTGGGGGAATTCCATGGACAGAGGCATCTGATGGGCTACAGTCCATGGGGTTGCAAAGAGTCAGACATGACTGAGCAGCTAACACAATGCTCTCTGTATAGGGCCAAGCAACTGCTTGAAACAGAGTTATTCTCTGATCTGCCTGACTTCCTCCTCTCACCTTCTTCCCTGCCTTTCTTTTGTGGGGAGAAAAAGACTCAAAGAATCACAAACTCCACAGATTTGAAAGGTCACATCTCCTAACCACCTAACTGATTTATAAATCCTTTAAAAAAAAAGAAAAAAACAACTTCCAAGTTCCAACATCCCCTCATCTTGCCTATGTTCAAACATCTTCAGTGCTAGAAAATACACTATTTCTTGAGGCATCCAATTTCTTCTTTTGGAGAGGGTTCTTTTTTGAGTCAAAAGTCTGCCTCCCTGTACCTTAAATCCAGTAGTTTTGGATCCATGTATGTCTCGGGGCTATTCAGAACAAGATTAAATTCTTACCTATGTAATAATCCTTCCAATGTTTGAAGCTATCACAACTCCTCTCCTTCAGGTTAAACTTCCCTGATCCCTCATCTGCTGACACAACTTCAAGGCCTCTCCATCTATGAACAGCTTCCATCCTTTCTCTGAGTGCTTTTAAAATATCATATCAATTTGACCACTCTTTCATTCTATTAATCTATTCTGGTCAAGGAACAGGGAAAATCTGAGTGAGAATAAGTGAATACGTTTCCCTGCATTTTTTTCCTCCAAGTTTTTAGTGAACAATTTTTCTTTGTGAAATACCATGCTAGTCCCTGGGAACAGAATTATGGGCAAAACAGATGATTTTCCCTCTCAGAGTTTTTAATTATACCAGGAAAGAAGGGTGCAGATCAAAACACAGGTATAGTTAAAATGACATTATAGGGGTTTTCCTGGTAGCTCAGTGGTAAAGAATCTGCCAGCCAATGCAGGAGTCATGAGTACCATCCCAGATTTGGGAGAGTCCACATGCAGTTGAACAACTAAGCCCATGGGCCACAACTACTGAGCCTGCGATCTAGAGCCCGGGCGCCGCCACTGCTGAGCCCACGTGCTGCAAATACTGAAGCCCGTGTGCCCTACAGTCTGTGCTCTGTAGCAAGAAGAGCCACATCAATGAGACGCCTGCACACCACAATGAATATAGCCCCTGCTTGCCACAACTAGAGAAAAACCCACGCAGAAACAAAGACCCAGTATAGCCAAAAGCAAACACAATTTTTAAAAATAAGAATGACATTGTAAATGTGACAAGTGTTACCAAAAACTCTAAGAGCATATAATAAGGGGGGCTGACTTCAAAAGTATTAGCTCACATAACTGTCACCATATTGCTGCTTCTGCTGCCAAGTCACTTCAGTTGTGTCCAACTCTGTGTGACCCCATGGACAGCAGCCCAGCAGGCTCCTCTGTCCACAGGATTTTCCAGGCAAGAATACTGGAGTATATTGTCATTTCCTTCTCCATATTACCATGGTGCAATAATTATTTTCACTTTATAGATCAAGAAACAAAATCACAGAGATGTTCTTAACACGGATGCAGTATCTGGGCCTCAAGGAGAGTCCCTGGATCCCCATCATATCAGGTAGATACTGTCCGCTAGATTCAAACCAAGGTCTTCATGGTCCTGTCTCTTGGCATTCTCTGACACCCTTCTTCCTACTATTGGCCAGGCAGGAGAGTCAACCAGGAAATCCAGATGAATGAAATATACACTGAACAGGGTAAAAGGCTTACGATCACCATGATAAAAGGAAAAAGCAAGAATAAACACAACTTTCAGGATTGTCAAAATAGCCAAAGGCCACTGAGCTGTCTGTTGGTACAGACACCCCCAACCCAACACAGACTGCATTCATATCCATGTGGAATAGCAACATTCAGCAAACCGAGTAAATTTTTAATTTTTGAGCCATATAATTGACCCTTGAACAAGAAGGAAGTTAGGGGTGCAGACAAAGATCTGTGCATTATTTATAGTTGTCCTTCTTATCTGTGGTCCTACATACATGGATTCAAGCCACCACAGATGGTGCAGTACTGTAGTATTTACTGCTTAAAAAATAGCATATAAGTGGACCTATGTCATTAAAAATTGTGTTGTTGAAAGGTTAATTTTACTTACCTTCCAACACATGACATATTCTCACATGTGAATCTTAAATGTACTTATGGATTATAGTGATATAAAGCAAAAACTGCTATATTTCTCTTAGTTTTATGTCTAGTGGCCTTTAGACTCTGAATATGTGTTAACTAGCATGGCTACTTTGGAAAGTTTTACCAGCATATGTGGATCATAATGACTTAAAGGTTACAAATGAATTGTCTCCCTTTCCTATCAATCAGCATTCTTAATAGAGCTATATTTGAGCTGTTAGTATACAATAACAAACTAAAAACACTATTAATTTTTAGTTTTTCTCCTGCTTAAATACATACATGCCCAAAGACACACTCAAATGATGAGCAACAAATACACTAAAATTAAAAAAAAATACTTTGGAACATTCCCCAAGTCTGTCAATACAGTTTAATGTCTTTTGTGTATCCTTTCATAGATCTAAGTTCTAACACATCCCTTATATTTTCTGCATTCATTTTAAAATAAAAGGTTTGCCGATCAACCTCTGCATGTGTACTGACAGCACTTTTAGTGGTTCACCTTTGTTATTCTTCTGAAAACATGCCCCAGATAAATCAATCTCAACTGTTAGAAAGCAAATAAACATTTTTTTTTCTTTTTCAAAAACAGAATGCATCCTATGGAAAAGAAGGAAGGCAGAAAGTAGGTATGAGAGAGTGTCTAACGTGTGGTGGTCAAACATCATGTGTGGCGGTCAAACATCATGGGACTTTTGCCAAATACACTTTCATTTTGACATCTTAACTGATTCTAGTCCATGGTAAGGGTCTTTAACCTGGCATCAGTGGATAGGACTTAGGGAGGTCAATGGATCTTGGGAGTAAGAAGAATATAATTTAAGAATCTTTGTCTTGTAAGCCAGACTTTACTCTCATTTCACATTCAGAGATTTTGAGACTCAGTAATGTGCACACCTCGTAGTTAGTTGGCAGACACAACATTGTATATGAGGCCAATCTTACTCTAAAACATATGCTTGCTCCACCATGTCATACTGCTTCATCCCAAAGCTTCTGAGAAGTCAAAACCTCAAAAGCTATTAAAGAGCAATGGAAATAGACTTTATACTAAGCAGCCATCATCGGGAACTAAATTTTTATTGTGAGTAAAACATTCAATGATCTAAAATGGACTCAACAACATGCAACATTATCACACCCTGATGATGACTCTAGAATGAATCTTACTTAAATCAAATCTCTCAAAGAACATCAACTGCTGATACAGTTTGGGGAATAAATATATTGCTATATTTTCCAACTGAGACATGATTTACATACAATAAAATGCACAAATCTAATTGCTTCGATTGTTCAGTTTTGAGAATTGAATACATCCATGTAACTTCCAATTCAAATATAATGTGGAAACTTTCTATTAACCTCAGAAAGTTCCCTATCCTTCTGTCCAGTCAACTCCAACCTTCTTGTAAAGGCAACTATCTTCTTCCTTAAATTACTGAAAATTAGTTTTGCTATTCTTTAACTTCACAGAAATGTTTTATTTGTGTCTGTGCCCTTTTGCTCAGCATAGTGTTTTTCATATTTATCATATTGTTGCTTCCATCAGTAACCTGTTCCTTTTTTTTTCATTGCAGAGTTGAATTCTATTACTGGTTTAACATGAGCATCAACTTTTTGTGAGGTAATGAAGATAGGAGTGGGAGGTGGTAGCATTTCATATATCTAAATGGAAAGAAGTGCCTAGCAAGATAAAGGGAAGAGGTATTTTCTTCATTATCTTTGAATTGGAAGAAAGAAAGGTGAAAAAAAGCATATGCAAAGCCACTAAGGTGTTTCAGAAAGTAAAGATATATTGGCACAAGTAGAATATATGAACTGAGAAATGTGACTTGAGAAGAGCATGAAAAAGGTAGAAATATAGTATATTCAGTAATTCAGTGCAGTGTAAGCCATGATAAGGAGTTTGGAGTTCATTTTAATTGTAAGAAAAGTCTATTAAGGGAGTCAAGAATGAAAATGTCCTTATCTGTCTGACAGTTTGAGAAGATCACTTTTGTTCTCTTGAGGAATGGTAAATGAGAGATTATGGCCCAAGATGGGAAGAAGGCAGAGATGATCTAGCTTCGTGTGGGGGTGAAGCAGAGGAAAGGAAGGTAAATTCAAGATAAATTGTGAAGATGGGCATCACGGTGAATCACTTGCATGTGGAGTAGATGTAGAAAAGGAAGAAAATTAAAGGATCATGTTGACGCTGATTTCTCACTAACCTAGTAGGTAGAAATAAGATGCTGATATGGGGTATACGAGGGCTGGGGCAGAGGAGACATTTTAAGGGAAGAGTCAAAGGTGCATGTATGAAGGCCAAGGAATGGTATCATATACAGATAAACGCACAGGATTCTAGTTCAGAGAAGTCTGTAATGGAGACACAAATTGAGCATTTACCAAACTAAAGATGATATTCAAGTCCACCTAAATTGATGATGTCACCTAGGAGGAGAGCATATAATCCTGGGAAACCTAAGGATTAAGATGTGGTCTGAAATTGTGCCATGGGCACGCCTGAGGGATTCAGCACAATTAACTGGAGTGTGAAAGAAAAATGCTAATCCTTTCATGTGTATTAGTATTTATCTTTCTTGATTTATATACCTGCCTATGTGTATTAAAACATAGTAAAATATAAAAACAAATGTTACTTTGTGAGAAGAAATATGCTTCCATTTTTGTTCTGATGGGAAAGCATGATCAACATTTTGAAGACCACTGTCTTAAGGGTTAAGAAGAACAGGGAGAACTAGCTGTAAAAACTTAGAAGGAACAGGCTGTGAGGTAGAACAAAAGGTGGGAGAGTGGATCATGGATGCCAGGAGCAATATTGTCCTAAGAAGCAAAGATGAGGTCCATTGCCCCTCTTTCTATCTGGGTAGTTGTGGGAAACATAAACCCACAGTTAGTCTTTTGTGGGCCCTGTTCCAAATGTCAGGGCCCTGTTCCAAATCCAAATGGAAATGGATTGGGGAGCATCAAAAAGATTGCTTGAGAGGCCAAAGATCTCTAAGATTGTCAACGAAGTTGTTTGTTATTCTCTGCCCACCCCCCTCATTTCTTCACTCAAGTCTACTTTCTCTGCTATCTATTGGTTGAGGTGTTTGTTTTGACTCTTTGCCTGGGCCTTTAACAACTTCACAGTTACTTTGGAAATCATTGGGTTGCTTGTCAGATTTCAAATATTACAGAAGCTATTTGGGGGGAAAATAAAACAATGTATATTTCAGGCACATTTCCAGTCCTAAACAATGTAAAGTATGGCTAAACACGGCCCTGAGCCAACTAAGGCTGTCTTTCAGTTCTGTAATGTAGACAAATAATAGCCTTATGACAACTTGGATAATACCTTTAAGCTTCTACAGTATTGTTCCAGATATCAAAGAAATTTCACTCCACAGTGGTTCTCCCTTTTTGGTGAGCTATGTAAAAACAGCCTTGGCTCTGCAGAAAGAAAACCTAGGTCCAGGTGTCAGTCCTAAAGTTTTTTGAGGTTTCTAACTTTTGAAAATCATACAACTCTGGTAAAATATAAATTGTAAAGAGGTATGTACATGTAAGGCATTAGTATTAGGTATTATAATGGCTATAATATGAAAAAAATCCATTATTCAAAATTTACTTTATATCATGTTTCAAAATAATTATTGATTTTACAGGTAATGTGCATGTACTGATTATGTTCTCTTCATTATTTCTTATACAAGAAGAAATAATGTTTAATCTACTGATCACATGGAAAGGAGAAGAGTTTAGATCAGCCATGCACATATTTATGTACTCTTAGGGTGATAGGATTAAAAAAATCAATAAGACAAAAGACTTTGAATTTTAATGAACAAGTTGGAACCCTCCCTTTTATTTTGTCCTTGTCTTTCCCATCTGGGTAGAAGCCCAATCAATTTCAGTTGACACAGATAGTATTAGTTTATATTGGGGTGTCTGTCCCTTTCCTCAAAGAATTTAAAACAGAACCACCATACGACCTAACAATCCTGCTTCTAGGTATACATTCAAAATGAATGAAAACAGGATATCAAAGAACTCTCTCTGCTCCCCCATGCTCACTGCAGCACTGTACACAATAGTCAAGCTATGGAAGCAACCTACACATCAATCAATGGATGAGTGGATAAAGAAAATATTGTATTAATAGAATATTATTTAGCCTTAGAAAAGGAAAAAAATTCCTGCCATTTGCAGCAACATGGATGAATGTGGGGGCTATTGTATGAAGAGAAACAAGCCGGTTAAACAAAGACAAATACTTAGTGATTCTACTTATATGAGGTATCTACAAGAGTCAAACTCATAGAAGCAGAGAAAGGATTGGTGGTTGCCAGGAGTTGGGGTGAAGGAGAAATGAGGAGTTACTATTCAAAGGATATAAAGCTTCAGTCAGGCAAGAGGAATGAGTTCTAGAGATCTACCATACAACACTGTACCTATGGTTAACAATGCCTTATTGTACATTTGAAAAAAACTCAAAGAGGGTAAATCTCAAGTTATGTCTTATCACAACAAAAAAAGGAAGTGCAGTACTTATTATACCTTTTACTGGATCTTATTGTTTAATGTATTAAAAAGGAAGCTTATATAGTAACACAACATAATATAACTCATATATAGTAAAATTATAATGATAAAACTTACTTTTCCATTGATATTTAATTGGTGCCCTTTGGAATCCTATATACTTACATGCTGCATTCAGGTTTTATTCTGAGGAGCTCATGGACTTCACCACACTGTTAAAGGGATACATAGCATACACAGTAAGGAACCCCTCTCTATTGATGATTCCTTAACACTGACCTGGCGCACAAACAGTGGCTCCATAAATTTTGGATGAACCACACTGATAGTAAGATGACTCAAGTTCCTTGAAGCTGCACAATGTCATAAATTTATGGAGATTCTTCCTAAGTAGAAATTTAATTTCAACTATTGCTAAAGAAACTTCCTGGCATTTGTATGTTAACCAGGTAACCCCTATTTTATACAACTGATTCATGAGTTTTGACTTTTGAATCCAAATATATGGAACATATATCCATATGTTTTTAATTCTCTATATTCTTTCTGACATATACTTAAAATCCTATTTACTTGTAAACTTTTTCCTTATATTTTTTCACGTGGATCATAATAAGCCATTTTTAAGTAACAAGTATTACTTTTAAATTCATGCTCTCATATTGCTTCCTGGATTACACACCTGTGTAATTTGTATATTTAAATCCTCATCCTTATTCCTGCAATTTATTTAGCTGAACCATGTAATATTTTTCTTATACCAAAAGGTACCTTTCCCCAAAGAATTCTGTAATGATATGGAGTGATAAAAATTATGCAGACATAAATTTCAGAGGCACCAAATCAACTGCTTTCCATTTATCATCATGGTAGTTAAAAAAAAAAAAAAAGTAGAATCAACATGATTTACCTTTTAGAGGGTTAGACATATCTGTTCCTATTGACAAATATGCTTTTTTGGGGGACTGGAATCATGATAATCTTTTTATTTGGTTACTGGAAATACCCAGTTATCACAGTTTTTACACTAAAAAGGCAGTATTTAAAGTGTCAAGGTTTTTCATAATACCATGTCCTGAAAGTGTGAGACTGTGTTGCTGACATGTTTTCTTTAACACTTAAGGAGTTGTGAACACTTGGGATATATTAATTGATGATCTTTAAGCTTTACCAGTAGAATTGCAAATGGGTGATAAATATACAGCACATTTCAACTGAAAATCCATAGGAAGAAAAGACTTGGTGAAGAAACATTTACAAAATTAACAATAGCTATTTTTAGTTAAAGAAAACATTATATAAAACTTGAAAATTAAGCCATGGGATGGTTGTTTTATGTTCAAGTAACACAGTAGGGTGTTATCTAAATGTCCCCCACACCCTCAAAAGGCTTCTATACTTTCAGAGAAACGCAAATCTGTTTGCCTTACTGCTTACTATTAATTTGAGTCCAGACATTTTACTATTCAGTCAAGTGAAAGTGAAGTCACTCAGTCATGTCTGACTCTTTGCAACCCCATGAACTGTAGCCTGCCAGGCTCCTCCATCCATGGAATTTTCCAGGCAAGAGTACTGGAGTGGGTTGCCATTTCCTTCTCCAGGGGATCTTCCCGACTCAGGGATTGAACCCAGGTCTCCCGCATTGCAGGCAGATGCTTTACCTTCTGAGCCACCAGGGAAGTCCTACTACTCAGTAAGGTTAAACTCTAACTTGAAGAAAACTGATATGATGTAAATGACTTTTTTATCCAGTAGAGAATATAACCCTAGATGTTGTAGGATATTAACTTGTTTTGAATCAAATTTACCAATCTAATTCCAGAATTTTTCTTAATCACTGATATAGAAGCATTTACTTCCTGTATCTTCTTTTGTAGCTGATTTGTCTTGCTACTGGTTCCCTCATCAATGTGTTAAATAAAATCCAACATGTACTGATTGTGACTTACATGAAAATTATGTTTCTTAACAAAATTTCACTTTGACACTAGATGGAGGATTATGGATTTCCTTTATACTTTATTATTGAAAATGTCCTCAACTGACCTACAACATATTAATAATCTGAAAATATAAATGTCTATTTAAAAATACATAGTGTATGAAAATCTATTTAGCTTCATGATGCCATATGCATGCAAGATTTTGAATACCATACGAAGGAATCTGTTTAAACTGAAGATGAAACAACTTTGCAACTGATAGTGGGTTTTTGTTTTCTTACCCATCAGAAACAAAGTGATACCAAAAAAAAATAAAGTTCAGAAATATGAAAAGGGCATGAGTATTAACATGCGCTTATTGTGAATGTGATGAGAGAGGTATGCCAGGACAGTGAGAGTTAGGTTCATTACACTCCTTTCTCATACTATAAAAGAAAGAATAACAAATACTGGCTAAAATTCAATAACTTCCATGACCAATATACATACTGTAATTTGGACATTGATTCCCTTTGATGACCTTTCTCCTCAGGCACTGTGTAGACAGATAATAATTAATAGTTCAGCTAGGAGCTGGACCAGAAATTTCAGCTTCTCTTGTAAGAGACACTCCACATTCACTAAAGCTCTGACAGTTGCAAATACTCCCTGTGGCCAATCCTGCTTATTTTCCCCTTTGGAATGAGTCTGTTTTCACTGAGCCCTCTGGGGTGTTGAGCCATTAGCTGAAGTGAGGACTATGCAGACTGAGGGCTCAGTTGCAAGCTACTAAATAATCCTGCTTCCCCAAATTTTATTCCTTTGTGAGCTTTCAATAAGAGGGAGGGTTCCCAGCAGTGGCACATCAGAGGTATCTGCAGTTCCTATCTCAAAAACATGCCCCATCCACCTATTCCACAAATTATACAGTAACCCTTAATCTTGAACTGCTTCTCCTTTCTTTTTAAGTATAAAATCCTGGAGGAGACTTAAGACTGTTTACACTTCTAAGTCTGTTCCTATGTCAGAATACTGACAGTGAATTCTGCAGTGTGAAACTTGGGGTGAAAGAAAGGAAAGGAAAAGGCCGGGAAGTAGGTGATACTGGAAAGGAGGGCAGTCCCTAATCATTTCTTTTTTTCATCCCCACTTCATCAGCTTTCTTTTCCTGTTAGTCTGCATAATGAGCATCAATTATTTATTCCCTTTCAAAATGTCCCAAAGTTTCCTGATTATTAAGGGAAAAACAAAACACTCGGCCTTAATAAGTAGGACTTCATTCTAAACTAAGTAAATCAGACTCTGCATTGACTGTGCTGTGTCCCTCAGTCATGTCTGACTCTTTGAGATCCCATGGACTGTAGCCCTCCAGGCACGTCTGTCCATGGGATTCTCCAGGCAAGAATACTGGAGTGGGTTGCAATGCCCTCCTTCATGGGATCTTTCCAACCCAGGGATCAAACCCAGGTCTCTGGCATTGCAGGTGGATTCTTTACCATCTGAACCATCAGGGAAGTCCTAACATAAGGCAAACCACATATGAAATTTCAAATTTTCAAAGAGCCACTTAAAAAATTACTTTTAATAATGTATTTGGTTTACTTTAATATGACAAAATAGCATCATTTTCACCTGCAATGAGATAATTTAATTCCTCTTATGTTACTTTTAAGTCTTCAAAACTCAGCATGTGTTTTATACTCACAATTCATCTCAGGACAAGCTGCATTTCAATATTTCATATAATTAGTGGCTATTGAATTGGATATGGCAGCACTAGAGAGAGGCCTAATACTGTGATTCTTATGATCAGAAAACTTTGGAAAACATGTCTCTATTTGGAGGAGACCCAAGAACTCATTCAATGAAGACACTTTTTTCACTAACAAAGCTTGGATTAGCTCAGTATTGATGTGATACTGTTAGAACTTACAAGATACTCAAGAAATTTAGTAGTCACACAAATGCAACACTTCAAAGTGAGGCAGAGCATAAGAATTTGGAAAAATATTGCTCATGTTGAAATACTTATTTCGTTACTGTACAGATGGATCATTAATGATTACATCACTGCCTCTGTTCGGGGTTTCCTTTCTTAAAATTTATTTTGTACTAGTTTGCATTCCCACCAACAGTGTAAGAGGGTTCCCTTTACTCCACACCCTCTCCAGCATTTATTGCTTGTAGACTTTTGGATAGCAGCCATCCTGACTGGCGTGGAATGGTACCTCATTGTGGTTTTGATTTGCATTTCTCTGATAATGAGTGATGTTGAGCATCTTTTCATGTGTTTGTTAGCCATCTGTATGTCTTCTTTGGAGAAATGTCTGTTTAGTTCTTTGGCCCATTTTTTGATTGGGTCATTTATTTTTCTGGAATTGAGCTGCAGGAGTTGCTTGTATATTTTTGAGATTAATCCTTTGTCTGTTTCTTCATTTGCTATTATTTTCTCCCAATCTGAGGGCTGTCTTTTCACCTTACTTATAGTTTCCTTTGTTGTGCAAAAGCTTTTAAGTTTAATTAGGTCCCATTTGTTTATTTTTGCTTTTATTTCCAATATTCTGGGAGGTGGGTCATAGAGGATCTTGCTGTGATTTATGTCAGAGAGTGTTTTGCCTATGTTCTCCTCTAGGAGTTTTATAGTTTCTGGTCTTACATTTAGATCTTAATCCATTTTGAGTTTATTTTTGTGTATGGTGTTAGAAAGTGTTCTAGTTTCATTCTTTTACAAGTGGTTGACCAGTTTTCCCAGCACCACTTGTTAAAGAGGTTGTCTTTTTTCCATTGTATATCCTTGCCTCCTTTGTCAAAGATAAGGTGTCCATAGGTTCGTGGATTTATCTCTGGGCTTTCTATTCTGTTCCATTGATCTATATTTCTGTCTTTGTGCCAGTACCAATACTGTCTTGATGACTGTGGCTTTGTAGTAGAGTCTGAAGTCAGGCAGGTTGATTCCTCCAGTTCCATTCTTTCTTTCTCAAGATTACTTTGGCTATTCGAGGTGTTTTGTAGTTTCCATACAAAATGTACCCAATTATTTTTCTATGCTGTGAAAATTACCGTGAGTAGCTTGATAGGATTGCATTGAATCGAAGATTGCTTTGGTAGAAAGCCATATATAATATTGATTTCTTCCGAATCCATGAGCACTGGTGTTTCTCCCTCGTTTTGCTGTTTCCTCTTATTGCTCTTCATCAGGTTTTTATAGTTTTCTATGGATAGGTCTTTTTTCTGTAGTAGATATATCCTAAGTTTTATTGCTTTTTTTTTATTGCAATGTGATGATTGTTTCCGAATTTCGTCTCTTTCTGTTTTCATGTTATATAAGGAATCAAGGGATTTCTGCGGTGTTAATTTATACCTTGCACCTACTATATTCATTGATTAGCTCTTAGTAATGTTCTGTGTAGAGTCTGTAGGGTTTTCTTATGTAAGGATCATGTCATCTGTAAACAGCGAGAGTTAGTACAGCCACTATAGGAAACCAGTGTGAGATTTTCTTAAAAAATTGGAAATAGAACTGCCATATGACCAGCAATCCACTTCTGGGCCATAACACTGAGGAAACCTCAGATCGGAAAGAGACACGTGCACCCCAATGTTCATCGCAGCACTGTTTATAATAGCCAGGACATGGAGCAACCTAGATGCCCATCAGCAGATGAATGGATAAGGAAGCTGTGGTACATATACACCATGGAATATTACTCAGCCATTAAAAAGAATTCATTTGAATCAGTTCTAATGGGATGGATGAAACTGGAGCCCATTATACAGAGTGAAGTAAGCCAGAAAGATAAAGACCAATACAGTATACTAATGCATATATATGAATTAGAAAGATATTACGTAACGATAATCCTATAGCAAAACAGGGAAAAAAAGAGACACAGTGAAGTACAGAACAGGGACTTTGAACTCATGTGCGGAGAAGGTGAGCGGGATGTTCAAAAGAACAGCATGTATACTATCTATGGTGAAACAGATCACCAGTCCAGGTGGGATGCATGAGACAAGTGCTCGGGCCTGGTGCACTGGGAAGACCCAGAGGAATCGGGTGGAGAGGGAGGTGGGAGGGGGGATCAGGATGGGGAATGCGTGTAACTCTATGGCCGATTCATATCAATGTATGACAAAACCCACTGAAATGTTGTGAAGTAATTAGCCTCCAACTAATAAAAAAAATTTTATTTTGAATTGAAGGATTGGGGTTTCCTTTTAGTGAATGAAACTATTTCTGTGTGAACTATAGAATGCTCTGACCCAGAAAGTGATGGCTGGATTACTTCCTAGAACGTTCCTTAACTTTCTACAATTTAGATTTAAATAAAAAGAATAATTCTTATTTCATTTAGTTATTTGAGAAATAAATGAAAAAAATGAATGAAGTGGTGATCATGCAAGCAAAGCCAAAGATTGTGTAGGGAAGATGCTAAGGGTAACTTCCAACTCCTGTTACAGCTCGAATTTTTTAACTTAGGGGATGACCCTTCATCTCTGATACCCTTCATTCTTCCCTCCTCTCTTTCTGTCTTCTTCATGGGTGACCTTATCTCCTAGCCCCTTGGCAATTTGCCTATGGCTCTTTCTGATTGTCAGGTGATAGCCACCAAAATACAGGGAAAGTCATTCCCTTCTCTTATTCATTAACAGTTCTGTGCAATGAGAGGTTTGGGCTTCCAAGTTTCCATCAGCCAAAAGGTAGAAATCACAGAGAAGCGGTAAATGATTATTGCAGTGTTGACAGTTATAGCTAATGAGGGACCATATTTCTCAAAGAGGAATATTTATTTTGAAAGAAGAAATTAAAGATGGGAATATTACTACACAGACCTTCCTTTATTTCTCCTTTGAGAACTCTATGAGGGTGTATACTTATTTGTTTCACTACCAGATCCCTGTTTCTTGGAATAGTATTTAGCGCATAGTAGGTCCTCTACAAATATTTGTTTAGTTATATATTGAGAGAGTTGCTTGGTGGAATCTAACTGGCTAAGAGCCCATACTGACACCCATTCTGCAGTACTGCTTCTTTTGGAAGCAAGGGCTTAATATCTGATATGAGGAAAGCTGACAATGATACACAAAATAACCAATTTCCTCCCTATTTTTTTTAAAAGTACTTTGATCTTTTAATGTGAGATTCTTAATTCCTTTATGACCACAATGAGTCCATCTTAATCACATGTGCCATTTATTTTCAAGCAGAAAACACACACACAGCACCTTCAGATGGATACTTAAGTAGAAATAAACCATTTAAAATGTGTTTACATGTGGAGTGTCTAGAAAGAAAATAAGCATGACAGGATCACAAAATCTGCCATGTATGTTCCTCTAATAACAAGTTGAGTATGCACTTTTTCAAGTACACTAAGCTACTTCAAAGTGAAATCTATATGCAGGTCAAGAAGCAACAGTTAGAATTAGACATGGAACAACAGACTGGTTCCACATTGGGAAAGGAGTACATCAAGGCTGTATATTGTTATCCTGCTTATTTAACTTATATGCAGATTACATCATGTGAAATGCTGGGCTGGATGAAGCTCAAGCTGGAATCAAGATTGCCGGGAGAAATAATAATAACCTCAGATACGCAGATGACACCACCCTTAAGGCAGAAAGTGAAGAGGAGCTGAAGAGCCCCTTGATGAAAGTGAAACAGGAGAGTGAAAAACCTGGCTTAAAACTCAACATTCAAAAAACTAAGATCATGGGATCCAGTCCCCTCACTTCATGGCAAGTAGATGGGGAAACAATGGAAAGAGTTACAGACTTTATTTTCCTGGGCTCCAAAATCACTGCAGATGGTGACTGCAGCCACATAATTAAAAGCTGCTTGCTCCTTGGAAGAAAAGCCATGACAAACCTAGACAGTGTATTAAAAAAAAATAAGACAGAGACATCATTTTGCTGACAAAGGTCCGTCTAGTCAAAGCTATGGTTCTACCTGTAGTCATGTATGGATGTGAAAGTTGGGTCAGAAAGAAGGCTGAGTGCCAAAGAACTGGTGCTTTCCAAATGTGATATTGGAGAAGACTCTTGAAAGTCCCTTGGACAAGGTAGTTCTTAGAAAACAGCTGTCACTCCACACACAACCTGTCTTCTTGGCTGCTTACCAAATTCTGGCCTCCTACCAAAATCCTGCTTTTATTTCAAATCATGGGTGCCCTTGTATCTACTGTTCCCTCAATAATTGACATCTTATAGTCATAAAGAAAAGTGAAAGTGAAAGTCACTCAGTCGTGTCTGACTCTTTGCAATCTCATGGACTATACAGTCCATGGAATTCTCCAGGCCAGAATACTGGAGTGGGTAGCCTTTTCCTTCTCCAGGGGATCTTCCCAACCCAGGAATCAAACCTGGGTCTCCTGCATTGCAGGCAGATTCTTTATCAGCTGAGCTACCTGGTAGCTCATAAAGGATCTCCCAAATCTATATCTCAATAGGAGATTAATATGACAATGTAATTGAAAGGGCTTCATAAATTGGAAAGTGCCTTATTATGTTGTAGCTAATGTTATTGTCATCATTAACAAGTCTAACATCATCTCTAATAATAAAAATAACTTCTAATACTCTGATTTTGATGAACTATGGGTCAAATTATAACCCATAGCAATAAAGAGGTTATGCGTCACCCATATTGATAATGACATAAGATGGGTTTAATTAGGGTTATACTGATCACTAAATACCATTTTTATGGATAAAGAAGGTTCATTTTTATTACTTAATATCCTTAAGGCCTCTTAGGAGGGCCTGGCCCTATAGTGAGTGGTGGATATTATTCTCTTTATTAGTTTCCACAATACTTATTAGACAGAGCAGTGATTTAGTTTGTTCTTAACATTTCAAACTTCTGGCTGATGGTCAGTAAGCCACAAAATATTCAGATTCCAAGGCCTTCAGTTATTTGCTTGTGATTTGGAATAAAATATTTAATTGTTCTAAGTCATAAAAAGTTGTAAGTATAATGTTACTACTTCCTGGTTTTTTTGAGAATCACATCAAATAATATTTCTTATAATCTTTAAATATAAAGGAACTAAAAGTAACTTTAAATACTACTTCATAAATAAATATTACTATAGATATTAATTAAACAAGTATTGTGTTACATCTTTCTGGACCTGTTTTTGCAAACATGGCTTTATACTTAACCATTTATAAACTGGCTTCTTAATTTTTGAAAAACTAATATTTTTCCCTTATCAGTTCAGTTCAGTCACTCAGTCATGTCCAACTCTTTGTGACCCCATTAACCACAGCACACTGGGCCTCCCCGTCCATCACCAACTCCCGGAGTTCACCCAAACCCATGTCTATTGAGTCGGTGATGCCATCCAACCATCTCATCCTCTGTCATCCCCTTCTCCTCCTGCCCTCAATCCCTCCCAGCATCAGGGTCTTTTCAAATGAGTCAGTTTTTCGCATCAGGTGGCCAAAGTATTGGAGTTTCAGCTTCAACATCAGTCCTACCAATGAACACCCAGGACTTATCTCTTTCAGGATGGACTGGTTGGATCTCCTTGCAGTCCAAGGGACTCTCAAGAGTCCTCTCCAACACCACAGTTCAAAAGCATCAATTCTTCTACGCTCAGCTTTCTTTATAATCCAACTCTCACATCCATACATGACCACTGGAAAAACCATAGCCTTGATTAGACAGACCTTTGTTGACAAAGTAATGTCTCTGCTTTTCAATATGCTGTCTAGGTTGGTCATCGCTTTCCTTCCAAGGAGTAAGCGTCTTTTAATTTCATGGCTGTAATCACCATCTGCAGTGGTTTTGGAGCCCAGAAAAATAGTCAGCCACTGTTTCCACTGTTTCCCCATCTACTTGCCATGAAGTGATGGGACCAGATGCCATGATCCTAATTTTCTGAATGTTGAGCTTTAAGCCAAGTTTTTCACTCTCCTCTTTCACTTTCATCAAGAAGCTCTTTAGTTCTTCTTCACTTTCTGCCATAAGGGTGGTGTCATCTGCGTATCTGAGGTTATTGATATTTCTCCTGGCAATCTTGATTCCAGCTTGTGCTTCCTCCAGCCCAGTGTTTCTCATGATGTACTCTGCATACAAGTTAAATAAGCAGGGTGACAATATACAGCCTTGATGTACGCCTTTTCCTATTTGGAACCAGTCTGTTGTTCCATGTCCAGTTCTAACTGTTGCTTCCTGACCTGCATACAGGTTTCTCAGGAGGCAGGTCATATTATTACCTTTTGACAATCAGAAATAACCCAACACACACACACACACACATGATTATAATGAAAAATCAGTGAAATAATACTTTCCTCTGTGTGATAAACCCTAAAATTTCCTATTTTGCTCACTAAAACACAAATGCTGGTGGTGATATAAAAATTGATATCATGACTCACAATTTGGAAAGTACTAGCCTACTAGATTAAAAAAAAAACACTAGAAAAAATAAACCAAAAATGTAACCAGCAGAAAAGGAAATGAGTCCTAACCTTTCCCATTTCTTTCCATGCATCTTTAATCTGTCCAAGAGCTCCTTATTGTGTCCTAATTAAACCACAATTTCTCGTAACACCTTCACTTTTAAAATGTTTTTCCCTTTTTCTGGATGTAGGCTTCCCCCCTTACTTACACTTACTCCTTGGAAGGAGAGTTATGACCAACCTAGACAGCATATTAAAAATCAGAGACATTACTTTGCCAACAAAGGTCCATCTAGTGAAGCCTATGGTTTTTCCAGTAGTCATGTATGGATGTGAGAGTTGGACTATAAAGAAAGCTGAGCATAGAAGAATTGATGGTTTTGAACTGTGGTGTTGGAGAAGTCTCCCAAGAATCCTTTGGACTGCAAGGAGATCCAACCAGTCCATCCTAAAGGAAATCAACTCTGAATATTCATTGGAAGGACTATGTTGAAGCTGAAACTCCAGTACTTTGGCCACCTGATGCAAAGAGCTGACTCATTTGAAAAGATCCTTATGCTGGGAAAGATTGAAGGCAGGAGAAGAGGACAACAGAAGATGAGATGGTTGGATGGCATCACTGACTCAATGGAGATGAGTTTGAGTAGATTCCGGGAGTTGGTGATGGATAGGGAGGCCTGGTGTGCTGTGGTCCATGGGGTCGTGCAGAGTCAAACACGACTGAGTGACTGAACTGAACTGAACTGAGGTTTCCATCTTTCCTGTGAAGCACTGCCAAATATTCTAGTCAATTAGTTAATCCTTTTCTTGTTATGACACCTGTTATTGTACATATCTCTATTACACCTCTTAGATGTTATTTTAGTTGCTTAAATATCCCTCTACTGAATGTATGATTGATGTTTCAATTGTTTAAATGTCCATCAACTTTAGTGAAACTTGACTTCTCTGTGAGTAGACTGGAATTTTGTTAATTTTATGTCCTAAGCACCTAGCACAGGGTCTGACAGAAAGTAACTCCAAAGTAGAAGTTTGCTGAATACATGTATTGATTTTAAAGGTTAATTGTAATAGAAGGAATTGCTAGGGCTAAATATTCAAACATAGTGGTACTACACAGTTTCCCCAAAATAAGGGTAATTTCATGGACAGATCCATCCCTCAGGTAGGACAGCTAATTGATTAGACTCCCAGCTTTGTGCATGGGAGTGGTTGGTGTCATGGACTCCTCTTATTTGAACATCATTACAATTCTATTTCAAAATTTCTGTTCTTCATGATATCCCAAGGAGACTATGAAGGATTTAAAGAGTTCTGTCTTCTTAGATGACAGTATCTTGGGTGGTTATGTACAGGTTGAATTGCCCTGAATACTCTTTTAGGGATAGTCCTGATTTTAAGATAAAAATTGCAAATTCCTATAAACTACGGATTGTTAGTGTGGCTTAAATTACAGCATGTGGATCTTAAACAAAGGTTTACAAGCCTCTGTTAAGTCATGCCATGTAGCTTATTATTTTTTAAACAATTGTGTTGTTTTAAAGTTAAGGTTGTTTCAGCAATCCATTGTTAATATTTAAAAATATATATATTGCCCTTTTGTAAGCACATACAAGTGCCATATATTATTTAAAAACAAATAGAAATTCAAGGGTAAAATGTTTGAAAATGTATTATTTAAAAATAGCAGTAAAAGGGATTTTCAAAATAAATCCATGTTAACTAGGATTTACAATACAATATAAGCCTGTACTATTAGTTGTAATGCCAGGATTTGGAGAACTATGCTGGAACATTAAATTTATTCCTTTTCACAGCCTGTGGACATTTTAATGTCTGAGTAGCAATAAGAACAAATTACCTAAAAACTTTTAATAGTGTATAATAAATTAAGACTGAATGGTAATGCAAAAGTGGGTACAACAGGATGAAATTATGAATCTCATATAATGATCCAACAACACTTAAAGTGTGAAAACAACATTGGTATTCTGGAATATACGACCACAGTTGATCCTAATTGTTTTTCTCTTGTCAAATAGAAATTGCACATCAATCTCAAAGTATTGCAAACTGTTCATTACATGCAAATGGTTATGCTATGCAGGCTCTCCAAGGGGACTCAAACTTATTTACAAAAGGAATCAGGCTGGAAGAAGAGTTTCTCTGATGACACTAGGTCTCCATTAGAGTTCTTTACTGATAAGCAGTAAAGTTTATAAACAGATAAGTTCTTTACTGTCTCTGCCAGTAAAGAAATCCACAATCAGGAAATGGAGTTTACAGGATGGAAGGGAAAATCAAAGAATCAAACCTGGGACAATCAGGACTCTAGAGGGTGCCCACAGCAAGGGTTGACTGTTGGTGTTGACCAGGCATTCTCTTTAGAACGGACGAAGTCCAAATTTATCTCTTATCTCAAGTTTAAAAGTCTCAGGGAAGAATATGATTGGCCAAGCTTGGGTCTTATGCTTAGGACCATAGAGATGATGGGAGAAATGCTCTGGCAGAACAATCTCAAGAACTCTCTTGGACAAAACACTTGATTTATTTTCCCATGAAGACTACTCAGGTACTCAACAGGACCTGGCAGTAGTATCAGTAAGGAGAATAGTTTCTATATTCTCTTCAAAATGTCTAAGTCCACCACACACTACTTTCGTGACTTTAAAATCTCTTTTTATTTTTAATCTTATCCTTTCTCCTAATGCATGGAGTTGGGAGTTGACTCTAATAACAAGTTTATTTTGATTTATGTTTTGTTACCACGACTTTTAGTGTATTTGATAATCATGGTTGAAGTCTATTTTACTGTTATCTCAAGCAACAAAGAATATTTAAAGAGAGGGTAAGAAGGACCCTTGTACTTTTATTGCAACTTTTTATTACTCTACTACTCTATCTTCTAAAGCAAGAGTTAATAAACTTTTTCTGTAAAAAGCTACATAGTTCATATTTTGTCCTTTGTGAGCCAGGCAGTCTCCATGGTAACCACTTATCTTTGCCTTTGTAGCCAGAAAGCAGTTATAGATAGTAAATAAGTGTGGTTGGGTTCCAATAAAACTATTTGCAAAAACAGGCAGCTAGCAAGATTTGGCCCCATACGATACCTCTTCTGGAGAATTTAATATTAACAGTGTCAATAATATTTAGTGCACTATGTATTATATCAAACTCATTTAACTGTCAGACATCTGAAGGATGTCATAGGTGAGATATTTACTCTAATAATGATCAGTTCAGTGTTCCACATGGAGTTCTAGAACCTATGGTGGCAATATTAGTTTGTTTCAGATGGAATTATTCCTCAAAATGAATCCAATTAAGTAAAATGAATGACTACATCTAGGACATGGAGGCACTAAAACTTCGAGGACTCTAAAGCAGTAAACTAAAAATATTTATTGACAAATAGAAAGTAATTGTGAGCCAATAAAATCTCAAGGGGAAATATGCCACCATGTGGTCTGATATGTACTCATATTAGACTTCTTTACTATCTTTCACTCACCCATGTCCCTGAATCTTTCCTCCTTACTAGTTTTGATCAGAATAGCCTAATACAAGTTTCCTGCCAGTAAAGTGCTGTCAACTCTAGCTTCACAAAAGAGCAAGAATTTAAAATTTTGTTAACTATGATGTTTGCAAACAATCCTGATCTCTGGCTTGTACCTATAATTTGGTTCTACAGTAGGAAGATTCACCATTCTTATGACTAGATACTTGCTATTCAGCTTGATGAATAGTTCATCCTGAGCCAACTCATCTGTGAACAGGCCTCTTGTACTATAATTTGTCAATTTTATCATCGTTCCCAATTTACAACTCATGTCAGAACATTTTCTCACTCTCTTTGTATGACTTGTTGAGAGCGAGCTCTCTCCTTCTGCTGCCTTTCACCATATTGCTCTTTTCTGTTTCCTCAAGTCTTCTCCCAGTTGAGTGTGGGAATCCCAGCGGCGTCATGGAGGAGGGACAAGCCTGACCCTCTGCGACTCCATGGACCAGGCTCCTCCGTCCATGGGATTTCCCAGGCAAGAACACTGGAGTGGGGTGCCAATTCTTTCTCGAGGGGTTCATTTCAGCCCAGGGATCAAATATGCCTCTATGTCTCCTGCATTGGCTGGCTACCTAGGTAAGAAATGCTGTAGAAAAACACTCATTTTGCTACGCTGGCTCCAGTGTTAACATGCTGTCATGCATTTCTACCTCGGACTTCATATGCTGATGCTGAAGCTGAGACTCCAATACTTCGGCCACCTGATGCGAAGAATTGACTCCTTGGAAAAGACCCTGATGCTGGGAAAGATTGAAGGCAGGAGGAGAAGGGGATGACAGAGGATGAGATGGTTGGTGACTCCATAGACATGAGTTTGAGTAAGCTCCGGGAGTTGGTGATGGACAGGGAAGCCTGGCGTGCCGCAGTCCATAGGGTCACAAAGAGTCCGACACAACTAAGTGACTGAACTGAACTTCATGTGCTGAACATATGAGGCTGAAGGGAGAGGGGGCATATTGCCAAGTTTGTATCCCTAGTCACAAGCCAAGTGCCTCCCTTGCACACAGTAGGCTGACACTAAATATTTGTTGAATGAATTTTGATATTTATGATATACTCAAAGGATCAGAGAATAGAAGCCATCATATTGTTAAACTTTCAGCAAATATGAGAGTTTCAAGTATTCTGTACAAAGAAGAGAGGGCGGCTCCATGAAAAGAAGATTTTCTTGCATAGAAGATGGAGTAAAAATGGCAGGAAGGACAAGTTTGGGGATAGTTTGCTTAAGGAAATAATATGATGAAAATATAATTCATTTATCCAATTATTCATTATAGTGAATATAATATGTTACATGTACGAAAAGATTGTTCTAGGTACTGAGGGTATATTGGGGACCATGAAATATAAGGTCCCTGCAAGATTTACATTCTGGTAGGAACTACAGAAAATAAACATATATATATATTAAAATTTCAGCAGTTGACAGTGTTATGATGAAACTGAAGCAGGATAACTCAGAGAGAAATTAAGCCTGTGTGTGTGTGGCCTTTTTATTTTATTTATTTTTTTTCATTTATTTTTATTAGTTGGATGCTAATTTCTTTACAATATTGTAGTGGTTATTGTCATACATTGACATGAATCAGCCCTGGATTGACATGTATTCCCCATCCCCATCCCCCCTCCCACCTCCCTCTCCACCCGATTCCTCTGGGTCTTCCCAGTGCACCAGGCCTGAGCACTTGTCTCATGCATCCCACCTGGGCTGGTGATCTGTTTCACGTGTGTGGCCTTTTTAAAACAGAAGAATTTACAAAAAGCATATCTGAGAAGATAACATCAGAACACAGTCATATGTAAGTAAAGAGAAGTGTAAAAAAAGTGCTGAGAGGGAGGGAATTAGGACACAAGGGGATAAAGACTGGGGGTAGGGTAGAACCTCTAGCAAAAAGAAAAACAAATTTAATGGAAGGAGCTAGCATTAGAAGGAATAGGAAGAAGGTATGCGAGGAGAGACAGCAATGAAATCAGAGTGGCTGGAACATCCTCTTTGCAAAGTATTGTACTTCATAAAAATTACCTATATTACCATTAATCTTATTTTTCATTAAATAATTTCTATTTCACAATGCTTCCATGTTGATGTGAGCAGGGTCCCCCCCGCCCCAATTTGGAGTTTACAATTAGTATGCTTCACTTTATTTATGTATTTTTTTGCAGATTCTTACTCCCCTGATAATTTCTTACTCTAAGAATGGGGATCCCTTGGGGATGATGTGTTATCATGCATTTTAAGCAGCTCTTTACTGCTATGGCTATTACAGTAACTTATAGTTTCAGTTCTTATTTCTTTTCCATAATATATAGCAACTTTTCATCTTAAACATACCATGCTGCACAACAGAACTTGAAGAACAAGCCATTGAGATTATCCAATTATTTTATTATACTTATTTTACAAAAGACATTTGATAGGCAACAACTTAGAGCCTCTCTCTGACTTTCCATCCTTTGCTAAACCCCCTATAAATCTGTTACTACTGAAAAGATGCATAGGAGCCAAGAAGTTACAGAGGAGTTTCTAAGCAGCAATAAAAGGCAAACAATATTTACATAAGAATGAAGTGCCCAACTGTTTAACTGTATTAAAAGACTGAATCCTCATGCCTCTCCCAGCTAATAACGTTGGAAAGCTTACTTTAAAATGTATTCCCATACTTACACATCACTGTAACCCTAAAGCAAGGGACCAGAGACAAATTATCTTTGCAGTAAATTTTCATGTTGATTCCTTTATGTTAGTGTACATCCTCCAGTTACAGAAACCAGGGGAGCTTTGCGACCACCAAACACAGTTTTATGAAATTTTATTACTGCTGGGGAAATATAAAGGGTCGGCAATTGTATGAATTATTCTTAACACTGGGGTCCCAATGAAGGGCAACAGATGGCAGAAATTTTTACTCAAATGATTTTTTTCCATCAAAGTCTCTATCAGCATTTGAGTCCCAGCAGTGTGACTGTTAAGAAGCCCTCAAACTCACCAGCCAGCTGGTAAAATCAGTACTATAAAAACTGACTCTACAGAAAACATACTTGTATTCAATTTGGTCTTTTACACCATATGCCTTTTTCTAGATAGCCTTTGATTTACTCCATATTTCAAAGTCAGTTATCTCCAGTAGAGTCCTTTGGGGGAGTACATTACCAATTACGTATTAAAGTATATCCAAATAAAAATACAAAAACTCACCATAGCAGATAGTGTCAGTGACCTATGCACATTTATTCAAAACTCTTTGTTTCTGGGCAAGCCAATGATTTTTCAATGATGGTGTCTGCCACTTGAGGGTTTTCTAGGCTGTAAGCTCAGAAAGCGAGGTGAGGATAATTACAAAGTCTAGGTATCTCCTTTAAGAGGAAGACGGCTTTTTTTATGAACTCACTTGTCTCAAACGTTGGAGCAGGAGTTATCCAGCTCCAATGTATTCTTGGAATCTAAACTTGTAAGAATTGGGTCCCTTACAAAGTGCTTTGGAATTTTCCTCCATCACAAATAGCCAATGTAAGGCAAAGCTGAAGAGCAGCTAAAATTGTCTATGACTCTCTTTTAGATGCTTCTTTCTTTGCCTTCCCTTTGCCAACTCCAAGAAGCTCGTGCCTTTTCCCTTGATTTATTTCCTCATCTGAGAGATCACAGTAATGTTACGACTATATAATTTATATGTAATTTTTCATTCTCTGTGCAAATTTCTAATTTGAGAAAAGAAAAAAAGTGCATTTTGCTTAACTAGACAATGAATTTAAACTATTATTTTGAGATTTGGTGGTGAACATAAACATTATGATGTGACATACTTAATCCATGTTGTTTAAGTATATACAATCACAGTGAATTCGTGTATCATTATGTTACAAAGCTAAGTTTTTAACTGTATTTATTTATAGCAATACACAAAAATATATTATACTTCTATCATACAATATATATTATGAAGGAGTGAAGCACAGTAGTAATGTTGAAAGATATACTAGAAGACTAACTTTAAGAAGATATTTTGCCTAAAAAGAGCAGATAACTAATGCTACAATAACACATTGCTGCTTTATTCCCTATGCTTACCATTCACTAATTTAAAGCCAAAAAAATTATCTAAATAATCCTACTTCTGTCTACTTCCTGCAGTTAATTTCAAATGGAATTTAAGATTTCAAGGTCCTCTGCTTGCTCATGGCAATGTTTTTAAAAAGGACTGTTAATTTTTAATACAGTTCACTAAGTAGCGCCATCTAATCAAATCAACAGGTTTCATTTCCATTAATAGAAAGATATCCCACTTTTTAAAATAATCAATCTAATTTTGATTTTTGTTACTTCTACTGTCAACTTCTAGAATTTTCAACTCCATTAAAATAACAACCCATGCTTTAAAACTCATTTCTTTCTACTCTAGAAGAACATGTAGAGCTAAATGTTAGCATGTTATGATTTCCACTTTCTGTTTTCACTCAATGTACTTGTTGGCTCACCAATTCACTCCATCACTAGATGAGTTGACATTATTTTTGTAACTTTCCTTCATGGTGTTTAGCTTTCCCTTTGAAAACTCTCATTAACATTTACTCTTGTTAGTTCTAAAAGGAGGTAAACATGCCAGCTTTCTGAGAAAGATTTGTTTGGTTGAACTGGAATTTTCCTCACTTTTTAATCTAAGAGTTATACTTTGAGAAAATGCAATAAGACATAAAAATAAGCAATATTGAAAATACCTGGTTATTCAATCTGTATTTTAGATGTTTGGGGATAGCAATTCAGTAAACACACTTCTGTTCTCATAGATACAGGTTAATCACTTAGGAAGTGTGATTAGTTAGAGTAATGTGTAATGAGTAATTATTTTGTGGAGAATGAAATTTTAAGTACTTTATGCATATCTCATTTTTATTATTCTTTAAAACAAAACAGATGTAGAGACTTGAGACACTTCATAGGACTCTGTAGCTGTTAAAGGAGCTGGAATTTGAACCCACACTTTTTGAATATGGCTTCCAACTTCTTAGCTAATCCTCAGAACTTCTACTATAAGCTAATGTGGCATGTCACTATTTTGTGGATGATAAAATTCTGTATATGCACTCAATCACTGCTTGTTGAATGAATATTTAAGACATACACAAATAACCAAGTGAGCTTATTAACAGACCAATTTTAGTGGCATATCACATGATTGATATTTTCTCAATAAAAATGTGATATTTTAAAAAAATTTCCCATGCTGTATGACATTTTTAGAATATCTTGAAAAATATTAATTAATATACTTAACTTTATCATTCAGTTGTGACGGGGAAAAAATAGCTGAGTTGCATGGAGCCAGGCAATCTTTTATTTACACTATTGGTAGCAACTTTATTTTGAATAATAACACCAAATGTCAGTAGGATTTATCTTTTTTAAGTTAAAAATAGAAATAAAACACAACTTAATAGAAGTATATACAGACAAGCTCATAACGTGTGATGATTTATTATTTTATGTCCTATCTAGACATGATATATGGGCTTCCCTGGTGGCTCAGATGCTAAAGAATCCATCTACAATGAGGGAGACCTGGGTTCAATCCATGGGATGGGAATATCCCCTGGAGGAGGGCATGGCAACCCACTCCTGGCAACCCACTCCAGTATTCTTGCCTGGAGAATTCCCATGTACAAAGGAGCCTGGCGGGCTGCAGTCCATGGGGTCACAAAGAGTCGGACACAATTGAGTGACTAAGCATAGCACAAACACATTTGCTGAAACTCATACAGATGAGGTTTCAAACATCAGTGTACCCTTGTAAATATTTGTTTAGTACATGGCCTACTTGGTTGATATTCCTCAAAGTAACCATTACAAGTTCAAGGCAACAAATCTACCTGCTGCCAACCTGTAGCATCTACATTTTGTTTCCTAAAGTAATTCCTCATCAAAGATTTAGATCCTCTTATTCATTGTTGGACTTCCCTGGTGGCTCAGTGATAAAGAATCTGCCTGCCAATGCAGGAGATGCAGGTTCAAACCTTGGGTCAGGAAGACACCATTGAGTAGAAAGTGTCAACCCACTCCAGCATTCTTGCCTGGAGAATCCCATGAACAAAGGAGCCTGGTGGGTTACAGTCCATGGGGTCATAAAAGAGTAGGACATGACTGAGCGACTAAACAACAACAACAACATTGTTAGTTAATCAATAATGATAATGACCAAGAGAGCTGAAATTACCAGATTTCATTTGTCTTCTCAATGGAGATGCCTGATAGTGTCTTTCTGGGCCCTTTTCTGAGACTTAAGAGACTAGAAAGATAACCTCAGGTTTCTTATCGTATGTGTGTCTATGCAGGTATACACAAGTGCATATGCATGATTTTGGACCTTCTTAATCACAGGGGGAGGCGGAAAGGACACTGTAACTGTTTAGAAGATTTGCGTTATCATTCACAGTTCCTTAGCTAAAAAAAACTTTTTCCAAGTATGAAAGAAGTTCCTTTTATACTTTATGTATGTGCTATGTGCTATGCTTAGTTGCTCAGCAGTGTCCAACTCTTTTTGACCACATGGACTATAGCCCGCCAGGCTCCTCTGTCCACGGGGATTCTCCAGGCAAGAATACTGGAGTGGGTTGCTATGCCCTCCTCCAGAGGATCTTCCCAACCCAGGGATCGAACCAAGTATTCCCATATTGCATGCAGATTCTTTACTGTCTGAGCCACCAACGAATGAGTAAAAAAACAGACTAAATAAGATAGTTTTTAAAAAATTATCCAATTAAAGGAAACAAAGTTCTGATGAAATGTTCACTTACATCTAAATCCCAGTGTTAAGAAGTAGAGACCTCTAGTCATTCTCAAGGCAATTAAAATGATTATATATTGAAGAGCTTTAAGATTGTATAGAAGGCTTCCCCGGTGGCTCAGTGGTAAAGAATCTGCCAGCAATGCAGGAGACCCAGGTTGGGTCCCTGGGTCAGAAAGATCCCTTGGAGGAGGGCATGGCGACCCACTCCAGTATTCTTGCCTGGAGAATTACATGGACAGAAGAGCCTGGAGGGCTACAGTCCATATGGTCACAAAGAGTTGGCCATGATTGAAGCAACTTAGCAGGCACGCCTGCAAGACTGTATAGAAGCAAACATAATAAAATATCAAATGACATTAAAATTGTTTTGGACTTCTGCCTCTGGCCTAGACTGGATTTAACTTTTTGGCTAAACATTTTAAAAAATCAACAAAATGTATGAAACAGTGCTTTTTAAAAGACACTGGACACTGGGTCATTAAAATCAGTCATCTCTGAGAAATTAGAAACAAATGAGAACAAATGAGGTGAGCCCTACAGTTACCCCAGCTTACTCTATGAATACAGTTTCAAGCTACGATAAAGGACAAGGGCAGAAAACCACGGGGTCTTCTTTAGATGAGGAGATGGAGCTGGGTATCGAAGGAAACCAAAGTGGCTAGAGTCACAGGGCAGAGCATCAGAGAGGGACAGATATACAGAAAATAAGCATTGGAGATCTGCAGAGCACCCTTCCAGTTTCCAGTTAAATCCTAACCTTTTCCCATGACAAGTGAAAATGAAAGTGAAAGTCGCTTGGTTGTGTCCAACTCTTTGCGACCCCATGGACTATACAGTCCATGGAATTCTCTAGGCCAGAATACTGGAGTGGGTAAACTTTCCCTTCTCCAGGGGATCTTTCTAACCCAGGGATCGAATTCAGGTCTCCTGCATTGCAGGCAGATTCTTTTCCAGCTGAGCCACAAGGGAAGCCCAAGAATATTGGATCTCTCTTCTCCAGGAGATCTTCTGGACCCAGGAATCAAACCGGGGTGTCCTGCATTGCAGGTGGATTCTTTACCAGGGAAGCCCTACAACAAGAAACTACCAATGTCAAGGGAAAGAACTATACACAATAATTAAAGCAAACAATCACCAGAGCTCACATATGGCTGGGAGAGTACCCGTTCCTGCCAGACACAGTGGAAAACATTATATAAGAACATCAGAGCGAGAATTCAGATGGGTTTTGCCTCAGTAGTGGGGAAAATTTAGCCCTAGATTTTAGGTTGTTCTGCTCAAAACTCAAAGTATACGAGTAATACGCTCCAAAGATCAAAATATTTCCAAGCAAACATAACTATGTTTCAGTACAAAGGTCAACAATATTTATCTGCACAAATGTATCAAGCACTCAACAAGTTAAAATTCACATCTGGTATCCAATCAAAAATTACCAGTCATCCAAAGAAGCAGGAAAATAACACTCATAGAAAGGAGATAAAATAAATGGAATTGACCCAAAATAGACAGAGATGATAGTACTGGTAGACAAGAAACATTGTAACTGTTATTGTAACTGTATTCTGTATTTTCCAGAAGGTAAAGATTGAATGTTGAGGTCTGTTAAGATATTAACATGGAAAATGTTAAAATTCTCAAATCGCACTTCAACAATGTATTGAATCACACAAGACAACAATGTCTGAGGTTAAAATTATACACTAGATGAGATAAACCACAGTCCAGATAAGCTAAAATAATAGATTGGTCCATTTGACAATAGGAATTATTTAAAATGAATTACAGAGGAAATAAGACTGAAAAGAAAAAGAGCAGAACATCAGTGAGTGGCCTAATATATGTTATCAGAGTCCCTGGAAAGGGCAAGGAGCAGAAAAATATTATTTTAAGTAACACCTTTAAAATTTCTAAATTTGATTGAAACTATGAACACACAGATCCAAGAAGCTTAACAGACCACACGGATAAGAAACATGAAGAAAACTATACCCAGGAATATCATAAACCAATTGCTCAATTCCCAAGAACACTCCCTAATAAACCTTCTGTATCTATTGCTGAGTGAGATGACAAGCTGAAATATATACCAATATCCATATCACAATAACAACTCTCTGTGGAGTAGAAGGTGGGTATATATTTACCTACAATTCACCTCTACATTTTTCATTTTTTATAATGAGTGTATATTATTTTTATAACAAAACAGATTAATATGTATAACTACCTTGTGACGGACATCTTTCAAAATAGCAAGAGGTTTATAAATCTCCCCAAGAATACCTTATATTTCTTTCTTTAAGTCAGAGACCTGGTGATGCTACATTGGCTCAAAATTCACTTTAGTGCTATTAAAAATATATTTTCTGTATGATGTCAGATTAGAAATCGATGCATTTTCTCTATCTGCAATGGTAATGCTGATGAGTATAAAGATTTGATTGATAAACACATAATTACACAAAATTTGACAATATTCATTTTCTACATTTACATAGCTTATACATATATGGGGTGTATAAATGGCTACTTTCTTAATATCAGAAGGCATCTTTTCTATGCAAAAAATATTTGAAAATGGAGAATTGTTAAGTTGAAAATGATATTACTTTTATGAAACCAGCATTTTGAAATGCCTAGACTATTTAATGTATTACCCTTTTCTTTGCTTTCATCTGTCTTAATCAATATTTTCTGGCATTCAAAAACTGGCCACAGTTCAAATCTCCTTGACTGAAAATTCCTACCTGAACAATTTGAACTAAAAAATATTGCAAAAGTACTTAAGATTTGGTGTAGTGAACCCAGTATTTCTTATACTAAAGCCATATACTTTATAACTTAAATTATAACCTCCACAATCCACTTTATCTGCATAATCAAAAGACACAGCCAGTTGAAATTAAACTGTATGATGTTATAATCCATATGTTGCATTTCCATTAACAAAACCCATAAAACAGTCAATAAGTACTGCCAATTAACTCTGTATTGTTTTGGCCTCTGGCCTATCTCAGAAGGCATTCTGTCAATAGAATATATAGAAATATCGCTACAACACCACAGACTGTCTTTAGGGAAACAGAGCTGTAATTTTATAATGATGAACATTTCTAGTGACTACATTATTGCTAAGTATACCACAAGTTCTCCTCCTGGACAAAATCCAACATAAGGCAAAAACACACACTGCCCTAAAGCTACAGGACACCCTGCTGTAAGATGCTTCTCTGAATCCAAGATTCAATTACACTCTGCAGTTCATCAGATAACCGGTTATGTCTAGATTCTCATCCTGACACAAAACGTTCCAAAACGATCATCATGACAAATTCTAGCATGCGCGGTGCTGACAACAAAAGTCAGGGAATTATAAATTTCCATCATCCTTCACAACCTGAACTTAAAGAAGTTAAGCAGTTGTGATATTGTGGTGGAGATAAAAACAGTCTGAAAAAAGAGAGATTTCACAAACTTACCTTAAGATACCATTTATATTTGGCATGTTCCCAGTTCTCAGGAATTTGTGTCTTTTTAAGAAAGTGTTCAGCTTCTGTTAGCCATTGATTAAATATCTTCATATCATAATGAAACCGCCGCCATTTTTCAACAGATCTGTCAAATTGCCTAGAAATAAAAAATAGGGATCAAGAAAAATAAATGGATTATATGGACACAGAATATATGTTATTACATTAATAAAGATATTATTTTGATAGTTTCTCACATTTCTATATGTCAGTTTCAGTGAACATAAATAATACTGAATTAAAATATTTGATAAAAGGCTGCCATTTCCCTTTAAAATGAATACACTTTGTTACTGAGACAAAAATAGAGACAATTATTATGGAATATTAGTGTTTTCTTCCCTATGATAATACTTAATTTTTAATAAGACTTCAGAAATTTAAAAGTACATTAATATCTAATAAATTATTTTGAAACTAGACACTAAATTTCAAAAGATTTTTTTGGATCAAAAATTAGCTCATAAAGTCTGTCAATTTCAGTCATATCTTGAACTAAAAGTGTCTGCTCATTAAGATCTTCAAGCATTCAGGATGACAGCTGTAACCTCTACATTGGTAAGAAATCCACCAGTTAACTGGTATACTAGTCCTTCTTTCTCCTTCTAGTTCCACTGTATCCACTAGCATTTTAAATTGTAATGCTGAAGGAATTTTGTGAAAGGTAATGTATCAACACCTCACAAGAAAAGAATATTGAGAAGGAAATATTTGGTCATTTCTGGTCACAGAAGAGACTGAACCAGAAATGAGTCAAGGCTTTATGTATACTCTGAGAGACTTGCACATAAAAATCACATAGGGCATTATAAAATAAAAAATAGCAATAAAACACTGATTTTGGGTCCCCAATCTAGACCAATTACACCAGTATCTTTGGAGGTGGGATCCTGACACTGGTATTTTTAAAAGCACCCAGGTGATTCTAATGTACTGTCAAGTTGAAAAATACTATACAGTGCAAGTTTTAAAGTCTTATGGGGCTCATGATCTACTGGGTCTGCCAGGGCCTGTCCAAACAGGCATTTGCCAGCATGAAACAAAAGCCATCCTGAAAGTTCCTGCCTATTGAGTGACCTCACAGTACAGCTGTCTGTACAGTTCTCTGAGATCTATTCTTAAGATGCAACGGATTAGTTTTGAATATCTTGAGGATCTTCTCAGATCTCTACCTCCCCTTAGGAAATTTAAGTAATTTTAGAATCCAAATAATGTCACAATTCCCTATTGTTTTACTAGGAAAGGAATGGAATTCACCTTATAAACCAAGCACTGGGATCTGTGGATTTACATATCCCATTCCATTAACTCCTACAATACCCTCTGCAAGATAACAATTATTATTCCCATTTTTCACTGGAGAAAGGTGAGATGCTGAGTAAGTTACCAAAAGGTAAATAGATATTAAATGGCAGACCTGGAATTCTAACTCAGATCTCTCTGATTCCAGTGGTGTCTTTTAGCACCTTACATTAAATTTTCTGGGATTACTTTTTTTCAAGATGAATTTTCACCAAATTAAACACTTCAAAGTGACAGTTGTAAGGCTTTTATTTTCTATTTTTCTTATTTTCTTCCTATATTTAATTATATATCTACATGTACTCTACCATGCATTCTATCGGGTATTACATTTAATGATTAACTGTATTTTCACCTTAAAAATGTCTAAAACAGTATTTTGGTAGCATAAAAAGGCAGCTAATGATAGCCAAAAGAGATAGTCTCTATCACTAGCTTATAAAGAATGGAGATGCAGACACAGAGAACAGACTTATGGACAAGGCAGGCGGGGAGGAAGGAGAGAGTGGGACAAATGGAGAACATATACACTACCATATGTAAAAGAGACAGCCAATGGGAATTTGCTATATGACTCAGGGAACTTAAACCTGGGCTCTGTAACAACTTAGAGGGGTGGGAAAGGGTGGGAGGTGGCAGGGAAATTCAAGAGGGAGGGGACATATGTACACCTATGGCTGATTCCTGTTGATGTGTGGCAGAAACTGATGCAATATTAAAAAGCAATTATCCTTCCAGTAAAAAGAAATTTATCAAATAATTACATCTTTAATAAATAATGGCATTTTATAGTTGATCAAATGTTTTATATCCATCAGCCACAAAATGATCTTGGAAATGTTTTCATGGTTAATAATAATTTTGTTTTCATATATTTTCAGTGCTAATACCCAAAACATGACTTAAGAATACATCTGAAGAATGTATCCCCTATATAAAAGAATTGTTATCTAGGGTGAAACAGATCACCAGCCCAGGTTGGATGCATGAGACAAGTGCTCGGGCCTGGTGCACTGGGAAAACCCAGAAGGATCGGGTAGAGAGGGAGGTGGGAGGGGGGATCGGGATGGGGAATACATGTAAATCCATGGCTGATTCATGTCAATGTATGACAAAAACCACTACAATATTGTAAAGTAATTAGCCTCCAACTAATAAAAATAAATGAAAAAAAAAATTTTAAAAAGGGAAAAAAAAAAAAGAACTGTACATTGTGTATGTCTTAACGGGAACTTGAATCACTGGAGTCAGAGAGCTGTTAAATGAGAATCTAAAATACAGTGAGTCATAGTTGGCATTGTATCATCTTGGTGAGGCTGTAGTTGATTTTAATTTTCATTATATATATATATATAATATTGTTAAGTTTTCCTGCAATGCACGCTTCAAACTTTGAATATTCAGAAAAATAAGTAAAATTTATTTTAAATTGAAAGTACAGGTGATTTACAATATCATATCAGTTTCAGGTATACAATAGTGACTATTCTCCATTCTTTTAAATAATGGCTGTATTCCCTCTGCTGTACACTATATCTTTGTTGTTTATTTATGTTATACATAGTAGTTTGTGTCTCAATGCCATACCCTTATTTTGCCCCTCTCCCTTGGTCTCGCCACTGGTAACCACTAGTATATTCTTTGAATCTGTAATTCTGTTTCTATTTTTTTATATACATTCTTTGCTTTTAATTTTTTAGATTCCACATATAAGAGAGGACATAGAGTGCTAACATAGATAACATCTTTCTCTGTGTGACTTACTTCACTAAGCATAATACTTTTTAAAAGGCAATCTCACATGCTAACAACTGCCATCTCCATCTTTATACACTATAGTTTGAGAACCAGACCGAGGCTAACCAGACCACAGAGGAGTTGTTGTTTGGTCATTTTCCACCCCTGTAACAGTCATCAGTCTGCTTCTTACTTGGCTTTTTTTCTATTACCCAACCACCAGATTTACCCTCTTGCCAATGCTTTTATTTACTGGAAGGTGGTTATTTCTTCAACATCTGGGCTATAAATACTCTTCCTTCCAGGCTGCTGCAGATGTGTCCCTCCACTGCACTGGCAGTGACCATCTTCCAGAAGATTCCACAAAGTCTCCTCCCACCCAACCCCTCTGCCTCTTCACAGTTTATCTATCATCTAGTTTCTCCAAGAGAAGAAAACCATCAGGGCCCACACAGTTGATCATGGTACCTCTTAGGGTTGCAAGACAAAGTTGGGGATACAGACATAAGGGAAACACTCAGGCTTCTCTACTTACATTTGTGTTCCTGGTCCACAAAAGTGGGGCAGGATGAGGTTGCCAGCCACCAAGGACTCTCTGCAGTCTCCCCTTCCCCCCATGCCCTGCTGTCTCAGGATTTCGTGACTGTGTACATTAGTCCAGTATTCCTGAAATGCCCTCTTTCCCTTTACTCCATTTTCACTCAACTCCTGCAAGCTGAGTCTTTGCATGCTTAAAGACTTCACATGAACCATTAGGTTGGCCAAAAAGGGTATCCGGGTTTTTCCTGAGCATCGTTCAGAAATATCCAAATGAACTTTTTGGCCACAGCGATACTTATACTGTCACTTTGTAAATATCTGAATATAGAGCATTCAATAGTCTGCAACTGCTAAAAATTTGAAAACAGTAAAGTTGGTTTAATTTTATTATTAAAATTAATGTTAAAATTAGTAACTCTATTCAAACAAAATATTAAAGAATAAAAGCATGCACTTTACATGTGATGACATTTAATGTGAGTAATAATATTTTAAACTCCATTTCAAGCATCACATAAAAATTTTAAACATACTTTCTAGCATTTTAACATGTGTTGTTAACAGCCAAGTGTAAATGTGTTCTTGAATTTACTGTTCAAAATTTCATTTTTTATCATGCCTACTTATAAAATTAAACTCTTTCCCATTAAGGAACATCCTGAATGAACAGATATAAATTTTGCTAGTTTTACAATGCTACATTTATAAATTTAATCTCTAGTCACTCACTATACTCTCTAAATTTCTCTCATTCCATTAACTGGGCATCCATGACTGAAGGAAAATGCAGCTACAACAGGAAACACATAAAGATATTACAAAGAGCATTCAAGGAAATAAGTGTAAGTTTTACTCTCTGTATTATTACTAGAGGGGGGGAAAAAAAGGTTGTTGCATTTTTTCTTCCTGACAGCAAGAGGAAATGTAGACCTGCCTAAATAAAGGACAAAAAATGTCAGTATAAACATATGGATAATAAATCAAGTGATTTTTAAAATTTTGCAAATATTAAAATTCTCATTCACTATGCAAGCGGTATTTAAAATTACACTGCTGCTTCATTTATGTGCAGCATAACTTATTTCCTGCTGTTCTAAATCAAGTTAGTCAGATTATTCTCAAGCATAAATTACATTTAGGGAGTAATTTAGGTACTTTGGGACATACTTTAACACTTTCAGGCCATTAAGGTGGTGCTGAATTCTGTGAAATAGATTTAAATAAATAACACCCTAGTAGCCTTCTGACATAATCCATTGTGGCTTTATACTTAAGGTCTGCAAACTCAGCACTGGGCTGCTAAGTACTGCCTCCTACCTATTTCATTTTTGATTAGGTGAGTGGGAGGGATCTTGGCTAAAGTCTCATGGTTCAAATTAGAGGAGCTGATAAATATAAGTTAAATCAGTCATTTGCCCCAAACCATAGTACCTTACTCACCTTCCCACGCCCCCACCCCTGATCCCAGCTTCCCCAGTAATCCAATTATTTAATAAAACCTAAGTTATGCAGATAACACCACCCTTATGGCAGAAAGTGAAGAGGAACTAAAAAGCCTCTTGATGAAAGTGAAAGAGGAGAGTTAAAAAGTTGGCTTAAAGCTTAACATTCAGAAAACTAAGATCATGGCATCTGGTCCCATCACTTCATGGCAGATAGATGGGGAAACAGTGGAAACAGTGGCAGACTTTATTTTTGGGGGCTCCAAAATCACTGCAGATGGTGACTGCAGCCATGAAATTAAAAGATGCTCACTCCTCGGAAGGAAAGTTATGACCAACCTAGATAGCATATTAAAAAGCAGAGACATTACTTTGCCAACAAAGGTCCATCTAGTCAAGGCTATGGTTTTTCCAGTGGTCATGTATGGATGTGAGAGTTGGACTGCGAAAAAAGCTGAGCACCGAAAAATTGATGCTTTTGAACTGTGGTGTTGGAGAAGACTCTTGAGAATCCCTTGGACTGCAAGGAAATCCAACCAGTCCATCCTAAAGGAGATCAGTCCTGGGTGTTCATTGGAAGGACTGACGCTGAAGCTGAAACTCCACTACTTTGGCCACCTCATGCGAAGAGCTGACTCATTGGAAAAGACCCTGATGCTGGGAGGGATTGGGGGCAGGAGAAGGGGATGACAGAGGATGAGATGGCTGGATGGCATCACCAACTCGATGGACATGAGTTTGAGTAAACTCCGGGAGTTGGTGATGGACAAGGAGGACTGGGGTGCTGCGATTCATGGGGTCGCAAAGAGTCGGACACAACTGAGCGACTGAACTGAACTGAAGTACTGGGTTGGCCAATAAGTTCGTTCCAGTTTGTCCATGTTTATTGGTCATTTGTATTTCTTATTTTGTGAAGATGGCAAATGTCTCTGTGTTATTGTGAAACAGAAAACACACCTATGGTCTTCTCTAGTGGTTCAGCGGTAAAGAATCCACCTAGCAATGCAAGAGACATGGGTTCAAACCCTGGTCCGGGAAGATCCCACATGCCGTGGAGCAACAACGCCTGTGCACGATGAAACTGAGCCTGTGCTCTAAAGCCTGGGAACCACAACTACTGAAGCCTGCATGCCCGAGAGCTCGAACTCCACAACAAGAGAAGTCACTGCAACCAGAAGCCCATGCACTCATTGCAACTAGAGAGTAGCCATCCCTCGCCACAACTAGAGAAAAAACCCCAGTCAGCAGTGAAGACCCAGCACATTCAAAAATAAATAAATAATTGAAAAGGCACATTCATTATTTATTAAAACTGGTCATTCTATGAACAGCATCCAGATCAAGATATAAAACGCTGTCTGCAGCTCAGAATTCTTCTTTGTGCCCCTTCTCACATTTCAAGAACTTCTGCCGGTTTTCTTTCAGATTGTTCTTAAAGACTTATAGGACTTCTTCATGATTATGGATACACGCATTATATTAGTTATATGTGTGTTCCAAATATTTTTTCACACTCTGTGAGTTTCATTTTCATTCTCTGAATGTTGTCTTTTGATATCCAGAAGTTCTTAATACACAATATAGTCCAGTTTATTATGTTATGATTAGTACTTTATACATCTATTTAAGAAATTCTCCATTATCCAAAATTTATTTACATACACTCCTTTACTTTGTTATGAAAGTTTCGTTAGTTTGCTTTTTCCCATATCAGATGTATAATCCTTTAGCATTATATTTTTGTATGTAGTGTGAAACAGAATATATTTCTCAGCAGGGGATTCTATTTTAATTTGTAAGGTAAGGCATACAAACAGAACAAAATAATGGTGTACAGTGGAAAAATAAAAGTGTGCACTGTGAAAAGTAAGCTTCATCCTACTTCACACACCCTCCCCCCAACTCTGCTAGTTATTGTGCTCAGTAGCTCAGTTGTGTCTGATACCTTGCGACCCCATGGACTGTAGTCCGCCAAGCTGCTCTTTCCATGGAATTTCCCAGGCAAGAATACTGGAGTGGGTCGCCATTTCCTCCTCCAGGGGATCTTCCCGACCCAGGGATCAAACCCTCATCTCCTGCATTGCAAGTTGGTTCTTTCCCACTGAGCCATTGGGGATTCTCTCATTGTAAATAAAACTTTCATAATTTGAAATACTGATAGAGCTTGGCAAAGAAATAAACAAATACAGTGTTTTAAAGTAAGCTTTCTCATTCAGTTTTATTGGATTCAATATATCCACTGCTAGCATTTTCACAGCTCTGGATTGACATATAATTTTGAAACACCCAGTTTATTTTATGTTTCATTCTCTCTGGGTTATGAGTCTGATTCTCAGGCTTCACCAGTTTGGAGTAGTTCTTTGAGTTTGTTTCTCACAGTATTTATAATACTGGAGTTTAGGAACCCATTCTCTGGTCTCTACTCCCTCTTTTCACTGCTGAAATTCCACCCATTCTATTTCAACTATTTCTCATAATATTTCCATTGATTGCCACGTGAACAAACAGAATAGACAGACCTTATTTGAACTCTTTAAGACATCGACTCTAAAAGCGACCCTTTCCAATTACAGGGGACTCTTTGGCATTGCTTAAAGGAAATGGGGATATTTTTTCCCTCAAAAAACAAAACAAAATCTAGTTCACCTAATTATTACAGGTGAACCCTTTGGATCTGGATCTCTCTCTGGGTATTTCCTTATACAATGGCATTGAATCTTAAAGGTTCAACTAATATCTACAGCAGGGGTTGGCAAACTTTATAAAGTACTTGAAAATAAATAATGTATGCCTCTGTACATCTGTGTCTCTTTTTCTGTTTTGCATATAGGGTTATCATTACCATCTTTCTAAATTCCATATATATATGTGTTAGTATGCTGTAATGTTCTTTATCTTTCTGGCTTACTTCACTCTGTATAATGGGCTCCAGTTTCATCCATCTCATTAGAACTGATTCAAATGAATTCTTTTTAATGGCTGAGTAATATTCCATGGTGTATATGTACCACAGCTTTGGGCCTGGTGCATTGGGAAGACCCAGAGGGATTGGGTAGAGAGGGAGGTGGGAGGGGGGATCGGGATGGGGAATACATGTAGATCCATGGCTGATTCATGTCAATGTATGACAAAACCCACTACAATATTGTAAAGTAATTAGCCTCCAACTAATAAAAATAAATGAAAAATAAATAATGTATGCCTCGTTGGCCATGCAACCTTTCTTACAACTATTGAGCTCTGCCACTGTAACCCAGCACCAGCCATAAATGGGTTTGGCTAGATCCCAATAAAAACTCTATTTACAAAAACAGGTGTTGGGCAGAATTTGACCCACAGGCTGTACTTCACCGACCCTTCCTGTATAAACTGATTAGCACATAGCCCCAGGTTCTAACCCTCACCTGAGCGCTGTATCTAGCTGTTTTTTTTTTTTTAATCCTCACCAGAACATCCCATGTGAACCTCAAACATGACTTGTTTACAAATCCTTATTTTCTCTTCTAAGTTTTTTAATTTTAGTTAAGGATTTCCATGCTAGAAATGTTGAGATCATCCTTTACTCCTCTCTTTCTTTCTCACCATGCTGATTTCTATACCCTATACATTCTAAACCAGAAATGACTCTTCAGTTTGACTTCTTCCCTCCAGCCCCACTTCCATAGCCTTTCTTGAAATCCTCTAACAATGTTTCCCCATGATATCCCAACTCACTTTTCCCTATAGTCAGTTTCTGACCTCTCTTTAACTTATGTTTACATCGCTATCCCTTCTTCCTCTTTGGTTTCAACATGAATGTTCACAGATATTTACATAACCCACGGTGTATATACTACACTTTCAAACACTGAATATCTCAGAAACTTCCATAACAATCCAACCTTTCCCCTACTGTCCTTTTAACCTGGGCCTTTTGCTTTATCTTAGAATGTCACCCTTTTGCCACATCATTTTATTCTGTGAGGACTGTCTCCCCTGAAATTAGCTACTGCCTAAGCCAAACTCTTCTCACTGCACAAAAACCTCTATTAATATACTACTTCATGTTCTAATTATGTATTTACAGAGCTGTATTTCCCAGCAGACTCTGAGCCTTTTAGAGAAAGGAATACACCTCATTGACTTTTGAATTCCTAGTCCTAAGTAAAGTTCCTGGCACATAATAAGTGCTTAATACATTTTTAAATGAATTAATAAAAGAGTTTATGAGTAATTTGCTTCAGCTCTTTTTAGTTCCATTTAGGAGCCATGAAGGCTTGGGTACACCATTTTACCTCTTTGTATCTAGGTATACCATAAATAAAGCTAGGATAATACTGCCTGCATTACACAGCACTTTGACAAGAATGAATGTATACTGTAAGCTATAGATAGCAATAACATTTCAGTACTATTGTTAAAAACAACTTAATAATTGGCACATTTTATAACACTGATACAGCATTTAGAACTTAAAAATATCTTCGTCTACATCATAAACCATTTCAAATCAGTCAATATAGTTTCAGTAAAATGTAGCTTTTATTAATAGAAAACAAAGAATGACTTTTAAATACAGATAATCTAGCTCAACACCATTCTAAAAAATTAATACACTTTATACAAACTTGCCAAGGTCTAATTTAACTCTGAAGATGAACATTTATTTAAGGACTATGACTTTTTTAAGAGGGGTGTCTCAGATTAAAGTAATATTGATAGAATTCACCTTATATCAAAGAACACTACATTAATAACTTAAAAATAATAATGATAAAGTTAGATCAATGCTGATGTCATTACCTGTAAGGACTCACAAACACTTCAGGTTATCTCTAAAAATTTTTAAAGGAATCTTAAAATTCTTTAGATTTCTAAAGTGGGTTTTTTTTTTTTGCAATTTTTCTTGTTTCTAATTGGCATACATATCTGGAAGGAATCTAAAAATCAGTGTTATAGTACTTCCCTTTTGTCTACCAGTAGGTAGATTTTCAGAAAAGAAGGTTAAAATAGAAAAAGCTGCATGGGAAAGCTTCAATCATCTTAAATAAGGACTTTTTGAATTGTAAGTACCCACAAAATCACAAACATACCCTCATATATACATATAAATAGATAGATAGATAGATAGATAGATATAGGTATTACACAGTAGGAGTATGGGGGTTTTGACTAAGCACATTATTTTGGCTTAGGGAGAGATACCCTAAATATCTCTGAGATAAATGTATAAGTACCCAAGTAAGTAGGTATATCTTCACCTACACTTGATATCTGATTATTTAATTAGCTACAAAAAGAAAAGTAGAAGCATCTCTGATATGACTAATGTATCTGGTATTTCACAAATCTCCTTTGCCCTTCTCTTTTACAAACACCTTTGCTATAGTCCAAAGTCCTAATAGACCAAGGACTGTGAAAAGGGTGCAATATTTGACAGTTGTGTCATGATGGAAGAATATTCAGGGTATGCTATTCTTTCACTGCTTCTGAAAAAAAGAAAACAATGTAGGACTATGCTAATATTAACCTAAAAATTATGCAATCTCAATGTCTTGATTTGGCACAATTAGCACCCTGTAAAAATACTCAAAGTAGCAAAAATAGTTTGCTATTAGTGAACTGCAATGTTACCTTTAATATTAGGATATTCTGGAAAAATTAACTACAGAAACTGATTCAGCAGTCTAAGAAAAATAATCCGAATTTCTTAAAAAGTTGCAGGTAAAATTCTTTCTAAGGACCTGATATATTATTCATGGATCTCCTTTAAAAATGTGAGCATTTAATTTAAATGCACACATCTTCCACAGTATAGTCTCACAATTTGTGTGAAGACATACTTTCAATTTAAAACAGGCCATAGGGGACTTCCCTGGCTGTCCAGTGGGTAGGACTTTGCTTCCACTGCAGGGGGTATGGGTTCTATCTCTGGTCGGGGAAATAAGATCCCACACACCACACAGAACAGCCAAAATTAAAATAAAAAAAATAAAACAGGTCATAAAACAGGGAAGCTATGCAACCTATGAAATTTGAAGAGAGATAAACATGAGTTTGAAATTCTACTTTATTATTTAATGGTGCTTTGTAAACTCGAGCAAGTGATTTAATTTGTTGGGTTGGAATTCTCATTTGTGAAAAGGCTGAGGAAAGAAGGGAAGCTAAAAGCAAAGGAGAAAAGGAAAGATACATCCATCTGAATGCACAGTTCCAAAGAATAGCAAGGAGAGATAAGAAAGCCTTCCTCAGTGATCAATGCAAAGAAATAGAGGAAAACAATAGAATGGGAAAGACTAGAGATTTCTTCAAGAAAATCAGAGATACAAGGGAACATTTCATGCAAAGATGGTCTCGCTAAAGGACAGAAATGGTATAGACCTAACAGAAGCAGAAGATATTAAGAAGAGGTGACAAGAATACACAGAAGAACTATACAAAAAAGATCTTCATGACCCAGATAATCACGGTGGTGTGATCACTCACCTAGAGCCAGACATCCTGGAATGCAAAGTCAAGTGGGCCTTAGGAAGCATCGCTACAAACAAAGCTAGTGGAGGTGATGGAACTCCAGTTGAGCTATTTCAAATCCTAAAAGATGATGCTGTGAAAGTGCTGCACTCAATATGCCAGCAAATTTGGAAAACTCAGCAGTAGCCAGAGGACTGGACAAAGGTCAGTTTTCATTCCAATTCCAAAGAAATGCAATGCCAAAGAATGTTCATACTACCACACGATTGCACTCATTCCACACACTAGCAAAGTAATGCTCAAAATTCTCTAGCTAGTCTTCAATAGTACGTGTGAATTTCCAGAAGTTCAAGCTAGATTTAGAAAAGGCAGAGGAACCAGAGATGAAATTGCCAACATCTGTTGGATCATTGAAATAGCAAGAGAGTTCCAGAAAAACATCTGGTTTATTGACTACACCAAAGCCTTCAACTGTGTGGATCACAATAAACTGTGGAAAATCCTGAAAAAGATGGGATTACCAGACCATCTGACCTGCCTCTTGAGAAATCTGTATGCAGGTCAAGAAGCAACAGTTAAAACTGGACATGGAACAACAGACTGGTTCCAAATCGGGAAAGGAGTACATCATAGCTGTATATTGTCACCCTGCTTATTTAACTTATATGCAAAGTACATCATGAGAAATACTGGGCTGGATGAAGCTGGAATCAAGATGGCTGGGAGAAATATCAATAACCTCAGATATGCAGATAACGCCACCCTTATGGCAGAAAGCAAAGAAGAAATAAAGAGTCTCTTGATAAAAGTGAAAGAGGGGAGTGAAAAAGTTGGCATAAAACTCAACATTCAGAAAACTAAGATCATGGCATCTGGTCCCATGACTTCATGGCAAATAGGAAAACAATGGAAACAGTGGCAGACTTTATTTTTGGGGGGGATCCAAAATCACTGTGGATGGTAACTGCAGCCATGAAATTAAAAGACACTTGCTCCTTGGAAGAAAAGCTATGACCAAGCTAGACAGCATATTACAAAGCAGAGACATTACTTTGATGAAACAGGTCCATCTAGTCAGAGCTATGGTTTTTCCAGTAGTCATATATGGATGTGAGAGTTGGACTATAAAGAATACTGAGTGTCGAAGAATTGATTGCTTTTGAACTGTGGTGTTGGAGAAGACTCTTGAGAGTCCCTTGGACTTTAAGGAGATCCAACCAGTCTGTCCTAAAGGAAATCAGTCCTGAATATTCATTGGAAGGACTGATGCTGAAGCAGAAACCCCAATACTTTGGCCACCTGATGCGAAGAACAGATTCACTTGAAAAGACCATGATGCTGGGAAAGACTGAAGGTGGGAGGAGAAGGGGACAATAGAGGATGAGATAGCAGGATGGCATCACTGACTTTATGGACTTGAGTTTGAGCAAGCTCCACGAGTTGGTGATGGACAGGGAAGCCTGGTGTGCTGCAGTCCATGGGGTCGCCAAGTCAGACACGACTGAACGACTGAGCTGAACTGAACTGATCTACTTCACAGAACTAGTATAAGGATTAGGAATAATATAGTAAAGTTTGTTAGGTACATAGTAAGTACTCAATATTGGCAATGATAATAATAATAAAATCCAGATATATAAAAATATGAATATAAATATTATGTATACATAACTGTGATATAAATGTAACTGCCATATTTAAAAAATGTTATTAAATTGTCAAGCCTATATTTGCTCATTTTCTTTTAAATATATAATTATAAATGAGGAAAATATGTATAATTCCTTCTGTACATTTCCTCACTCGTACACACAAATAGAATGATATCTTCATGTAGATTGAGTATCATTGTCCTTTAAGTCTCAGATATTTCATTATGTGTAAAATGATTTTATGGCTGTTGTAACAGAGAAATCTAAACTATTATAGCAGATGAAGTCATATGTCTTTCTTGGTTTCTTTCTGAATGAGGGAAAGACAGTATACTTGATTTAGCTATAAAATTAACTGATTGTTTTCTGCCAAGAGAGAATGAAAGGGCGGGAGGTGAACATATTGTGATCTACAAGGCGAATAATAATACATTTAGGTGTCATTACTTTCTCAAAAGTATTAAAATACAAATTTCAAATATGCAGGGAGGGATCCAAACATAGAAAAATATGACATTTTGCTTCTTAGGCTGCCAAAATATTCATTTCCTCTATAGGCTGTTTTCGCCAAATCAAAATACTCCACTTGAGATCAGCTTATGAAACTGCCTCTTTTTAAAAGGGGCACTCCTTTCTTTCAACCATGAGTAAAAATAAATATTATGACACTGTATATCTTAGAGTATATTTGGTATGAGAACACAACAATATACATATAAAAATAAAATTGAAACAATTAACTTTTCATTTAGCTTGATTCTACAAGAGCAATTCTGTTTTCTCTCTTACACAGTTTCATTGGCACTATTACCTTCCATGACTGCTTTTCTTAGTAAGGTAGTTATAATTAACAAGAGCCCCCTCCTCATACACATCAGTTATCATCTACCATATTAATGAACATATACAAGCTATTATTTTTCATCAGAAAACTAAGATCATGGCATCTGGTCCCATCACTTCATGGCAAATAGATGGGGAAACAGTGGCTGACTTTATTTTTCTGGGCTCCAAAATCACTGCAGATGGTGATTGCAGCCATGAAATTAAAAGACACTTACTCCTTGGAAGGAAAGTTATGACCAACCTAGATAGCATATTAAAAAGCAGACACATTACTTTGTCAACAAAGGTCCGGCTAGTACAGGCTATGGTTTTACCAGTGGTCATGTATGGATGTGAGAGTTGGACTATAAAGAAAGCTGAGCACCGAAGAATTGATGCTTTTGAACTGTGGTGTGGAGAAGACTCTTGAGAGTCCCTTGGACTGCAAGGAGATCCAACCAGTCCATTCTAAAAGATATCAGTCCTGGACGTTCATTGGTAGAACTGATGTTGAAGCTCCAATACTTTGGCCACCTGGTGTGAACAGCTGACTCATATGAAAAGACCCTGATGCTGGGAAAGATTGAGGGCAGGAGGAGAAGGGGACGACAGAGGATGAGATGGCTGGATGGCATCACCGATTCAATGGCCATGGGTTTGGGTGGACTCCGGGAGTTGGTGATGGACAGGGAGACCTGGTGTGCTGTGGTCTATGGGGTCACAAAGAGTCTGACACGACTGAGTGAATGAACTGAACTACATTTCAGTTTCCTGGAACCAATCTCAAAGAATGCATAAATTAAAAATATAATAGTGGCATACTTAATTTTCAATTTATTCTAAAATGATTTTCCAAAGAAAGAAAAAACATTCCCATTTTATTACTGTAAGTTGGTTTTCAAACATGCAAACATAGTACAATCTTAAAAAAATAAAAACTTGGAAGAGCCAAATGGAATTAACAGAGAATTGATGCTAAAAGTAAACCAGACTAACATTTCAATTAGAAATAGCAAGGAGAAAATATCTATGCTATCAGAGGTGGTAAGTAGTAAAGAAAATAAGAACCATGATCTTTTATTTGCTGTGAATTGTATCCATAAGTCAAAGGGAAAGTGTCCAAAGGGCTTATAAAGCTAGAAAAGCAGTAATTAATGTCAAGGCAGATTTCTGGCTATGTATGTGTACGTGTGTGCACATGTGCATATTTAGTCACTCAGTCGTGTCCAACTCTTTGTGACCCCATGGACTGTAGCCCACCAGGCTCCTCTGTCCATGGGATTTCCCAGGCAAGAATACTGGAGTGGGTTGCCACGCCTTCCTCCAGGGAATCTTCCCAACCCAGGGATCAAACCCATGTCTCTTGCATCTCCTGCATTGGCAGGAGGATTCTTTACCATCTGAGCCACCAGGGAAGCCCCGTGCATGTGTAAGTATGTATACACATACATGTATATACATATGCATACACATATACAGACACATATATATTTTGTGTATATAAACACATAACAAACACGTGACAAATAAATATGCCAGGGGCCCGTTAATAAGAGTATAACCATGATGCTCATTTCAGTTGAGTCCACTGGTCCCAAAAACATTTGGAGGATTCTTCCACACCTACTCCCGAGGATGGATGTCCTTTGGGAGCAGACCAATTCCAGCATAACATCATATAGGTAAGACATGTTTGTTTCAAATTCACTGAACTAACATCTGACCCAACTCGAGCAAGTATAACTCAAGGAAACTTTCATCATATCTGACTATCTTATGAATAAATATCATCATAATAATCAAACTCCGTTTGCTATTTCACATTCCATCTTATTAAAGCACAAGTGCATGAGGGAAATATTCTTGGCATAAAACTACTACATTCATTAAATTTTTTCTTTCCTACACCTGAAGGCACATGTCTAAACCTGTAGGGGTTACTTTATTATTTAATTAGAGGAGATTCTTTTCTATCATTTTAGGTGTTTCATCTGAAGTTTGATTAACATCAGTGTAGGCTATCCTTTCAAGCAAATACAGCTTGTACAGAAAGAGGGAAGAATAGAAGCAATTAAAAAAAAATGATACAGTGTGTAAAGAAATAGAACTTTGAAGAAATAAAATATCTCATATACTAGAAATAAAATATTTTATACACTTTATAAATGTGCATGAAGCATAGTATTTGCATGTTTTATTTAGCCATGAATTCATTCCTTTAATAAACATTTCAGTTCAGTTCAGTTCAGTCACTCAGTCGTGTCCGACTCGTTGTGACCCCATGAATCGCAGCACGTCAGGCCTCCCTGTCCATCACCAACTCCCAGAGTTTATTCAAACTCATGCCCATCGAGTTGGTGATGCCATCCAGCCATCTCATCCCCTGTCATCCCCTTCTCCTCCTGCACCCAATCCCTCCCAGCATCAGGGTCTTTTCCAATGAGTCAGCTCTTCACATGAGGTGGCCACAGTATTGGAGTTTCAGCTTCAGCATCAGTCCTTCCAATGAACACCCAGGACTGATCTCCTTTAGGATGGACTGGTTGGATCTTCTTGCAGTCCAAGGGACTCTCAAGAGTCTTCTCCAACACCATAGTTCAAAAGCATCAATTTTTCGGCGCTCAACTTTCTTTACAGTCCAACTCTCACATCCATACATGACCACTGGAAAAACCATAGCCTTGACCAGATGGACATTTATTGGCAAAGTAATGTCTCTGCTTTTTAAAATGCTATCTAGGTTGGGCATAACTTTCCTTCCAAGGAGTAAGCGTCTTTTAATTTCATGGCTGCAGTCACCATCTGCAGTGATTTTGGAGCCCAAAAATATAAAGTCTGCCACTGTTTCCACTGTCTCCCCATCTATTTCCCATGAGGTGATGGGACCAGATGCCATGATCTTAGTTTTCTGAATGTTAAGCTTTAAGCCAACTTTTTCACTCTCCTCTTTCACTTTCATCAAGAGGCTTCTTGTCCTTCAGGAAGAGGGTTAATTATGTTGGGTCAGGAAAAGAGATGAGTCATTATTACCAGTTGTCTTTCTGTTTTAAACATGTGCAAATGTATCATACACAGAATGAGACCACAGCAAAAGCTAGAATTCCAATCAGAGTTCTGTTTGTTCATTGGAGAAGGATTCCCAGCATCTACTCACTTGACTATATAGTTACATCCGTAACTTTATATAGTTAATATATTTTGTGGGGTTCTATTTTGGGTGAGAATCTTTAAATATGGAGAAGGAAATGGCAACCCACTCCTGTATTCTTGCCTGGAGAATCCCATGGATGGAGGAGCCTGGTGGGAAACAGTCCACGGGGTCCGCAAAGAGTCGGACACGACTGAGCGACTTCACTTTCACTTTAAATATTACTTTCTTAGCAAATTTCAATTATAGCATATATTGTTAACAACTAGAGTCACCATGTTGTACATTTGATCCTCAATCTTATTCATCTTATAGCTAAAAGTCTGTACCCTTTATGTAAACTCTCTGTGTTGCCATTCCTCAGCTCCAGGAAATCACTTTCTAACACTCTGTTTCTATGACTTTGACTTATTTATGTATTAGATTATATATATAAGGGATACCATGCAGCATTTGTATTTCTTTGTCTGGCTTATGTCACTTAGTATAAAAACCTCAAGTTTCATCTATGTTGTTACAAATGGTAGTATCCCATTCTTTCTTGTGGATAAATAACATTCCTTTGTGTGTGTGTGTGTATGTTGTGTGTGTATTACAACTCTAACTAGACTACCATTGAGGGGCTTCTCTGGTGGCTCAGCTGGTAAAGAACCCACCTGCAACACCTTAGACACAAGAGACATGGGTTCGATCCCTGAGTAGGGGAGATCACTTGGAGACGGAAATGGCAAGCTGCTCCAGGATTCTTGCCTGGAAAATCCCATGGACAGAGGAGTCTTGCAGGCTATAGTCCATGGGGTCACAAAGAGTCTGACATGGCTGAGCGTACACATACACATATACTAAGGGGTTTCTGGGTCGTTTTCGTAACTTGGCTATTGTGAAGAATGCTGCAGTGGGACACAGGAGTAGTTATGTCTTTGGTATCCTATCTTCAGGTCTTTGGATTTATACCCAGAAGGTGGAATGGTGGATCATATGGTGGTTTTAATTTTTACTCAAATTACCTAGAGTTTACCATGAACATTTAACTATACTATTTTATCACTTATCTATCCATCTATTCATCCCATTATCCATCCATATATTTTATGCACTTCAAAGCAATTACAATCACAAATATAGTTCACCCTAAATACATCACTCTGCATATCATCAAGTATACTTCAATGATTCACAGAGATTTTGGTTTTCTCTGTGAGCAATGGGCTTTTTACAAACTCTCCCAAATAATTCAAATGTGTCACAAAGGCTATAGATTGCTGGATTAAAGAAGGTAGGAACCATAAGGTTTATTATTTTTGTTATTATTAATTATTGTAGTTGCATTCTCTTTACATTATGGCTAATTCAAGTCATAACTATGTAACAGAGTTATTACTTAGAAATAAATAAGATTCAGAGATAGCATTTAATTTTCCACTGTTCACATAGTAAGTGAAAGAGTTAGCAATCAAATCCAGTTTTGACTGTTCTCATAGAAGACCACATGTTTTCATTTTCTTCACATGCATCTAAAGCTATATAGGTGAAAATGAGATGAAGAAGTTTAATTAGATATTTAACTTGAAGGATACCCATTAAAATTTTGGAAGAAGAGATGAAAAATAAAGGAACATCTTATTTTTCCAAGTGTTTCTAACATGACAACTGGATGAAAATAATTATTTTGTACAAAAGGCAAATAAAATTGATTTTAACTTTCTTTTTGAGTATTCATTCTTCTTAGAATGACTTAAAATCCTAAAAGATGCTGCTGCTAAAGTGTTGCACTCAATATTTCAGCAAATTTGCAAACTCAGCAGTGGCCAGAGGGCTGGAAAAGGTCAGTTTTCATTCCAATCTCAAAGAAGGGCAATGCCAAATAATATTAAAACTACCGTACAGTTGCGCTCATTTTGCATGATAGCACAATTATGCTCAAAATCCTTCAAGCAAGGCTTCAATAATATTTGAACCAAGAATTTCCAGATGTACAAGCTGGGTTCTAAACCAGAGGAAATGCAGAGGAATCAGAGATCAAATTGCCACCATTTCACTGGATCATGGAGAAAGAAAGGGAATTCCACAAAAACATCTACTTTTGCTTCATTGATTATACTAAAACCTTTGAGTGTGTGTATCACTATAAACTATAAAAAAATTCTTAAAGAGATGGGACTACCAGATCACCTGACTAGCCTCCTGAGAAATCTGTATGCAGGTCAAGAAGCAAGAGTTAGAATTGGATATGGAACAACAGAGTGGTTCCAACTTAGGAAAGGAGTACATCAAGGCTGTATATTGATACCCTGCTTATTTAATGTCTATGCAGATTACATCTTGAGAAATGCAAGGCTGGATGACTCACTAGCTGGAATCAAGATCACTGGGAGAAATATCACCAACCTCAGATATTCAGATGATACCACTCTAATGGCAGAAAGTGAAAAGGAACTACAGTGCCTCTTAATGAGGATGAAAAAGGACAGTGAGAAATCTCACTTGAACCTCAACATTAAAAAAAAAAAAAATCTAACGATCATGGCATCTGGTTCCATCACTTCATGGTAAATAGAAGGGGGAAAGTGGAAGCAGTGACAGATTTTCTTTGCTTGGGCTCCCAAATCACTACAGACAGTGACTGCATGAAAGTAAAAAATGTCTTCTCCTTGGAAGGAAACCTATGACAAACCTAGACAGCATATTAAAAAAGCAGAGACATTACTTTGCCAACAAAGTTATGTATAGGCAAAGTTACGGGTTTTCCAGTAGTCATGTAGGGATGTGAGAGCTGGACCATAAAGAAGGCTGAGTGCTGAAGAACTGATACTTTTGAACTGTGGTGCTGGAGAAGACTCTTCAGAGTCCCTTGAACAGCAAGAAGATCAAACCAGTCAGTCCTAAAGGAAATCAACCCTGAATATTCATTGGAAGGACTGATGCTGAAGCCCCAAACTTTTAAGAGCTGACTTGTTGGAAAAGATCCCGATGCTGGGAAAGATTGAAGGCAGGAGGAGAAGGGGGTGACAGAGGATGAGATGGTTGGATGGCATAACCTACTCAATGCACATGAGTTTGAGCAAACTCCAGGAGATTGTGAAGGACAGGAAAGCCTGGTGTGCTGCAGTCCATGGGGTCACAGAGAGACAGACACAACTGAGCATCAGCATGGATGGACCTAAAGATTATCACACTAAGTGAAGTAAGCGAGGCAGAGAAAGAAAGATAAATTCCATATGATACCACTTCTATGTGGAATCTAAAAAAAAAATGATACAAATGAACTTATTTACAAAACAGAAATAGACTCACGGAGAGAAAGCAAATTTATAATTAACAAAGGGGAAAGAGAGGGAAGGGTAAATTTGGTAATCACAGTTATAAATTACTATAGATAAAATAGATAAACAACAAGGATCTACCCATCTACCTATACACGTATGCACGGACACACACACACATATATATAAATCACTTTGCTGTACACTTGAAACATTGTAAGTCAATTATACCTCATTTTTTTTAAAGACAACACTCCATTTTCTCCTAGTCTCCACTGTCATTATTGAAAAGTCTAAAGCCATTCTGATTTCTGACCTTTGAACTTCTCTTTATTCTTCTTGTTTTGAAATTCCATGATGATAAGCCTTGTGTGGACTTATATTTTAATCTTGGGTATTCAGTATGCCCTTTAAATCTGGAAACTCATTTTCTTCATTTCTAAAAACATTTAATTTGTCACATCTTTGATAATTTCCTCTCCATAGTTTCCATTCCTATTTTGTCTGTAATTTTGATTATTTGGCTATTTGACTACCTAGATTAAGGTTTTTCAACAAACCCCAATATTTTGGGTTGGAAAATTATTGCTGTTTGTGGCTGTACTGTGTATTGAAGAAGATCCAATAACATCCTTCCAGTTCACGTTTATAAGATGCAAGTACCATCACCTCCCTGATGTGTAATAAACAACATTATCTCCAGACATTGACAACTGTTTTCTGGAGAGCAAAATCATCTCCAGTTAAAAATCACTGGCATAATATCATCCTCTAAGATTCTGGTATTTTCTTTCTCATTTTACATTTCTTTGTGTGTTTATATTATTTTATTGAAGAGTTCTTCAAATTTATCTTTTACCTTTTTTGTTGAACTTTTATTTCTGCTATTTAATTTTTATTAGACTTTATTTCTTAGGGCAGTTTTATATTCACAGCAAAATTGAGCAGAAAGTACCATGAATTACCCTATACCCTCTATCTTCTCCTGCCAACACAGAGCTTCTCCCATTATAAAGATCCAGTACCAGAGTATTATATCTGTGACAATTGATGAACTTACACTGACAAATACTACTCACCCCAAGTCCACAGTTTAGTGTTCACTCTTGATGTGGTATATTCCATGTATTTGGACAAATATGCCATTTATTCACCATTATGATATCATACAAAATATTTCCACTGCTTTAAAACTGCTATCAAAATTTTAATTTAAATAGAAATCACATAATAATAAATTATTAGTATTCTTTCTCTGAAATATCTTTTTCTATATTCTGTTATACATTTTTATAGTATAAATGCAGTAACTAATCTCACTCTGAGGTAATAACTATAACTATGTTTAACAAGTTTTCTTAAGATCTGTATCATATCTATCTCTTTAGAGTTTCTTGATTTATTTATATTGTTATGGTTCTTTTTTTTTTTTGCTAATATGACTGCTTATTTTTTTATGTTTGTTTCAGTCTTTTGTTATTGTTGTTGTTAGAGGCTTTAAATATCTGTAAATCCTTGGTTATCTCTTAAAATTGAGGTATTTAAATGTTTACTGGAAGCCCTCTATGAATATGTGGGGCAGGCCTCATATAGGGTCACCAGGTAAGGATTCTGTTATTTCATTGTGGATCATAATATATTCTTAGTTGTAGATCTTTTGTCTTATGATGACCAGGTTCTCTGAAGAAAAATTTATAATCTTCTGCTCAGAGCATAGAAACCTAATAGCCAGGAGGGAGAGGAGAGTCTGGTAGTCTTACTATTAAATATATTGACCTTAACTTAATCCCCTACATTCAGTGTGATGGTTCACTCCTTCCATCAACTGATCCTATTGTGTACATGTTGAGAGTTTTTCCTCTTTCAGACTCACCAGAAAGCACACTACTTGCTCATGTCTGATAGGATGGGATAGGATTAGTGTCTGTCTACTCCTGAGCTGGAGATCTGACATCTACTTACTTGCTCCTTTTAGGGGCTTCAAAACAAACCATTCATTTCCAGCCCACTCAAGACTACCACCACCCTATAAAATACCTAATTCAGGAGTCTTTCTTTGGTCCCACAGAACAATCTGGAATCCTTGTCTTAATTTCCTTCTTTACAGACTTGATATGCCTTTGCAGATGTCTCCTCTTTCTTTGCGATTTTGCAACTGCATTTTTTTTTTAAATTCCTTTAGGGTGATCTCAGAAGAATTTGGAGATGGAATAAATGCATGTTTTCAACTCTGTTTTTTTTTTTTTTTTTTTGCAATTTTACATCTTGTGTTTCATCAGATTGTTTAAAAATATGTTTGTAAACGGATAGCATGATTCATCACAGGGAAAATCACTACAGCCTATTTTGTGCTCAAGCAAAACCCAGTCCAAACTCTAAATATTGAGCATGATCCCTTACCTTAATCAGCACAGATTGGACTGCTGGGATAATCACATTCACACTTCACTCAGTAAAAAGACAGAGCAAAAATAACAATGGTGCATATTATTCATGTCAACTGTCCCTTTTCACTGGAGGCCTATGGTGAAGCCTGTAACTAATTCTCTTCCCTCATCTGTTCCAAGGTAGTATCTTGGAGTTGCCTCGACCTCACCCGCTATGCTCCGTGCAGCATTTCTGAGGTTCAAAGTTTCTGTGCTGCAATGTGATTGGGGCTAATTCCAATCCATTCATCAAGTGAGAGAACAGCCTTGACACCACTCCTAGTTACAAGCCTCTGTCATTACTCTTAGGCATCTGTTGGCCCATAGCTTTTTGTAAGCTATAGCCCCAGGCTGTAGCCTAAAAAGCAGCACCTCCCCGCCTCCCCCGCCCTGGTTTCTTTCAGGAATAGGGGGGCCACCAACCGGACTTTGGCTGTGAACACTGACCATGTCTCGAATTCCACACCTTGTTTGAAGCAATTTTAGTTCCACTGACCCCAGAGCATCCCAATGCCTGGTTGCCACTGTTGTTTTGTGCTTCAAAGATACGCCTGGCAGTGACTTTTGCCCCATTCCCTGATTTACATTTCTGTTCCTGTGGACATGTGCATTTTCTGTGTAACTGTATAAAATGTATCCTTTTGAGGTCACATTTTTTCTTTGTTATATTTTTAGACTGGATGAGAATGCCACTCAGGTCAGAAATCTCTAATGATGGTTTTGCCCTCTTTCTTTACAATAGACTCCAGCATAATGTGGGCTCTTTCATAACACATTTGCCTGATACATGGACCAATACATTATAGCTTTCAGTGGAAACTCTGTTGTGAAACAGGTGTATCTCAAAAAGAGTCTGTTTTATACAGATCACTAGAAGTAGATATGCCACCATGCCCCTTTCAGAAAGACCCAAGATCACTCAAGCTATTTTCCAATCCATAAAATGGACTTCCTTTCCTGACCTGAATCCTAACTAAACTTCTCTAATAAATATAGTTACTTAGACTGGTCACAGCTTCCCTAGTAGCTCAGTTGGTAAAGAATCTGCCTGCAATGCAGGAGACGCTGGTTCAACTCCTGGGTTGGGAAGATCCCCTGGAGAAGGGAATGGCAACCCACTCCAGTATTCTGGCCTGGAGAATTCCATGTACTATATAGTCCATGGGGTCTCAAGGAGTCAGACACGACTGAGCAACTTTCACTTCACTAGATTGGCTACATATTACTTCAATTCCACATTAAATCCAGTTCTCTTGGGAACGAAATCTGATATGTGACTTAGGTGATATGTCACAGCACTCTGGGGGTCCACAGTTCTGTAAGGCTAACACCCAAAGTCGCACGATAATCAACTCAGAAGGAGCAGTCTCGACCACAAGGTAAGTACCAGGCTCATTATTACCCCTTCCCTCAAACTTCAAAGGCCTTGCTATATACAACACTCATGCTAGAAATAAGGTTGACATGGTTATTCTGCATGTGCTTTATATCCAGAGATATCACTTTTAACATGATTCTCTCATAATCTTTTAACATTTAACTTCATAACAAGTTACTATGTATCTTTTTGCTTTGTTTAAAAAATGGAAGCTCTAAAAGGGAAATAGCATCATTTATCTAACACAGAGAGTATGTTACCTGTTTTATTTAGTACTCTTTGTGCTGTCTTTTTCCCCCAAATAAATAAACAAACATAAAACATGCACTTATGCACCCTGTAACATCTCATGAAACATCTTGGCTAAATTTGCCTCAGGATGCTAGGATCTGATTATTCACGTTGTTTCTTGGGGGTCAGATTATCTCATAGTAAAGAATAGCAATCTTATTTAGTTAAAATACTGGGATAGGTATAATATGTGTAAATGCATACATACACACACACACACACACACACACACACACACACACACACACACATAAAATTGTTATGTGTCGTCCCTGAGGTGAAGATGGAATTGCAAGAAAAGAATTTTTGTTGTGATATTCCTTTCTGGTATGGAATAGATAGGCAAAAACATAAAAATTCCTGAAAATAAATAGTCCTGTAGAAATGAAAGTAGAAAATGAATCGCAATGCTTGGATGATAATCATCGCATTGCTGCCAACTAACAATGGGATCTTGGGCAAACTTTTACCTTTTTATCTTTAAGCTTCATTTTCTATACTTTAAAAATCATAAAGTGAACATAGATTAACATTTTGAGGTGCTACGACACTATATCTTTTTTTTCCCAAAATTTCTTTATGCTAATCTGTAACCTTGAAACTATTCTTAGACAACAGTAGGGATTTTAAATTGTTGAATTTAGCCAGAAAAGGATATGTATATTATGAAAGCTAACTAAGTAAGATTTTAGTTAACCAAAGAACCACACATGGGATGAAACTATATGATCTTTAGGTAAGAATGAAAATAAAGAATGAAAAAAAAAAAAAACTTTCTCTCTCTTTAGAGTATAAATATGAAAATACTCAAGTGGATAAAACTCTGGCAAGCATTTGCTTGATTAAATGCCAAAGAAAGCTAATTAGTCCAGAAGCTGGTTTCACATATAACACTACAAACTGATAAATAAAAGCAAGTATTAAAAACACAAGGTATGTATTTATTGGTCAAGATCTTACAGATAGTGGAAAAATCATAAGATGTTAAGTCAGTGGTGTGCTGGTAAATGTCTAACAGCTCTCCTGGAAGTGGGTGGGGATTTATTTGAATACTCCCATTATATATGTGTGTGTGTGTGTGTGTGTGTGTGTGTGTGTGTGTATAAATTTTTATAGGAGTAGAGTTGTTTACAATGTTGTCTTAGTTTCAAGTATATAACAATGTAAGTTAGTTATGCGTCCCTTGTGGCTCAGCTGGTAAAGAATCCGCCTGCAGTGTAGGAGACCTGGATTTGATCCCTGAATTGGGAAGATCCCCTGGAGAAGGGAAAGGCTACCCACTCCAGTATTCTGGCCTGGAGAATTCCATGGACTGTATAGTCCATGGGGTCACAAAGAGTCGGACAGGACTGAGAGACTTTCACTTTCAAATATATATATACACACACACACACACACACACACACACACATACTGGGTATATACTGGATGTATATATACACACACATACATATCCATTCTGTTTTTAGATTCTTCTCCCATATACGCCATTACAGAGTGCTGAGTATAGTTCCCCATTAAATTTTATTTCAAGCTATCATCAAGGCGTCAGTAAACATGGAGCTTGTAGTGTACCATTATACAGTCATTCCACCATTCAGCTACAATAGACATAAATGGTATCAAAATCACAGATTAAAGTAAAAGGTAGTAAAATAATTAGGCAATGGTGAGATTTGAGCATTTATTTCCTTTGTTTGTAATATAATTTAATGTATGTTAATATAATTTAATTTTTGGTGACAGTTATGTTTAACAATGGTACAAAAGTTTCTGAAAATTTAATGACTGGCTCTAGCAAGCCACTATGAGCCATCTGTAGTACACCATAGAGTGAATTTAAACATTAGTCTAGCTCCATGTATAAGAGAAAGAAGGTTCTTACCGGTGCCTACACCTTAATTCATTAATTTTGCTTATTCTTTGAATATATTATTTTATATACTATTTTGTTTGTTGAAAACAAGTCGTAGAAAGGACACACAGAAAATCATAACATGAGGGATCTAGTTCTGTTAATACTCTACAAGTCAAATTATATGGCTCATAATTAACACCACCTAATCTCAGGTGTTGAAATTGCAGATGGAGAACTTGTTAACTTTTTCTATGCACTAGAGAACCAACTAGGGAGCTAATTTTACACAACACACACACACACACACAATTTAGCTATATTCAGGCAGGCCTCACTCTAGACCAACTAAATCAGAGTATTGACTTTTTGTAGATCCCCTCAGTTAACATAAATTTAATTGTTGAGCCACATTTAAAAACCACTGGCAAAGAAAAAAAATAAGTTGTACTCTATAGCTTTGTTTTATATTATGAACATTTTCAAAGATATGTAAATGTAAAGATAACAAGATGATGACCCCCATGTATCTGTCACCCAACTTCAATATTAACAGTATTTTGCCAATCTTGTTTCACCTTCTACTGCTTATATATGTAAGTTTTTTGTAGGTTTGTCAAAGAAAAATTCATACATCATACCATTTTACATTAAAATACTCCAGCATGTGCCTGGAATTGCTCTATGAAAGTAGAGTATAGAGTAGTGACAGTGAATGCAAAAAACTTAGTCATTAAATATTTCACTTATTGAATACTGGTCCAGATGTGATGGCAGATTCTGGGGATGCAGAAAATCTTAATGTCAATTTACTGACTTGTTCTTAACATGAAGCCAATAAGATAACGGGTAAGTTTGCTCATGCTTTTGTTCTTAACAATGCTTCTTCGCTAGTCCTTTCGTTATCTGACTAATCCCTCTTAGTTTTTTTAGAATTCAGTTCAAGATCTTTCCTGTTCTTTTCCTGACTGTGGCCCTCAGGTTGGGTTAGGGGAACCCCACTTCCCACCCCCTACCCCCCTGCATTGTATGCCCACTGCTCCCAATACAGACTCCACCCCAAGGACTCATCACTCTGCATTGAAGTAGAGTTGATCATCCTGCCTTCTCTAAAATTTTTGAGATCAGGGCCCATATTTTATTCAGCTGTGTACTTCAAGTCTTTAAACACAGTATTAGAATCACAGAAGGATCACAATACTATCTGTTGAATGAATGAAGAGTCTAAGAATGATCAGTTCTGGCAGGTTTTCAGTGTGCGGGTCAGAGATAGAAGAAGAAAACTGCCAAGCTTGCAAATATGAAGATATTAATTTAAGGGCAAATATTTTATAATCTTTCACTTTCATAATCATCACCACAATGAGTTGCGGATTTTATGACAAAAAGATGTCATATTAATTATTTCAAGTGTTTCATTGCAGGAACAATTATGGCAAGGAAAATGAAACAATTATGCTTTGAAGAAGTTACAGGATATTCAGTTCATTTCAGTTGCTCAGTCATGTCCGACTCTTTGCAACCCCATGGACGGCAGCACGCCAGGCTTCCCTGTCCATAACCAACTCCTGAAGCTTGCTCAAACTCATATCCATCGAGTCAGTGATGCCATCCAACTATCTCATCCTCTGTCGTCCCCTTCTCTTCCCGCCTTCAATCTTGCCAAGCATCAGGGTCTTTTCTAAGGAAACAGTACTTCGCATCAGGTGGCCAAAGTACTGGATCTTCAGCTTCAACATCAGTCCTTCCAATGAATATTCAGGAATGATTCTTTTAAGATTGACTAGTTTGATCTCCTTGAAGTTCAAGGGACTCTCAAGTGTCTTCTCCAACACCACAGTTCAAGCATCAATTCTTCAGTGCTCAGCTTTCTTTATGGTCCAACTCTCACATCCATACATGACTACTGGAAAAAACATAGCTTTGAAGAGACAGACTTTTGTTGGCAAAGTCAAGTCTCTGCATTTTAATATGCTGTCTAACTCTTCTTCCATGGAGCAAGTGTATTTTAAGTTCATGGCTGCAGTCACCATCTGCAGTGATTTTGGAGCCCAAGAAAATAAAGTCTGTCACTATTTCCATTGTTTCCCCATCTATTTGCCATGAAGTGATGGGACCAGATTACATGATCTTTGTTTTTTTGAATGTTGAGTTTTAAGCCAGCTTTTTCATTCTCCTCTTTTACTTTCACCAAGAGGCTCTTTACTTTCTCTTTGTTTTCTGTCATAAGGGTAGTATCATCTGAATATCTGAGGTTATTGGAATTTCTCCTGGCAATCTTGATTCCAGCTTGTGATTCATCCAGCCTGGCATTTTGCATGATGTACTCTGCATATAAGTTAAATAAGCAGGATGACAATATACAGCCTTGACGTACTCCTTTCCCAATTTGGAATCAGTCCAATGTTCCATTTTCAGTTCTAACTGTTGCTTCTTGACCTGCATACAGATTTCTCAGGAGGCTAGTCAGGTGGTCTGGTATTCCCATCTCTTGAACTATTTTCCCCAGTTTGTTGTGATTCACACAGTCAAAACTTTGGTGCAGTCAATAAAGCGGAAGTAGATGTTTTCCTGTAATTCTCTTGCTTTCTCTGTGATCTAATTTTTACTTTTTTATGTAAAGTGAAAGTTGTTCAGTCCTGTCCGACTCTTTGCCACCCCATGGACTATACAGTCCATGGATTTCTCCAGGCCAGAATATTGGGGTGTGTAGCCTTTCCCTTCTCCCGGGGATCTTCCCAACCCAGTGATCGGATCCAGGTCTCCGACATTATAGGCAGATTCTTTCCCAGCTGAGCCACAAGGGAAGCCCAAGAATACTTGAGTGGGTAGCCTATCCCTTCTCCAGAGGATCTTCCTGACCCAGGAATTGAACTGGGGTCTCCTGCATTGCAGGCAGATTCTCTACCAACTGAGCTATCAGGGAAGCCCCTATGATCCAACAGATGTTGGCAATTTGATCTCTGGTTCCTCTGCCTTTTCTAAAACCAGCATGAATATCTTGAAGTTCTTGGTTCATGTACTGTTGAAGTCTAGCTTGGAGAATTTTGAGCATTATCTTGCTGGCATGTGAAATGAGTGCAATTGTGCGGTAATTTGAACATTTTTGGCATTGCCTTTCTTTGGGATTGAAATGAAAACTGACCTTGTCCAGTCCTGTGGCCACTGCTGAGTTTTCCAAATTTGCTGGCATATTGAGTGCATCACTTTCATAACATCATCTTTTAGGATTTGAAATAGCTCAGCTGAGATTCTATCACCTCCACTAGCTTTGTTCGTAAGGATATTATAGGTATAAAATAAAATACCAATAAGAGAAGGATATTATTGGTATAAAATAACCCCAAATCTGCAGATCCATTATGGATTCCCTACAAATGCTCATGTACAGGCAATATTTATGCATTAATTTTAATGTCTGCTATTTAATGAAATAATACTTATCTTAAATGTGCCTTATATTTTGTGATAGAAAAATTAATAAAAATGTAATATTAATATTCATTAAAACATTGTTACAACTTTTGTTAAATAAAATTTCTGAATTCATATGGTGATTTCAATTATTTAGTCAAACTATATTATATTCTTATATTGAATTATTCACTTATCTATTTTAATTTCTAGACTGAGAAATTAAAACTTTGACAACAATTAGACTCAAATTATAATTAAAGTTCACTTGCTACACATCTAAGCACCCAGATGCCCACTTTATAGCCTGTTTATATCATGATACTAATTAATTATGGCACTATGCCAAAAAATATAAGAGCAGAAAGTAAGTAAAGAGCTCATTACAAATATAAGACTAATAATTGCAAATTCCTGGGTTCTCAATAAAATGTGAGTAAGTAACCATATAATTAATTACTAATTAAACTGTATAATATACTCCACTATGCCAAATGAATTATCAAGAATAATTCAATGTGACTTTTATTATGGATGATCATATATAACTTTGTTTTTCTGGAGTTGTCAGACTGGATTTTAAGTAGGAAAATAATAAAAATAAAGGTACAGATATTGTTTTAAAATATGTTGACATGCTAATCACTATGAAAAGAGATCTTATATAATTCTTATGTATAGGGACCAAAACTGTAGGACAGTAAAACTATTAAATTTAAAAAAATAAGTAAGTTTCAAAAATATATTTTTAGGATAAGGGCTCAATTCTTATGTGGAAATTATTCCAGTCCAGAAAAAATTTCCAATTATTCTCATACTCACATTCCATAATAATTATATGTATCAAAATGTATATATATGTAAATAAAGTATGTGTGTGTATGTATGTAAAACTTTACAAATCCCATTTCTAGCCATCCATTAAACATTCCTTATATTTGATAGTGAAAGTTGCTCAGTCATGTCTGACTCTTTGTGACCCCATGGACTATACAGTCCATGGGATTCTCAAGGCCAGAATACTGGAGTGGGTAGCCATTCCCTTCTACAGGGAATCTTTCCAACCCAGGGATTGAACCCAGGTCTCCCACACACAGCAGATTCTTTATCAGCTAAGCCACAAGGGAAGCCCTACAATAGTAAAAAATATGTTTTGTTGTCATCAAGTTGATTTTGGTTGTGCTCAACTCTATGAAATAGAGCTTTGTAACACAGTTCAATAGTGTCTTAAAACCTACTCTTACATTTGGAGCATAAAAAATTACATCAGAAGCTCATCAAATATCCCACTAAAAAGTTCCTTTGAGTCAATGGTTCTCCATATTCTTTGGTGAATATGAGCTGCTGTTCATAATTTCAAAGAACCTTGAAATGACCAAAGAGGAAAGGTGTTTAAAGAGAAGACCAGAACATACTGATGAGAATCTGAAAACATTTCCAGCAAAGGTCAAATTCATACCTTTATTATTATTATTTTACTAATGAGTGAACTGAGACTCAGGTAAAACTTGGTGAAAATTCACACAGTCAGGGATTGGTGGAGCTAACATTCAAACTTAGGTCAGTCTAATTCCAAAGCTAAGTTCTTAACTGTGTCTGACATTCACTTATTCCTGGACAAACTATCAATACAAACCTGACTTTGTCCTGTTAATACTCCACACAAACTGAAGGCTACTTTTAGACAAAATCCCTTTGTGTTTCTGTTCTTGTGTTTGGTCCACGGATTAAACACCCAAATATTCTGGAATGGGAGACAGGATATCCTGATACGGTCCTATAGTCAGAGGTGTTGACATAGCTGATATCATCCAGCAATGCCTTCTGTCTTCTTAAAGCTTGCAATTCTGGAGCAATGCCAAAATTCTTTAGTTCTCTTCATAAACTATTCTGTATACAGTGTCATTTCTTTTTACATGAAAAGTGTTTGGAACCATTCAGTGCCCAAGCATTTTCCTAGAATGATGAATTCAGCTCCTCGTCTTGTTCTTGGAAAACATGTATTTCTTTTTCTGATAACAGCAGTAATAATTATAATATTTTTTATAGTTCTATAGAACCTTTTATCTGGAGGATTTACAGGAACTCCACATATATAGTACTCACTGTAGAGCATCTTTATTGAATATATCTCAGTGGAAATATTGGAAGTGGTGTTTTTAACATTTAAATATATGTCAGTTTTTAAATTCTACTTTCTCTTCTGCTCACAATCTCCTATCCACCCTCAAAATGATTATATGTGTTTTATGTCTACTCTATAGGCATATAATAAAATGGTAAATGTGGCTTTTCCTCACTCTCTTTTGAGCTAATATTGTTTTTAGTTTCTTCTTACATTCCTTAGTAAGCAATATTTTCTTTCATCCCTATTAAACTTTACTTGTCTAGTTTAACCAGTTTTATTTTCCTCCTGTTTATTGTATTTCCATTCATGAATGCCAAAAGGAATTTCTTAAATTCTTATTTCCTCTGACACAGAATGCTTAAGTACATAATTCTAACTCTCTTATATTGCAAATATGGACATGATTGTAATTAAACATTAAGCAAAATAGAAGACATAAGAGGGCGTTGTATTCATAATCAACATATGGTCAGTCACTTCCAATGGGTCCTCAACACTGATGAACAGTATCACTGGTGCCTTAAGCTTATACAGTGGACCATTTTTGCCTACTGGCTTCTCTGTGAAATTATCTCCTGGTTTTCTTCCTTTCTTAGTGGCTATTTGTTTTCATGTTGCACTTCCTCATGACTTTGTCCTGACCCATCTTCTCTTCTGGCCATACTCTCTACTGAGGTTATTGTATCCACTCACATAATTTAAAATAGCATTTCTATGTCTAGGAATCTCATGTGTATCTTCCATGTATTGCTCATTCATATAATTATAGATGGGGATCGGCAGTTTAGGTCCATGAACTTTGTGTGTGTGTGTGATAACATATATCAAACATAAAATTTAGCATTTTAACTGTTTTTAAGTGTAGAATTCAGTGGCACTAAGTATATTCACATTGATGTTGTTTAGTCATCCAGTCATGTCTAACTCTTTTGCAACCCCATGGAGTATAGCCTGCCAGGCTCCTCTGTCCATGGGATTTCCCAGGCAAGAATACTGGAATGGGTTGCCATTTCCTCCTCCAGGGAATCTTCCTTACCCAGGGATAGAACCTGCATCTCCTGCATTGCAGGCAGATTTTTTACTGCTGAGACACTGGGGAATCCCATATTCACACTGCTGTGTAACTATCACCACTATCCATTTCTAGAACATTTCATCCTTCTAATCTGAAACTCCCTACCCATTAAAGAATTCCCCATTCCTGTCTACCTCTAGCCCCTGGTAACCACCATTCCACTTTCTTTATGAATTTGACTATCTAGGTACCTTATGTATGTGGAGACATATAGTATTTTTCCTTTTGTCTTTGTCTTATTTCACTGTCTTCACTCTTCATCCACATGGTAACATGTATCAAAATCTCATTCTTTTTTAAAGCTGAGTGATATTACATTGTATGGATACACCACACTTTGTTTATGCATTCAGTTATATCAGTGGACATTTGGATTGTTTCTACCTCTTGTTTATTGTGAACATGCTCCTATAAACATGGGTATACAAGTACCTGTCTGAGTTCCTGCTTTCATTTTTTTGGGGGTATATATTCAAGGAGAATAACTGATAATACGGTAATTCTATGTTTATTTGTCTCAGGAGGGGGCTGATTTTTAAAAACAAAGTTTTATTAGAATACAATCAACCTATTCATTTATGTATTGTGTATGGTAGTGTTTGCACAAATAAGGTAGACTTGAATAGTTGTGACAAAAACCATAGGACCTACAAAGCCTAAACTATTTACTACCTGGCTCTTTATAGAAAAATGTGTTGACTCGTGCTACAGAAAATAGTGCTACCAATTCCTTGGCTTCACAGAGAACATATGATTTTTAAAGAGTTAAAAGATCTTTTACATATGGAGACAGAAAGAGGATGTTATTCTCAGCCTAAAGATTAGAAACTAAGGATAGAATGCCATACACAAGTCACATTCTCAATGAAGTTAGTCTGATATTAATACTGAGACTCAATTGTTCCAGGTAAATCTTGCTTTCTCATAACAGAATTACTGAGTTATATCAGTCTATATTAGATGGAAAAATCAGGCATCAGTTTTCCATATCAATGCAATATTTCACATTGCCTTATTTGACTGAAGATATAAAACCACTACAATACTGTACAATAATTAGCCTCCAACTAATAAAAATAAATGAAAAAAAAAAGATTAGGGATATTGCCTCAAATGAGAAATCACCTGAGTTTTCAAGAGGCTGACCTGTATAACTGTGAAATAATTTGGCCTCCAAATGCTTCAACTATAAAATATATAAAATCCATGTGCTATGTATGACTGCAAATACACTTCCCTTGGAATGCTAACGACTAGGATAGAATATCCCTTTTCACTGTTTTGAACATAGCCACAGGTAAGACTGTGAAAGAGTACAACTTACATAAATAGAAAAATAAATGATTCATAAACCGATCTTAGGTACCAAAGAGGCAAAATAATTGAATGGAATTATTTCACCATGCTACAAATTGTGCACTTACATGGTATATTAGATATAAATAAGAGTTTATTTTAAATCAGTATAGGCAGAAGTGGCTGGAAACTAAAAGGAAATATATCTTATCCATAATATTAAAGAGGATTTAGGATACACTTAAGATAACATAGTAAATCTTATTTGTTTTGCCAATGCAGCTTCTGCTTAGCTTTAAAATCTCTATTACTTAATAGGAAAAATTAATTTGGGGCTCTTAAAATGTCACAGGAAATCCTTCATTAAAATTAGAGCTATTCAAATTCTACCCATCCATATCATTCAATGACTGGTATCTTCAGATCTCACCCAAGAGTGTGATATACTGTTATTTTGAGGAATTGTTCTCATTCAATATAAATCCATGCTAACTTTTCAAATTTAAAACATCTTCTACAAAATGCATTCTAACGTGAATATCCCATTTTGTGTTATTTATGGCAATGCTCTTGGTTCCCTATGACTACATATATCAAACACAAATAATATAAAATATGTAATTTTCTGTAGTATTGTGATGTTTTATTTATTTTAAAGTAATTTAATAGGATTTTATATTATTGTGTTAAATTTATATTTATGATGAATACTAGGTAAATAAAATCTAGAGTAACATGAAATGTTGTTAGAAATTTGCTCTATGCTTCAAAAACTCATCAATATTTTCATTGAAAATCCACCATGTACTTTGGACACAGTTTTAAAGAAGATACTGCTACTCTTGTCTCAAAGATCATACACTGAAACTCTATTTTGCTTTTGATGCTATGAGGAGACACACTAAATTAATACTCTTGACTATTGCCCCCTAAGAGCATATGATATAATTTATACAATAAAGAATAACTACAAATTATTATGATAGGAATCAGTATAAATACATGGAATGCAATGCTCCAAATGAGCAGAGAAATTAGATACTGTCTGGTGATCAGTTGATCAAGGATGCCTTGATAGAAAGGGTAGCTGAGGGTACCTGAGAAAGTGTACCCGAGTAATTCACTGAAGCATCATTTAATTTATATATATATATTCATTAATATATTTATATATTATATGTAATATTATACATTTAAACAATATATATTTAAATATATTATTTATATATGCATTTAATATATATTATATAAATATATATATACATTATTTAAATGTCTAATATCCCTTCTTTCTGGAGAAAATTAGTGCTCACTGAATTTCCCAGTATTCCCTTATGGTTCCCATACTCTTTTGAGGTTGCTTTGGGACCAATATGGCTAAAAATTGAGAAATGGGACTGTGAGGAAGTGATACACTATTTCCTGTGGGAGGCACTTAATAGCCAGTGCCTAGTCTTCAGTTTCCCTTTGACAATGCCCCTGAAGTTTACATAGTGAGGTGGCAGAGCCGTCTAGATTCCTGAGTTACCACATGGAGGAGAGTTACATGTTGTCGGCAAAATGGTGGCATAGAAGGACATGCACTCATCTCCTGCAAAAACACCAAAATTGGAACTAGCTGCTGAACCATCAACAGGAGAATGTTGGATCCCACCAAAAAAAGATACCCCATACCTAAGGACAAAGAAGAAGCCCCGACAAGACGGTAAGAGGGGCACAATCATGTTTAAAATCAAATTTCAGACCTGTCAGAGATACTCAGGGGAGGCAAACAAAACCTTGTGTGCACCAGGACCGAGGGGAAGGAACAGAGATCCCCACAAGAGACTGAGCCAGACCCGCATTTACATCAGACATATAAGCAAAAAAAAAAAAAAAATTACATTTACGTCATTGAGAATTAAGGATTTCTTCGTGGCTGCTATCGTTAATTGCTCTGACTAAACATTTCAGTTTTTTGGTTATTGGTCCCCTGCTTTTCCTTTGGAGAAAATTAATCTTCCCTCATTCCACATGGTCTCAAAGGGACTTTTAATCACTGCACTCTGCAAACTTTATAAAGAGCTGAGGCAAAGACCCAATGTAGGCCAATTAGATTCAAGACCTGAATCCAGAGTTGAGGGAAACAGGGACAGGAGAGTTTAAAGCTAAGCCATTTTGATGGCAGGGACTTTCTTGAGCTCTGAGTTCTCAGGGCTGTCCTGCCTGGGCTGTGGCTGGTTTTTTCACCCCTGTCATTTCTGTGAACTATATGGTGTCTTCCCAACAGATCCCATTTCTCTTAAGGTCAATGGATTCTTTCAGGTTCTTATAACCAAAGCTTCCTAGTGGTATTAAGTGAAGAGGATTTGTATACGTGTAGTTCTACTCCAAAGAAGTATCTTCAGAATAAGGGCATTTTAGATAAAAATGGGTTTCCCCAGTGGTTCAGATATAAAGATTCTGCCTGCAAAGAGGGAGACTCATGTTCGATTGCTGGGTTGGGAAGAATCCCCTGGAGGATGGCACGACCACCCACTCCAGTATCCTTCCCTGGAGATTTCCATGGACAGAGGAGCCTGGTGGGCTACAGTCCATGTGGTCACAAAGAGTTGGATACAACTGAGTGACTAAGCACATTACTGAGCCCATCTATTACTAGATAAAAATAAGTCCAGTTCTCTGTAGAGGTATATGGAATCACAAGTCAGAGAAACCAAGTTAGGGCTGTTGAATGCCAGGCTATGAAGTTTTGATGTTAGCCTCTGGGCTAGGGGGTTATAAAATCAAATGCCTTCTGGGGCATTTGGGATGCATAAAAATGTAAAGCTAGACAAGGTATAAGGCCATAAGTGCTAAACTGATTGTCTTGACCAGTTCAACCTCTGCCCTGTCTTAGTGCTTCTTAAAGCTCCCCGCAGGCCAAAGAAACCAACCAAGCAAAGCACATCCTCCAGCTCTCTTGTCTCCAGGGGCCACCAATTTGAAACTAAGATCATCAATAGACAACTGTCAAAGGGTTCTGTGCTGGGGAATGTGAGCCCAGGACTTGCTGCTTTAGAAAGATTAACCTGTCAAAATAGACAGGGGGTAGGTGGAGGCAGATCTCTTATAAGGAATCTATTGACTTGAGATTGATGTCAAGAAGAATGGAAAGCAAATGAAGACATAAAAACAGTTGAAAAGGAAGAGTCTACAGAACTGGGTAAATGCTGAAATGAGGAATTCAAGTGCAGGGAATTCAGGCTGAAGTGGAAACTTTTTTTTTTTTTTTTTAGCTCCCATTATTGTGCTATACAGATCATTCTGGTGCCACGACAATGGCAAAGCCAAGGAATGGACACAGTGAAATATATGAAAATATGAGGTCATGAGAAGGAGAATGTTTCATAGTGCCTCAAGTGTGAAAATTTACAATATCCAAAAGCATTTCTAGAAACTACTAAAATAAGAGCACCATCTATATAATCTAAGCATGATGTTGAACAACAGCAACAAAAAAAGTTCTAACTGGCCAGTCTTGATATTTGTAAAGACGCGGTCAAACACAGTGATGTGAGAGGGAAGAAAAATACTTTACAATATGCATTGCTTAATGTTTAAGCCACAGGATGAAGCTGCTGCCCCAGGACATTGCTATTTGCCTTTGGGGGAGTGCAGTGTTTTGGACAAGCACTGTGGCAATAACAGGCTTTAGTAAGAAACATGGTCTTTCCCCTGGGCTTGATGCTTGGGACTGTATTCTATCAATTAACAAGCATCATTAAGAAGAAGGTGTTCATTGAAATATTATACATAATTGCAAACATTAAAAATGGTCCATATTCACAACAAGAAAATGTTTAACACAGTATCAAATTAGCATAACTATTGCATATAAAATAATTATAAAGTCAATGTACTGACATGGAAAATGTTTATGACAGTTAATAAAAAATTTTTTTAAGTCAGATTATAAAAAAATAAAGTACAGGTAAGAATAAACAGAGGACAATAGTGCTTTTTTGCCTGAGGGCCTCATGAGAAATAATGGTGGTGTCCTCATGGAATTGTGAAATCTAATTAAAGTACACGTTTTTTGATTAAAGTGATGGTGCTACTGATCTGGTCAATTTAAGATGATTTTATAAAATACTTGAGTTTGTAGTTCTTTATCTCATGCTTAATAGCACGAATACATCAAAACAACAACTTACAAATATCTCCCTACAGAAATTATACAGATAGATAGGCAGACAGGTGTGGTTTTTTTTTTAAAATGAATGACTGACCAAAGAAAATTATTGATCTCAAGAAACCAGTTTGAGATTTATCTGGGTACAGGTAGTAGAGCAGAATATTGGGAGAGTACTATTTAATTCCAGGACTAAATATATTGAGTTGGCCAAAAAGTTTATTCAGGTTTTTTTTCCCAAAGGAACTTTTTTGCCAATTCAATAAATAATAACAATAAAATTTGAAAACTGTAATTTTGGAGGAAATATGTTCCATTTCTATACCTGAATAGCAGATCATTTTTAAGGTATTTGATGGAAATTGAGCTTATAAAAAAGGATTGATTACAAAGAAAGCAGTAACTCCCTAAACAGTCAGGGTCATTTGAATCCTGAGGACTTATCCTAACACCATGGCATAGTTCAATGTATAACGCAGGTCCAAGAACTAGTATCAGAATCAGACTGAATGTTGTTATTGCCTTATTTAATGTGTGCACTCACATAGCAACCATATTAGCTACAAATGAGAGTGAATGAGTAGGTGAGAGTTAGTGAGTGGAGACCAAAAAAATAAAAGGTATGTATTCTGTGATTCTATTTTTATAACAATCTAGAAAATGCATACTGGTCTGTAGTGTCAGACACCATATCAATGATTTCCTGGGGTGGAGGCAGGGAAGGAGGGAGGGATTACTAAAAGGAGGCTCATGGAGGTGATGGTTATGTTCACTGTCTTGATTGTGGCCATGATTTCACTTGTGTATACACCTATAAACACTTGTCAAATTGGATTATGTAACATGGTAAGGTTTACTGTATGCCAACTACACCTCAATAAAACTATTAAAAAGGCTAGTAGCTGGGCTCTATCACTACCAAAACACATTACTAGGTATAAAATATTTAGTTAATAACAATTTATGCTTCTTCAACAAGGGCAATTGACTACTATAGTGGATGCTGTGATGTGTTGCCCAAAGTCATGAATTACAAATGAAGCGTGCATTTCTCTCGTTGTAGTGTTATCTGCTAACAAATCACCATTTAGCCCTTCTCAGAAGTTTTCCTCAGAAGACAGGAGCTTTCCTGCCTAAGATTATACAGCCTTGCAGTGGGTAAATGGGAGACATATTCAATGATAAATGGATTTAGGGCCACAAATATCCAACCTCTTTGCCTCACTCAGGAATATTCTAAATGACCATCCCAACTCCAAATGGGACTAGCTGAGATTTCTCTTGTAATGACAACACAACTTCAATGCTTCCATCTGTCCAATCCCGTTCCCTTTATTCTCTCCCAGGCATTGTTTTTAGAGCACTTCCCAGTAGAAATCTCGGCCTCAGAGTCTGTTTCTTGAGGAACCTTGTCGAAGACAACAAATTTTATGCTGAAAATCTAAAGTGCAGAAAACAAAGCTATATACCTGAAGATGTCACCTAAATGACATCATGAAAATTTCTATCATTATGCATAAAGACATTATATACAACATATCTTTTGTTGTTGTTCATTGCTCATTCAATTTGTTACTAGATTTCTGGAACAAGACACAGGATATAGTGTTTAAAAAAAGACTCAGGAAAGAGATACGGTGAACACTTGGCATGTGATTAACAGAGAAGCTTTTGCAGAATGTCAGCTATTAGGGACATTTTCATGCTTGGCAGAATAACTGTCATTAAATTTTAGTACACGAAGGCACAACATTTTGTTATCAATCTTACTAGATCCATCCACCATGTCAAAATAATATGAACACATGCCAGGAGAAACTGCATTTCACTACTATTACTGCCAGAAACTTGGCAAAATGTGGCCTCTTATTTTGTAAATTTATTAAAATAATAATGCTAACAAATATGGCATTAACTAGATGCTAACTTTCCAGGGTCATTTTTCACTAAATGAAATTGCCTTGAGAATTCTTTCCGTAGGATGAAGAGAACAGTTTCCATGAAAACCTCAATTGATTTTCACTACCTAGCAACATGAAACACATGTTAGCCCTGGGAGACAAATGAGAGAAAAGAAAAAATTTCTTTTACCAGAAGTTCATCCAGCATATTGAGTGGTAATAGACATCTTCCATCTAATGACAGACATGAGGAGGGAAACAAGGCTTTAATAACAGAAACAATTCTTCTCTCCTCTTCTATCCACTCTCATCTATCCCTTAGGTATTGATTTAAAAAATATTTCATAGGTTTGACATCCAAATGAAGAAATGTAAATGAAGTGCACTTCTGAACTATCTTCAGACAGTCCAAGAGACTTGCTTTCAGCAGAATGAAAACCAAAATGTCTATAGATTTTCTTAGCGTACAAAAACAACCCATATATACATATATTTAAAGGCAGTATAATCAGTGCATTTTACTTTCTCAGTTTACTTACTAAAGCTAAATGACATTTTCATCTTTATTTTTGGCTTCAAATTCCATTATCTTATTAATAATAGAAACTTTGTGAGACAAGTATTTTAAGTTCTGTCCATGGGCATTCTTTGATAGAATGATTCAGACCATATGGGCAGACATGTTATCATGAAAGTCATTTAGAGAGCTAGTTCATGGAAAACATCTCATGTTTATTATATTTTTAATATCAACAAATTTATTCCCTATAAAACAATTATTGGAAAATATCATTGATAAAGGGCATATCTTATGACTAAGATGTTTCAAAGCAACAGAAGAAACACTGAAATGTTATATAGATCAGGGATCTGATTTTATGGCCATTGATGAGGCTGATAGTGTAGTCTTCACACAAGGTATATTTCTTAGTACCTTTTCTTATAACTTCAAGAAGACACATGGTCCAGTCCAGTCAATAAATGGCTGTATGGTAATGATTATTAAAATAATACTTGGTCATGTCTTCCATGATCAATATGTCACCACAGCCAAAGGGACCATGAGGCAATCTGTACTGAAGTTAGTGACAACCTGAATGTTCCCCTTTAGCTAGGCTGTGATCTATTTTCTTGCTTTATACTGCATCCTGTAAAAATAGGACTGGAAGTAATTCCAGTGCTTTTAAACCCAATCCAAAATTTAATTTCCTTTGTGACCTTTGAAACATCAGAGTTATAAAAGTCTAGCTTTCCTAATTCCCCAGATTTTCCACAGGTACTTCCTTATTAAGAAACAAAGCAAAACAACCTTCACACAATTTGCAGTTCTCTTTCTTTCAGTTAAAAAAAGGATTTTCATTTAACTTCACTTATCTCATTTTCCTGTGTTCTTCAACCTCAAAATGCTTCAAGCCTTGCTCACATTTCCCTTAAACTTTATACATATCAAATGCCTATTTCTTTTTCTGTTATCATTTTTTTCCAGTCTTCTAGATCTCTAATCCTTCTTATTACTCTTCATGCTGTGACTCATGAATCAAGTGATTTTTATTTTGCAAAGAATTTTGATCACAAGGTAAAATTAACTAACGAGTAAAATTTGTCTTCATTCATGTCTAGTGAGAACTAATTTATTCTTAGTTTCTCTAGGGATTCCAAACTATTGTGTTTTGATCTTCCAGGACTTTAACTTTTAAAATGCTAGAATGAGTAATGAATGTCTAGCCAACACCATGCATGCTGATCCAAACAAGTAATAGAGACAGTCTCAGATTCTACAACCATATAAAAGGAATCATAATTTTAACTTGTCTTTTGACACTAGAGACAAGACAGTTGGATAGTTTGCAGACAACTTGGAATAAAGTTGGCATACTAATAAAATTTTCTTAAATTAATGCTTTTAGAAATGACAAAACCCACTACAATATTGTAAAGTAATTAGCCTCCAACTAATAAAAATAAATGAAAAAAAAAACAAAAAAACAAAAAAACAAAAACAAAAACAAACAAACAAAAAAAGAAATCCCCCAAATATTTATTGGTGATAGAAAATACAAATTCAAGCCTCATGCCATTCAAGAATTTCACTTAAGCAGGATTGTGTCAACAATTTTCAATTTCTAGTTTGAATTATGTCACTGACTAGTGTGAATCCCACTTAAAAAAAATATAACTATATCCAAATCCAATTTACAGTTGTAAAGCAAAACTCAGCAATTCAAAGACCTAACTACAGTTAAGTATATGCTAACAACAAAAGTAAACATTGGTAAAAGAGTAAACAAACAAGTCAATGAGGAATAATGAGAAAGTCACACAAATATCAGAATGCAAATGCTTAGGATTAAAGTTGGATCCAGAGAACTGCAGGAATCAGAAAAGTAGCTCAAATATGCAAAGGAATGAACAGCCGGATAAAGCAGTGCAGTAGCCTAATTTAGAGGAGTAATGCCCTCCCTCGCCCCGCCCCTGTCCAGGATTCACATTGGAGAAGACCCAGTTGGAACGTCACCCATTCTCTTGGTTCTCGAGAGTTCACTGTGCGCTGGCTGAGGTTCAACAGCCACTAACTCTTAATCTTCTCACCACCTCCCTACTCTCCCACAACTTTCTGAGGTCACCTCCCAAATCAATGACCTAAACTCAAATGCTTGTCTCAGGATTTGCTTTCAGAGGAAGCCAAACCAAGACATTCTTAAACCTCCAAATGTTTAAGACCCAAATCAATTCTTAACCAAAGCTAGTCTGACCCTGTAGTTAAGAGTTAAGGGAACACATGTAACTGGATTGGAAAATCCATTTATGCTTTTCAAAAAAATGTAGCATTGTTCTTTGAGACAGAGTAGGGATACACAGAGACCTAGTAGAAGGAAAGAGAGCACATTCAATAAATTATTAAATACCAACTAACAGTAGGGTTTCAAATAACATGTCTTTAAGAAATATGAATTTTGATACAAGTAAAACAATGTCTAAGCATTAGATTCTATATAAGCATATAAAAGTTATTACCAGAAGGTTGTACCTCATCATAAACAGGCTTTATTTTGTTTATTTTTCTCATACCCTTAAGCTGCTAAAATATAAATTTGATGAAGTCCCTTCCTTGTCATTGAATTCTGTGGAGTTTTATTTGTGAGAAAAGAATGTTTCCCTTTCAGAAGTGTTGGCTTGAATTAGAAAATGCTTTATTATGTGCATTGCAAACCTACTTATTTACCACAGCTAGACAGAGACTCCTTCTTACTTTGTCATGCAGCTGCTTGTTTTTAAACAAATTTTGCCAAGAGACATAAACCAGATGGCCCTCTTCAAGGGTATACTGTGAGCCGTGATAGTCAGCTTATGGTACTTTCAAGCAGCCGACAGCTGGGTATGGAAAGTCATGATGCTATTCGGAAATCCAACTTCCAAGGATGCCAAAGCACAAGGAGACTCTCAAGTTGGTAAATAAAACTCTGACTTCAAGTTAGTTTTAATACCCTAAATTCAATAATTTTTTCAGGGGTCTTTAAACATCTGCTTTAAAATACCAGTTTTTCTCTGGTAAAATAGAAGACTCTTGAGAGTCCCTTGGACAGGAAGGAGATCAAACCAGTCAGTCTTAAAGGAAATCAACCCTGAATATTCATTGGAAGGACTGATGCTGAAGCTCCAATACTTTGGCCAACTGATGCAATGAGCTGACTCATTGGGAAAGACCCTGATGCTGGGAAAGACTGAGGGCAGGAGGAGAAGGGGATGACAGAAGATGAGATGGTGTGGATAGCATCACTGACTCAATGGACATGAGTTTGAGTAAGCTCTGGGATATGGTAAAGGACAGGGAAGCCTGGAGTGCTACAGTCCGTGGGTTGTAAAGAGTCAGACACAACTGAGCGACTGAACACAACAAAATAGAAGAACCCACATGAATTGTATTAGAGATTAAACTTGTGGAAAAATGGATTCAGAATACATTTTCAAGTGGAATCAATAAGCTGGAGATTGGGCTTCCTCCAATAGTTAGACATCCACAATCAAAAAAGTTTACTGATGCTATAATATTCTACTCTGGTAGTATGTTATTTTATATTGTTGTTCCCAGTTCTATTCTGTAGTATTATCATGTATCCTCATTCTTGACATGGCCTCATAGTAAGAAGAGTGCCTTCCTCTGCTCCTGCCCTTTGGGCTTGCCACGTGACTTGCTTTGACCATTGGATGTGGTCCTAAAGAGGCAATTTGTCAGTTTCAAGTTAAGGTCTTTAGAACCATTACGTGTTTCTGTTTGCCCTTCTGAGAACTTCCAGACTGTTCCATGGAAGAATATGTACCAAGTATCTGCTGCCATTCCAACCTGGGCCCCAGAGGAAAACACACAGATCGGGTCTATTCATTTGACCTACAGTCCCACAGGCTAAAAAAAGAGCCTTACTCTCTAAGCATGAGAATAATTACTAGCAGTTATTTGAGAGTGTGTTTGTTATACAGAATTATTATGGCAATATCTGACCATTACTGGCAAACTTTGTTAAGGGTCCAATGGAAAGCTACTTTGGGTCACTCTTATATTATTGGGTGGTAGAGGAAAAGGGATAAGACAAATATGAGAGCTGACATAAATGTCCTAATCATGCTGCTACTTTATAGAAGGTCTCCATAAAGATTACAGAACTGTACCTCTGCTTATCTCAGAATGCCTTCAAAACAGATAATGACAACTCTTGGTTTTAAATGTTATCTCTGATTATCAGAGGAAGGCAAATGAAACAAAAACATGCAGCATTTCAAAAGAAACTAAACATACATAATTCACATTTTGTAAAAAATTTACAACTTACATTGATTCAAACATAAAAATTATTCAAGTAGTAAGACTTTTTATATGTCCATCTATTATTTCTAAGTATCTAACCATTCTAGGAAACCACATAGGATATTCCAAAATGTGTTGTTTCAAGCAGAAATGTCTCAAAAACCACATCTTTAGCTTGTAATGGGCAGTTTTCCCTTGAGGAAATTGATGTTTTCAAGAGGAATTTGAGACTGTCCATGGATAAACTAAAACTAATAAGAAAATAATTCTTGTGAAAATTGCCTTACAGGCAAGAATTTGCAATTCTCACAGCATAAACAGAGTTTTTAAAAAGTGTTAGAATTTTGTAATGGTAACAAATCACACTCTCCCCACAACAGCAGAAGTTAAAATAAGCAAGCAAGTAAGCAAATGAACAAAAAGTTTGTTGCCTTCCACCAGAAAGTTATGTTGACTTTAATAGCTAATGGGTATATTTATCTTATGAGAGTCTATTTACTTCTCTCAAATACCATAATTATAAAACATATCAAGATCTCAGATTATTCATGTATTGCTATATCTATACTTCAAAGTCATAATTCAGCTTCATTACAGAAAAATGAAAATAAATATGAGGAAATTTACCCTCCCTAAATAGACTATTGAATAAACTATAATGGAAATGAAATTCTTGGTAAATTAAAAAAAAAACAGAAATTTATTCATTCCAAAATATTATAACTTTAGAGTGAGAAGCTTATCATTTTCTTGTAAGGATTCATCAATTTAAGAATTAATATGTACTGAGCAGCTACCATGGTCTTATACTATGTTTGGCTTAGGGGTGACAGAAGGTATATGGCACAGTTTCTGTCCTATAGGAACAAAATGGATGGTAAAGAGTTGCACTCAGTTATGTAACACATACAAACTTAAGAGAAGCACTTCTAAGAGTAGTGCACAGAGGATTCTAGAATACAGAAAGTGAAATAATTTTGAGATGAGCGAATGATTCCAAATAGTGATATTTGCATTTGGTCCTGAGCTATAAACAGGACTTCGACTAGAACCAAAGAACATACAGGGTTTCTTAAGCAACTGAAGGGATTCTTAAATACTTGGCTTTGCAAAGCACATTATACAATCATGGTTTATTTTTCTACAAGATATTGAATGTGAATATACCACCTTACAAATACATCTCTTTGAAACACTGTGGTTTCAGATACAAGAGTTTAAAATGTGTGTATACATATCTATCTCCCTGTTTCTGCTACTAAAGGCTGACATCTGAAACAGAATATAATCCTTGAACATAAGAAATCCTAATGAAATACATAGGATACCAGGGGCACAGAGATAAGAATTCATAACTTGGGTCAAAATATAAGCTCTTGCATATATTTCTATGTGATCTTGGGATGATCATTTGTTCCCTCTAAATCTCAAGTTCCTTATCTGAAAATAAGGTTCTCCTGAGGGTGAAATCATATATATAAAGCACTGAATACCTGTCTGGCATGAAGGTGTTGCTAAAACAGGAGCTCTTTACTTTTAAGTAACACACATGTTACATGTCCAGAAAAGGGGAAGTCCTGAAGCTTCAGTGCATTGTCATAATTTTAGCTTTAGTCGCAGATCCTTATTTTATGGTAGATATTCTTGGAGTCAATGATCTAAACCACTACAACTTACAGATGACCCAACTTTAGTCAAAGAAAGTAACTAGAGACTATGTAACCTAGGTGCACTGTGAAAACCAATTATCCATGTCTTTACTCAGCTAAGCTGTGGCTTTGTTGGAAAGGAGTAAGAGTCAAGCAAAAATTAATTAAACTTTGTTTTGAAGTTATGGAGAGATAGAACAAATGGGTATTGGGCAATGATGAAAACATTTTACTTTTATATTGGCAGAATTCAGGAAGCTGCAGTAAGCTGTTGGCTCAATCAGAGCTCATAAAATTATGAAGGAATGCAGGGAAAGAAAATAATGCATGGAAGAAAGACAACCTCTTTAACAAGTAGTGCTGGGAAAACTGGTCAACCACTTGTAAAAGAATGAAACTAGAACACTTTGTAACACCATACACAAAAAGAAACTCAAAATGGATTAAAGATCTAAATGTAAGTCCAGAAACTATAAAACTCCTAGAGGAGAACATAGGCAAAACACTCTCTGACATAAATCACAGCAGGAACCTCTATGACCCACCTCAAAGAATATTGGAAATAAAAGCAAAAATAAACAAATGGGACCTAATTAAACTTAAAAACTTTTGCACAACAAAGGAAACTATAAGCAAGGTGAAAAGACAGCCTTCAGAATGGGAGAAAATAATAGCAAACGAAGAAACAGACAAAGGATTAATCTCAAAAATATACAAGCAAATCCTGAAGCTCAATTCCAGAAAAATAAATGACCCAATCCAAAAATGGGCCAAAGAACTAAACAGACATTTCTCCAAAGAAGACATGCAGATGGCTAGCAAACACATGAAAAGATGCTCAACATCACTCATTATCAGAGAAATGCAAATCAAAACCACAATGAGGTACCATTACACGCCAGTCAGGATGGCTGCTATCCAAAAGTCTACAAGCAATAAATGCTGGAGAGGGTGTGGAGAAAAGGGAACCCTCTTACACTGTTGGTGGGAATGCAAACTAGTACAGCCACTATGGAGAACAGTGTGGAGATTCCTTAAAAAACTGGAAATAGAACTGCCATATGACCCAGCAATCCCACTTCTGGGCATACACACTGAGGAAACCAGATCTGAAAGAGACACGTGCACCCCAATGTTCATCACAGCACTGTTTATAATAGCCAGGACATGGAAGCAACCTAGATGCCCATCAGCAGATGAATGGATAAGGAAGCTGTGGTACATATACACCATGGAATATTACTCAGCCGTTAAAAAGAATTCATTTGAATCAGTTCTAATGAGATGGATGAAACTGGAGCCCATTATACAGAGTGAAGTAAGCCAGAAAGATAAAGAACATTACAGCATACTAACACATATATATGGAATTTAGAAAGATGGTAACGATAACCCTATATGCAAAACAGAAAAGGAGACACAGATATACAGAACAGACTTTTGGACTCTGTGGGAGAAGGCGAGGGTGGGATGTTCTGAGAGAATAGCACTGAAACAAGTATACTATCAAGAGTGAAACAGACCACCAGCCCAGGTTGGATGCATGAGACAAGTGCTCAGGGCTGGTGCACTGGGAAGACCCAGAGGGATGGGATGGGGAGGGAGGCGGGAGAGGGGATCGGGATGGGGAACACATGTAAATCCATGGCTGATTCATGTCAATGTATGGCAAAAGCCACTACAATATTGTAAAGTAATTAGCCTCCAACTAATAAAAATAAATGAAAAAAAAATTAAAAAAAAAGAAAATAGTGCTCAACAAAGCTATACTTTTGACATATTTCTTGTGTGCACGCATGCTAAGTAGCTTCAGTTGTGCCTGATTCTTTGCAATCCCATGGACCACAGCCTGCCAGGGTCCTTGATCCATGGGATTTTCCAGGCAAGAATACTGCAGTGGGTCACCATGCCCTCCCCCAGGGGATCTTACCAACCCAGAGATCAAACCCAGGTCTCCTGCTTCGGCAGGTGGATTCTTTATCACTAGCGCCACCTGGGAAGGTCATGTATTTCTTAGGGCTCTTTAAAAAACACAAAAGACATGTTCTCTATATACACATTAAAGACTTTTAGTTAGTTCTCTTCCAATATCCATGCTCCCACTTCTCTACAGTTCAGTTCAGTCGCTCAGTCGTGTCTGACTCTTTACGACCCCATGGACTGCAGCACGCCAGGCTTCCCGGTCCATCACCAACTCCCGGAGCCCACTCAAACTCACTGCTCTATAACTGTATACTTTTTGGCAGAGTATATCATATTCAGGAATAAATGCAACATTTCCTAGTCTCCCTTGCAGCTTTGGTATAGTCAGGTGACTGATTTAGGCCAATAAAGTATACGCGTAAATAAAATGTGGCAACTCCCAGGGAACTTCCCTAAAAGACTATTGGTGTGAATCCTTTGCCCCTTCTCCCTACCTTTTTCCATCTTACTTCCTGGAATGTGAACATAGTGGGTGCTCCATCTTGCAATGTGGAGATGAGGGCCCACATGATGAGCTAGATAACAGAAGAATCAGTAGAGTCATCCTACCTGCTTGGACTGCATACTCCTAGGGTTTTAAGGAGAGAAAGAAATTCTTCTTTCTTAGTGAAGGCATGGCTGCCTTGTGCATTTGTTACCCTCAGCCAAAACAAACTCTAATTGATAGAGCAAATTTCTATGTGTGTCTTTGGAGAAGGGGAATTTGTGGCATAATAAAACCAAGAAACATACAATGAGTAAAGTCAAATAGTGGCATTATTTCCAAAATGAGGCTAGTTTTATAGGTTTCAAGTTATTTTCTATACTAGAGCCTTTTTCCCTTTGGCAGTGATGAAAATACGAGTTTATTTAGGTAAGAAACAAGCAAACTATAGCCCCCTGTACAATGAAAAAGTAGAATCGTCTATGGTGAAGAATGGAAATATGTGTCTACAGCTATCTTGAGAAACAAAAATGTTCAATTACTTTGAGAAAAAGATTCAGGATATTGATCTATGGTTAACTCTGAGATTATGTGAATTTTATATCTAGTCAATTTCTTATCTGAAGCAAGTTTTAAACTAACCTCTAAGTGAACTGTAAAGATTTATAAGAATCTGAAAATGTTAAAGATATAAGGCAAAATGATCCTGTATGAAATGGCTATCATAAAAAGCAAATCACTCTGCAATTCTTGAGTGCTTTGAACTAGCAAGAGGAACATACAGAAGGTAAGCTGATGGGCAGAAACAAACTTATATTTAATACATTTCAAAAAGCCCTTTTATTCAATAAATACAACAGATCCCTTTCACTCAATTCCTTCACCAACTGTCCTCAACGACTAAAAAATTCAAATAAATTGTATGTAAACAAAGACATATAAACCAAAGACTAGTTTAGGTATCTAATTCAAATGACACTGTATCATGAATGGCTTGCTTTTTAGACAGAGTTTCAAACACTAGAACTGCGGAATAAAGATCTTGTTTGTTGACCATTGGCATGTTTTAATGAGATGGTTTGACAGTCACTATGTTAACATTAAATACTTCCTAACACCAACTATATGCGATTAACCTTTTGTGATGTATAGCTTTGCCTCTTTTGGTAAAACCTCCAAGTAATTGGCATCAGAAGTCAAATTATAGACTTCATTTTGGGCTGCTGGGTAGAAACAAAAGACTCCTCTTTTGGCTCACAATTGCTCTCTCAGTGGTGTGCAAGGTACAACAACTGGTCTGTGAAAGATATGCACAATAGCTAGGGATTAATTTAGATTTTACAGAGCCCCAGCAGAAATATAAACACTTTTAGAGAGTAGCATGACAAAGAAGCTAGTATGCAGGAAGGGGTGATCCCTAATTGAAATACGCAAGAGGAAATAGGCCAGAGAAGGCAGTGTAGAGGCTGAGCTTCGTGCGTGGAGATTATAGCAAATGATGGGTTAGTAAAAGACTTGCCTTTCCTAAAGTTTTGATGATTTATTTTTGGCATATAAGATACATCAGTGCTGTCAAATTATAGTTTTCATCATCATTATCATCAAATAGTATTTATTAACCAAATGTGCTCTATGGGGACTTGTACTAAGAGGCAAAAATGATATGGTTTCTGACTTCCAGTAACCAATAAAATAAAACTGACCAATCAATATAGACAAATGTAGGGGAGCAGATAGAGAACAAGATGCTTAATGGGTAAACACTTTAAGCTTTTAAATATTTCCAATGTTTAGGTGAATTGGTGAGTATATATGTGTGTCTATGTATGTTTCTTAATATATCTGTGGAGATAAAAATATCTTTTCTCTACATAGATAACTAAGTTCTAAAAATGAATTCTATGGAATCAATTATTTAGTAAATGCTGATTTTCAAAAACATATTTCATTTTGAAAACCAAAACAGAAGCATTCCCCATACACCATGGTCTCAACAGCATGAAAAAGTGGGACATACATGTAGAAACTGTCACTTCTTCCTCAATTTAACACATTTACCTCTGCAGGGTCCCTATGAATGAATGGATGAGAATACTCTCCCCTGGTCAGTACAAAAACAACTGTAAAATGAGATGTAAAAAATAATCCATATTCAGGGTATTTTTTTTAACCTCTTACTTGATTCTACCAAGTTCAAAAAACTACAGTAAAATTATGCACTGGCACTTACACATATACCTGGGAGGAGAAATGAAGATTCAATCTGGCATGAGTATTTTTTTACATTTAGTAGAGACTAATTCTAAGACTGCAATGTTGATCTTTCCTGAGTTGTCAGGATCCTGTGTGTGCTTCTCATGTGTCTTCCCAACTACATATGGCATTGTGACAAATAGAAGAGGCTGCTAATGCTGCTATAGCTGAATGTCTCATTTAGGAACAAACAAGTCTGGAAAAGCTCCCAGATTATACATCTGTCCCTCTAGCTTCCACTTTAGAGGAAAAAACTGTATGGAGATGCCATAAGGATTAATATATTATTCTTTCCCTCTGTGAGTACTGTATGGTTATTTCCCTAACCTTGACATGAGAGAAAAATATTTACTGAAAGCTTCAGTAGAAAAATTACCAGTGAGATAGTCAATGCTTATGGGAAAGTTGCATGTGGAGTGGGCTAGCAGAATGGCATGCTTGTCCCCCAGAATCTGAATACAGAGGCGATCAAGGCGCTTTCTCTTCAAATCCAATTTCTTTCATTTCTATTTCTGTTTTCTCTCCTTTCATTTCTTCATTTTTTTCATTGTCTCATTTTCCTTCATGGCAAATGGCAGTGAGAGTCTGTGAGCACATTAATACTGTGGGCTTGACACAAAGAGAGCTAAACAAAGGAGAAATCCCCAGGGAAGCAGTTTCCAGCTCTTCCATCTCCAGCATCCTGTTGACAAGTGGCACTGTGCTCCCAGCATTCAGGAAATCGTTCTCTAGAGCAGTGGTGCCCACAAACTTAAGAGTCTGTACTGATCAATTATAAACCTTTCAGAGGTCCATGGGGAAATGCCAAAAATAACGCAATGTAATGTGCTTTTTCTTAAAATGCCACCTTTTTCAAAACATTCTGAGATTAGAACCTTCTTGTACTTAAAAATGTGTTAACTATTTTAAAAAGGTTAAGTGTAAATTTCATTTGAGTAAAAGCATACACACAGAAAAATATACAACTCACAAGTGTACAGTTCTATAAATTTTCTTAAGGGAAATTATCAATGCAACCAGTATCCAGATGAATAAATAAAACATTACTCAAACCCAGAACTCATTCCTGTCCTTGTTAATTACTACTCCCCACAAAAATAACCATACCTGAACTTTAACCTTGATAGGCCTTTTTTTGAGCTTTATTTCAATGAAATCATACAATATATATTCTTCTTTAACACAACATGGTTTTTCCTATTTCTTACTTTATGAAAAATCATTGGTAATAGAATTTGATTTCTTAAATGTCCTCATACTGTCAGACCAGAATCTTGTTGTTACACAATAATGCCATCTTATGGCTACAGAGCAATTTGTAGTCTACAAACTACTTTCGCTTTCATTATCTTCCTTGATTTGTGCTATCCTCTAAGACTTGAGGAGTAATTTCCTGAAAATCAGACAAATTTGCTAATGGTTTGAGGGCTAGGAAAGGTGGTATCTGAAAAAAGACAACAGGCTATCTGTATTGGTATCTGTCATCCCTCCTTAAGTGCTTTTGGAAAGTATATTGTTTCTCTAATACTAGGTAGATATTATGTTAGTTTCATTTTCATGTGTTTCCTTTATAAACAGTAAGTAATCCACTAAGAAATAGATGGAAAACAGCATTTAGCATCAGTTAATTTCTCATTAAATATTTATGTATTTATATATGTAAATACATGTTTCTATCTATATGGATTATCCATATACATGGATATGTACATGCACACATGTGATTCATGGATTTAATATTTACTGCCCTATCTGTGTTTCCATGGGGCACACACACATGGAAAGGACCCACTTCTAATAATTTGAGGATTTGTAACTTTACTGAGGTACAAGTTAAAATTCTATTTGCCGGAAGACAACGTATGGAAGCCAACGTATGGTCTCCTAGATAATGAGTGAGCTGTAACAAGTCAATCTGGCTTTTAATTCTCTACTTGCATCAACATAGACAGTAATGTCTGTTTTACTCTATGACATTTAATAGAGGTGAGTCTTGCCATCATGGCACTCATGAATTCGGTGATTAATGATGGTCTCAGAAGCTATGCCTCAGGAATGCCAAGAGACTACTGCATTTTCTCCTGTTTGCAAATTAATTTTGAGTAAGCTATGCAAATATATTAGAGCGAAATATTTTGGTGAAATAGAAATAAGCAATTGTGCCATTGAAGCATGTGTTTGGGCAAGTCACTTAACATCTTTGTGGTGGACAAATGTCCATCTAGTCAAAGCTATGGTTTATCCGGTAGTCATGTATCAATGAGAGCTGTACCATAAAGAAAGCTGAGTGCCGAAGAACTGATGCTTTTGAACTGTGGTGTTGGAGAAGACTCTTGAGAGTCCCTTGGACTGCAAGGAGATCCAACCAGTCTTAAAGGAAATCAGTCCTGAATATTCATTGGAAGGACTGACGCTGAAGCTGAAGCTCCAATACTTTGGCCACCTGATACAAAGAACCAACTCACTGTAAAAAATCCCAAGGCTGGGAAAGATTTAAGGCAGGAGAAGGGGATGACAAAGGATGAGATGGTTGGATGGTATCACCGACTTGATGGACATGAGTTTGAGCAAGCTTCGGGAGTTGGTGATGGACAGGGAAGCCTGGTGTGCTGCAGTCCATGGGATCACAAAGAGTCAGACACGACTGAATGACTGAACTGAACTGATAAAATAATGAAGCAGGATAAAATTACTAAGGTATTTTCAAGCTCTAAAGAATCCTTCATTATTAATTATTAACTACCTATAATAGTTTGGATTATTAGTCAGCAAGTATTTATTGTTCTTTCCTGCTCACTGTAGCAGGAGAATACTTCCCCATTCTATTGATGTCAGGTTTACTGTTGCCAATGGAATGTGAGCAGCTTCATACAATCATAGTCCACACATGCTCTTAGGAGATTGGGCTTGGTTCATGCTCTGGTGATGTGTCATGAGAAGAGTATGCCACCGGTCCTTCATCTAAAGGCCAGAATAAAGACATGTGGAGGAAACACATATCCTGGGGCATAGCCCAGCTCACCCATCACTTGAAAGAGCTGTCCAGCTACACTCAGCCTAAGTCAGCCAAAACATAGGCAACCTAAAGATCCATAAGCATGAGAACAAAGGCTTGTTTTAAGTTATAGAGTTTTACGGGTAATTTGTATCACCATATTATGGCAATAGCTGACTGATGTATTATCATAACTGGCTCATACCTGAAAATATACTAATGCCTTCTTACTGGTTCAAAGGTATTTTGTTTTAACCACAAGTTGACTTATTTAAAAAACCGTAGATTTTTGTTGAGAACCCAACATCAATGATGCACATTTGTCTATTTAAGAACGTATAGCCTCGATTTATGAGAGAAATACAAATCAAAACTACATTAAGTACCACCTCACATGAGTCCAAATACCACCAATAAAAAGTCTACAATAACAAAAGCTTGAGAGGATGTGGAAAAAAGGGAAACCTCCTACACTGCTGGTGGGAATGTAAATTGGTACATCCACTATGGAGAATAGTATGGAGGTTCCTTATAAAGCTAAAAATATAACTACCATATGATCCAGAAATCCCATTCCTAGGCATATATCCAGAAAAAAGCTCTAATTCAAAAAGATGCACACATCTCAATGTTCACAGAAACACTCTTTACAATAGCCGAGACATGGAAACAATCTAAATGTTCATCAACAGATGAACAGATAAAGAAGATGTGGTATATATACACAATGGAATACTACTCAGCTGTAGAAAGGAATGAAATAATATCATTTGCAGAACATGACTGGACCTAGAGATTGGCATATTAAGTGAAATACATTATACAGAGAAAGATGAATATATGATATTACTTATATCTGGAATCTAAAATATGACATAAATAAAATAAACTTACTTACAAAGCAGAAACAGACTCACAGACATAGAAAACAAACTTATGGTCACCAAAGGGCAAAGAGGGTTGGGGGAGGATAAATTAAGAGTTTTGGATTAGCAGATACAAACTACTACATATAAAACAGATAAACAACAAGGTCAGAATGTATAGCACAGAGAAATATATTCAACATACTGTAGTAAACCATTATGGAAAGGAATATGAAAAAGAATATATATGTGTGTGTGTGTGTATACATATATAACTTAATTATGTGCTGTACATTAGAAACTAGCACAACATTGTAAATCAACTCTATACTAATTTGAAGAAAGAACATATAGCTTCTAATAGATAAGGATTCAAGAATCTACCAATATATGGGCTTGGTGGGAGATAAATTCCTGACTACCACTACCACTCCAAAAAATGGAGCCCAAACTGCAGCAATTTATATTTCTTAACCCCTAGCAATTAGAACCTAGTTATATGACTGAAGCATGCCTTATTATAAAAGTTGGCAATTTATGGCCCTCCAGCAAAATTTGACCTACTGCCTGTCTTTATAAATAAAGTTTTATTAGAATAAACCATGCCCATTTGTATATGTATTGTCTAGGGTTTCTTTCACCCTTCAACAGCAGAGTTGAGTAGTTACAACAGAAATTATATGACCTGCAAACACTGAAATATTCACTAATTGGCCCTTCAGAGGGGAAAAAAAAAACAACTGCTTTATCTGGCAATTCTGTAAGCAAACTTAATTCTAAAATTAGTGACACAAAAATAAGTAATAATTTTGATACTTTTGGGAAGTGATAGTTGCAACTGCTATAGAGCGGCAATGGTATCTCTGGTGTACCAGTGGACCATGGCTATGATAACAGTTTATAATTCAGATTTGTCTTGTAGTTTGATGCTTAGTGTGTTTCTGGGTACATGTACCAGGCTTCCTTGACAATTTCTGCCCATATTTACATCTGGATCCCAGGCCTTTCCATCGATTCTATGAGTTACCTGATACTCTTCTAATTATATAATTCTACCCAAGGCAACCGGAGTTTCTTTCTGTTAGTTGTAACTCAGAACCTTGAACGGTCCATTGACCTTGCTTTATTCCTGACTCAGAGTAAGATGTTCCTTTTCCACTCCCCAGGGATCTTGTTCTCACCCTCCAGCATTGCTTGTATCTATTAACCTGTAATTTACTGGCTGTTTGTCCATTTTCTCTCTAGCACTGGGAGGTTCTTCAAATCAGGGACTGAATTTAAATCAGCTCTCTACGGTGCTCAGGAAAACGTGAGAGCATATAAGAAAGAATTAACAGGCATGAAGACTATCAGAGCCAGGAGACCATCATGTTTATCATCAAAATTGCCGAGCTTGACTGAGTCATTATATAGAAGCAATACACTAAACACTTGACATACACTGTATCATTTAATCCTCATAACAACTCTATGACTTAGTAAATATTTTTCTCCCATTTTATAGATAAGGGAATTGTGGAGGATAAAGGCTAGGGAGCTTGCTCAAGGACATAGAGCTGGTCAGCAGCAAAGCCAGGATATCAAAGCAAGTTGAACTCTGGGGTCTGTACTCACACACAATAACTTAAAACAGTTTTACCCAAGACTAGACTACAGTCACATGAAATTTAGCAGCTCCTGACCAATTCCTAGAGAAGTCCAATTAGAGTAAAATGAGGATACTTTTCCAGCATCTGGATAAGTAAAGAGTGAGGTTACTGGGGTTAGTGACACTCCATCATTTGCCAGACATAGGAAAAAGCCCACCCAGATCCGGGGTGAAAATTCAGCTTACTCTCTCTGTAGAATGGCATTAGAGGATCTGCGTCTTTTCAAGTCTATGGTTGAAGGTGAACTGAAAGGTAAAGAGCCGCATGACTGTCAGAAGGAAATACGTAGCTCAGTGACAAAAGATGACCAAAAGTGGGGGAGAAGACTCAGAAAGCAGAAAGTCTCACCTCAGCCTTCCTGCAAGAGTGGTCAGTGCCTACAGAAGCACGTAGCCACTGCCTACCCAAGAACCCTGAAAGTTCTTAGACGATAGTGTTGGTGGCCTGGATGGCTAGAAGAAAACCCTGAGAGAAGACAGTAGAGACGCAAACATCCCCAATGTGGAATGAGCACCCCAAAAGAGAGTGACGAAACTGACCTCATCGAGTAACTTGCAGAAGTTCATTTTGACTTAGTATGCGATACTGAGAGGTATATTCATGATGGAATAATAAATTTGTCTTTTGCAGTATACACATAGGACTGCTGAGTTTCTTTCCCTTTATCAAGAATGGCTATGGATACCCTGGAACTAGCTGTTTTCCATTAAGTTGAGATAAAACTATTAGACAGTCCAGGGGAAAATATTCTCAGGCTTCCTGGTGGGGGATTCAGTTCAGATACACTGAACATCCACTTCATGCTTAGTACTACTATCTTAGTCCTGAACATATCACATAAAATAAAGCATATCTCTCTTTCAGGAGCTTGTGCAGGAGACATAAAAGTAAAAAAAAAAAAGATATTGCTCTATATTAAATTCTAGGAAAAGGTCATTTTGGAGCAGGGGCATCCCAGGTGGTACTAGTGGTAGAGAACCTGCCTGTCAATGAAGGAGATGTAAGAGACATGGGTTCGATCCCTGGGTTGGGAAGATCCCCTGGAGGAGGGCTTGGCAACCCACTCCAGTATTCTTGCCTGGGGAATTCCATGGAGAGAGGCACCTGGCAGGCTATAGTCCATAGGGTTGCAAACAGCTGGACACAACTGAAGTGATTTAGCATGCACCCTCTCTACAGGTAGCCACTGAGTCTGGCAACATTTGCAAATATATAAATTGTATGCTGATATTATGTTATATTAATGTTAAAATGATATCTAAGTTTCTAAGATAAACTAATATTTTTAGGGTTTTAAGAAGGAAATAACATTTGACATGAGACTTGAAGGCAGGTAGGCCAGAGGGGGCAGAAGACATTTGGAAATCTTTAAATCAAATTAATATTGCTAGAGCAGAATTCAGAGGAGTTGTAGGCAAGCAGGAGTTGATACACAGTGAGGTTGACCACATGAGCAGGGATCATGTGAAAGCCTTTTGTTCCAAATTAATCAATCTAGACTTTATTCTAAAAGGAATGAGGTGATAGCACTTAAGTTCTTACATTTCAGAAAAACAATTCTGAATGAAAGATAATTGGGAGCAAAGAAGGCATGATCATTGGAAACACTGAGATTTATGCTAGAAGTATTGATTTAGGAATCTAATGTAAATTAAGAACAAAAAATGAAGTAAAGACATCAAGAAATGGACAGATATGAGAGATATTAAGGAGGTTCCTTGTAATTATTAAAAATGATTTTATTTCCTCCAAGAATAATGAAGAATACTGTCTTGAAACAACTCTTTGAAAGAAACTGCTTTAAGCCACTGCAATTTTATTATGTTTCACCTAAAATTGGAAGAGGAAACAACACCTTCTTCTGGTCTAAGGCTAAGAAATCTATCTGAATTTTAAAAATTTGGTCAACAATTAGACAGTTTAATTAAAGAAGCATGAAAAATTAATAATTTTAAATCAAATTCTTTGAGACAAAAAAGTAGGGAGATGTAAAATGTAAAAGATCACCTTCAAAACAGAAACAACACATGAAAGTCAACTTCGTGTTCCTAGCTTATATTTCCAATATATTAATGTAAGTATATCAAACTATTATAAATCTATAGGATACAGAGTTGACCAAAAGTATACAAACTATACTGCACAATTATTTAAACCACCTCAATTCAATGACCAAATCGGTTTTGGCATGACCTGAAATTTTTGAGGATATTATAGTGTTCGAACATGATGCTAACTTTAGTTCTGAAAAATTTGTTGAATTCAGCTCATTAGTTTCAACTATATCACCATTTGTTCTGATTCCACTTACCTTTTTCCAGTGATAGTGATACATCTCCCTCTCTTCCTCCCTCTCTCTTTTTTTCATGAAGAGCATGGACATGAACTCTAGATTTCCTGGGAGATGGGTATAATTGTTTTCTTAGTAAAAGGAAAGTGGTACCTACCCTTGTCGGTCCTTGTACATTTTGTTCACTCTTTCCCATTGGAAGTCGAGCCTGGAGAGAGCTTCCTGTAGCCTTGCCTTTTCCGGGGGTGTGGCACTTTGCAATGCTGCTGCCTTCTTATTGTGAATGACATCAATCCGACCTGAGATTTGTTGCAGGTTGTCTTTTATATTCTGCAATATTGAAATTTTAAAGCAAGTCAGAAATGATTCAGTTGTCTATGGAAAGAGAAGAAAGGAAATGTATCAACACCCAGAGTAACTCACAGTCTTGCATTTTTCATTTTCTGACTTTTAAAAGTCATTAACCTTGAAGCCCACTGATTTCAACATGCCCAATTTGAATGGGTAATTCAGTCTTCATCTTGATACTGGCAATCACTCCCTCTTTCCTAAAACTCTATCTTTGTTTGGCTTCTGTAACCTGAATTCTTCTGTTCTTTCTTACACCTTCTTGTCCACGGCTTCACAGTCTCCTTTACAGAATCTTTCTCCTCTTACTAATCTCTTAATATTGGAGTGCTCTAGCATAGATTATTTCCTCATTTATCTATGTTACCTCCTGTTTGGTCGTGTGACTTTAAATAATCTCGATATTGCAATGCTCAAAATTCTCCAAGCTAGGCCTCAAATAGTACATGAACCAAAAACTCTCAGATATTCAAGATGGATTTAGAAAAGTCAGAGGAACCAGAGATCAAACTGTCAACATCCATTGGATCACAGAAAAAGCAAGAGGATTCCAGGAAAACATCTACTTCTGCTTCATTGACTATACTAAAGCCTTTGACTGTGTGGATCAACAACAAGCTGTGGAAAATTCTTAAAGAGATTGGAATATTGGACCATGTTATCTGACTCCTGCGAAACCTGTATGCAGGTCAAGAAGGCAATAGTTAAATACAAACATGAAACAACAGACTGGTTCCAACTTGGGAAAGGGGTATGTCAAGGCTGTATAGTGTCACCCTGTTATTTAAGTTATATGCAGAGTACATCATGCGAGATGCTGGGCTGGATGAAGCACCAGCTGGAATCAGGATGGCCAGAAGAAATATCAATAACCTCAGATATGCAGATAAAACCAATCTTATGGCAGAAAACGAAGAGGAACTAAAAAGCCTTTTGATGCTGGCTTAAAAGTAGACATTCAGAAAAGTAACAATATGGCATTTGGTCTCATCACTTCATGGCAAATAGAAGGGGAAACAATGGAGACAGTGACAAACTTTATTTTCTTGGACTTCAAAATCACTACAGACAGTGACTGCATCCATGAAATTAAAGGGTGGGATGGGGAAGGAGATGGGAGGAAGGTTCAAAAGGAGGCAATATATGTATACCTATGGCTGATTCTTGTTGAGGTTTGATAGAAAACAACAAAATTCTGTATAGCAATTATCTTTCAATAAAAAAATTTAATTAAATTTAAAAAAGACCCTTGCTCCTTGGAAGGAAAGCTATGACAAACCTAGACAGCATATTAAAAAGTAGACACATTACTTTGCTGAAAAAGGTCTGTATAGTCAAAGCTATGGATTTTCCAGTAGTTATGTATGGATGTGAGAGTTGGAGCATAAAGAAGGCTGAGCACTGAAGAATTGATATTTTTGAACTGTGGTGTTGGAGAAGACTCTTGAGAGTCCCTTGGACTGCAAGGACATCAAACCAGTCAATCCTAAATGAAACCAACCCTGAATCTTCATTGGAAGGACTAAGGCTGAAGCTGAAGCTCCAATCCTTGGGCCACCTGATGTGAAGAGCTGACTCACTGGAAATGACCCTGATGCTGGGGAAGATTGAAGGCAGGAGGAGAAGGGGGCAACAGAGGATGAAATGGTTGGATGGCATCACCGACTCAATGGACATGAGTTTGAGTAAGCTCCAGGAGATGGTGATGGACAGGGAAGCCTGGCGTGCTGCAGTCAATGGGGTGGCAAAGAGTCAGGCATGACTGAGCAACTGAACAATAAACATGACAATGACTCCCCAGCTTACATCTCCAGCCATGACCTCAACTCTGAAATCCATACTCATATTTCCAACAACTTTCTTGATGCTTGGATGTCTCAGGAGCATCTCAAACTTAACATAGCCCCAACCACATTCTGAACAGCATCCCCTTATCCTTCTCTTCCCATTATTTTCCTCATTTCAGTAAATGACATATCAATTAACAGTTATTCAGGTTAACAACCTTGGAATCCTCCTTGATCCTTCTTTTTTAATCTCTGTATTCATATTACTGGATGATCCTATAGACTCTACTTCCAAGAACATGTCCAGAATTTGACATTTTCTCATCATCTCCCTTGTTATAAGTCTGATATAAGCTACTCTTGTCTCTCACCTGGATTATTCCAATTCCTACCTAAATGACCCTCCTCATCATTTCTTGACCCTTCCCCATCAATTCTTCACACAATAGCCAAAGAAATTTGTACGAAACACAAATCAAATCATATTACTTCACTTCTCAAATGCTCCTTATCAAATTTATTGCTTGTCCACGAGGCACAACCTGTGGGACGTTGGTTCCCTGAAAAAGGATTAAACTCGGGCCCCAGAGGTGAAAGTACCGAGTCCTAGGCACTGGGCCAGGGAAGTCCCAAACCCAGAGTCTTCATCAGGGCCTACAAAGTTCTGCACAACTTGGTTGTATGCTGCCTGCCACTCCAGTCTTACTTTTTCCTTAGTCTCCTCCAGAAAGTGAAAGTCACTCAGTCATGTCTGACTCTTGGTGACCGCATGGACTATACAGTCCATGGAATTCTCCAGGCCAGAATACTGGAGTGGGTAGCCTTTCCCTTCTCCAGGGGATCTTCCCAACCCAGGGATCGAACCCAGGTCTCCTGCACTGCAGGCGGATTCTTTACCAGCTTAGCCACCAGGGAAGCCCTCCTCCTGGTGCACACCATTTCAGCCTCATTTGCCTCTTTGTGTTCCTCAAACAGGCTGAATGTACTCTTGCTTTGAGGTTTCCGCATTTGCTGTTCTTTCTGCCAAAAATACTTCTTCCTTCCAAGAAACTTAAATGACTGTTTTCCTTACTTCTTTTTCATATCAGAAGAGCCTTCTCTACCTTTCCATTTTAAGTAGCTGCCCTGAGTGCTCTGTTTCCCTTGTTTGTTCATTTTCCTTCATGGCCTTTATGACTAAATGAGATTACCTATCTACTTGTTTCTCTGTATCACTAGACTAGCCCCTCTGAGTGCAGGGTTTCCAGAGCTCAGACACATGCCTGGAACATTGTATGTACCCAGTGCATTTGTGTTGAATAAGTTCAAGTATCACAAAAATCAACTCCATAATTTTTAAACACAGATTATATTTAAGGGGAAAAAACACAATGTCATTATATAATAATTTTTAAAAAATATATCAGTGTTCAAAAAATGCCAGAATCGTCCATATTTGTCTAGACTTGCAAGTATGAATCTGGTTATTTTCCTTATCTGAATTGTCAAAGACAAGTCGATTGAGTAAACATTTATTGAGTTCTTTTATGTATAAGGATCAACATGGAGAAAGCAAAGGTAGGTTTTACTTGTTTTGAGTAAGTTTTGAATTGATCTTATTGAGGTGATAAGCAAGGGTCTGGTTTGGAAAACTGAAAGAAACAGTTATAGTGTAGAAATCCCCGCTAAATGTTCACAAATTGTTTGATGAGTGATCTAAATGGTACCAAATGTTTTTTCAAAGCTCAGAAAAGGAATGAATTATATATGTGGTCACAAGCCAAGGAAAGGGCTCATAAAGGAAGTAGGATTTGGGGTAGATATACATAGCTGAGTAGCTGAAATGGGAAGGATGTCATACTTAGTAGCTAATACATATGCAAAGACAGGAAACATGAGCAGTCATATCTGACTTTTCAGAAACATATAGGATCAAGGAAGATGGGTCTGGAAATAGCAGCTGGAGATGATTAATAATGTGCTTTAAAAATACTGCATGTAATTCAGTAGACAGTGAGGAACCGTCTCACAAACACACACACACACATACATGAATTTCAAATATATACAAAAGCAGAAAAGAAAAAAAAAAAGAAAACAGTACAAATAGCCCCTATGAATCTATCATCCACTGCCAACACTTATAAAACCATGGGCAACGCTGTTTCACTGTATATGTCCACTCATTCACCTCCTCAACCATATTATTTTGAACAAATTGATATAATATTTTATACACTTATCCAAAAAGTCTTCAGCATGTTTCCAATATACATGAATTCTTTTCAAGGAAAGCACACATAGCACTGTATTCTACACCTCAAAACTTAAAATATTATTAATGTAATCAAAAATCTAGTCAGCCTTCATATTTGAGTTGAATTGAGAAAGTTATTTAGGAAGGAAACTTGGCAGAAGTCAGTGACTGTATTGAGTAAAGAGGAAGAATGACCCTAGCTCCCAGGTTTCTGGCCTGAGCACCTGAATGAATACTGGTATCTGAGTAAGAGGACTGCAGATGGATGAACAGGTTCTGTGTGTACATGCTTGTGTGTGTATATGTGTGTGTGTATGATGACAATGAAAAGCCTTTGGGTCATCAGGCTATAGGTATTCAATAGGCAGCTGGCATCAGATTTTGAGAAGAGGAAATGAGATGATAAATACATTTGGGTCATATATCTTCTCCCATTTCCACAGGTTCTAGGCTTTCTGAGCAAAGAACACTGCCATCTGGGATAAAGGATCATTGACCAGCAAATATACCTTGGAACTGAGATTAGTGTATTATTCCAGGGAGACCCAGAAGCTTCATTGGATTCCTTTGCTTACATTCCAACTTACCTTCTGAGGATATCAGACAGAGACCTGCTCCCCTCTCTGGAGAGGAGGGCAAAGGTCTCTCTCTGTTTCTCTATCTTCACCCCCTCTCTCCCTTCTGACACCCAAGTCCCTCCACACCTCTCTTTCTGTCTCTATCAGACATGCCAACTCCCTTATATAAGCTCTGATGTTTCTGATATTGGGTTTTATCTCTTGTACTGTAACCCATAGATGCACAGGTAAACATCTGGCCCTCACCTCACGTCTCATGGGCATTTGGGGCATGAGGATGAGTGCCAAGATGCTCTTGAGTAATCACTTGTGTGTTCTCTGATCCAGAGATCACATGCTTTCTGTCAGGATAAATAAAGTAGACCCTTGAATAACATGGGGGTTAATCCATGTATACTTTAAAGTTGGCCCTCAATATCCATGGTTGCTCAGCATCTGTGGATTTGTCCAATGACAGATTGTATAGTTCTGTAGTCAAAGTGAAAGTTTTGGTTGCTCAGTTGTGTCTGACTCTTTGCGACCCCAAGAACTATAGCCCGCCAGGCTCCTCTGTCCATGGAATTTTTCAGGCAAGAATACTGGAGTGGATAGTCTTTCCCTTCTCCAGGGGATCTTCCTGACCCAGGGATGAAACCTGGGTCTCCTGCATTGCAGGCAGATTTGTCTACTGTCTGAGCCACGAGGGAAGCTCAGCTCTCTAGTATTTTCTATGGAAAACATCTAAGTCAACCCAAGAAGTTCAAACCCGGGCTGTTCAAGAGTCAACTGTAGAAACATAAAAACTGAACAAGTATCAATAAAATGAATATGTTGGCCAACTCGCAGGCAAAATTGGGGAGGATCTCAACCATGTCTGAAATGGAGACGAAGCTAGACAGGGAATGCCTGTTGCTGAGTCTGCGCCTTCCCAGGCAGACTGGTGGAATTTGCTTCAGGGTCTGCCCTCACGACTGTGGTGCATGAGGACTTGCCTTGGGGGAAGATGAATCTACAGAAGCTGGTGAGGATATAGATAATGTCACTTGTAAGGGGAAAGTCAGTGCTCACCTTGAGACCCTAAGGAAAACAGTTGTGTTGTCAGGTCTGCTAGTCATCTAGACATGATGGTTATGGGTGGTGTGAATGAATTTCAGAGAGAGAGGGGGTGGGGAAGAGGGAGAGATTATTTATACAATTCCCTGATGTTGTCTTCAAGTCCATGAATACCTTGTGATTAGAAGGTTTCAAGTTTTTGTTGTTGTTGTTGTTAAGCAAGTCAATTTAACTCTCTGGTCAGGATATTTATCTGAGAGACCAAGGATTACCAGATGAGGGAAAGGAAGGCATGCCAACACAGAAACTAGCCTGTGACATTACTCTTCTGGAGAAAATGCAGGATATAACCATTCTGCCTGTGAGAATGGCTAGTCAGTGGAATAGAGTAGGTATTGTTCAATTGTAGGAGAGATGGGAAAACTGCTCAGAAATGTTAGAGTAAAAGCATGAAATTTTGCCTAAGGATGAACCTTTGTGGAAAGCAGAGGTGGAGATGAATATGTCTAAAGAGCAGATCTCATCAGACCTTGGAGAAGAACCGGAAGAGTAATGTATGTATTTTAAAACCAAAGGAAGATCACTACAAAATTGAAAATAACCTAGTACGACACTACGGTTTGCTTTATTTCACATAAGACACTTCTTTATGGAGGAAAAGTTTAATAAAATGAAAACAGATACTATAACAAAAATGTTTAAAAGACAGGATGGATCTTGGATATGTTATCAATGCCTTAGAGGTCACTGCACTCAAGAAAGCCTCTTACATTCTTTCTTTCTTTTATTCACCTGGTAAAATTTCACTCTGAGCCTAGAGTCTTGGGTGGAATATTTAGGGCTACCCCACTCACTGGATTGGGGCTTCCCAGATGGTACAGTAGGAAAGAATCCACCTGTCAATGCAGGAGATGCAAGAGATATGGGTTCAATCCCTGGGTCAGGAAGATTCCCTGGAAGAGGACATGGCAACCCACTGCAGTATTCCTTCCTGGAGAATCCCACGGACAGAGGAGCCTGGCAGGCTACGGTCCATGGGTCTCAAACAGTCATACACGACTGAGCACACATGCACACACTAGCTAGATTAGGTCAGGTGCCAGGAACATGCACCAACATGACTTTCTCTGCTGCTTGTGTTAACTCTACTGACCCAAAGACCTTCCTCAATGCTTGCACTGGCTAGACTCTTGCTGATGTGAGTCACAGACTCCAGGTTCACGTGGCTGCCAGCCCAAGGGCAAAAATCCAGAACTCTGATACGTTCTCCACTTAATACCAAGCATTCAGCTCACTGACAGGCTGAGTACTGAAATTCACACTGGGGCAACCAGCTCCATCTGTCTGCATGTTGGGATCCCAGACACTTACAATGAATAGCTGTCATTTCCTACGGGGGTAAAATCAAAGAGAAGGGTGGGAGTATCTTCCCTACTGGTCTAAAAGAAATTCTTTTATGGTTTGGATGTGGGGTGTGTGAGAGAGAATATCTATTCTCTCTCAGATGATTTGACCTTGCAAAGCTTCCTGATTTTTAATCCAAATCTCTGGAGAGCTCCCAACTCTCTGGGAAGTGGTAGAATTGCTCAGAATCGAGTTGTGAACAGTTTTAGCAATGCAGGGCAACACATTGCCAAAGCAGGAAAACTTTCTATCTTAAATGAGAAGAGCAAAAAGCAAAAACTGGGGCAGTAGATGTCATACTCCCTGGGTATCTAGATAATAGCTCCTTGGTGCATTCTTGCAGAATGCTGTCAAAATTGGCTGGAGTCCAGGAAATCCTTTTTAAAGTCCCTACACATACTCTTGTCCCTGAGGCACTGCACACAGAAAAAAAATGGTATATGCACCAAAGAAAATTCTGTAGCAGTTTCCACAGTTTAAAGTCAGAGATGAGATCTTTTATAGCTTTTTACTATTTTGGTTTGTCTAGAAATAAGTGATCTTTATAGTTTCTGACCCTCTAAAAAGGAAACCATAGTCTCTGTAGTTGCTATGGAGATAGAAAAATCCCTAGGATCACTATAGAGTATATTATTTCCATTTCTCTCCCAGAATAGTTCCTTGTCTTACCTGAAATATGACGGCAAAACCAGGAAGTACCCACTTACTAGTTAGCTTCTTTCTTGATGTTGACATGCCCCTATGAAATGACCTCCCTGCTCCCAATTTCAATTCGATGAGACGTTTATTTGTTAGACACACTTCCTGGAAATGGAAATTTCAATGTCTGGAAGGCACTCATACATGAGTCTATATTATTTAAGTCCTTAATATTTCAAAATAGCATCCTTGTCACTCTGGTTCCTAGAATCAAGTAAGTTAAATGAGATCCTTATTTATACATTTTTAATAGAGAAAATTTTGATTGGGAAGTAACTTTCACAATTGAAAGTCGAAGCCTGAATATGTAAAATAAGGAAAAACAGAAGACAGTGAACTATACTGCTGTAATTCACATTTCTAGGTGAAAAGCATGTTGTTTAAATAAGAGCTCATTGGTAACACAGCCACCATAATATAGGCCTCAGTTTGAGATAAAATAATATTTAGAAATGTGGGTCTCAATTTAAGAAGAGAATCCAACTGGAATCTATAAGTGTCTTTAATGAGCTAAAAAACAGAAACTAGAGACTACAGACAATTGATCTAGGAAACCAAACAAGGGACCTATTTGCCAACTAATCAGGCTGAGATAAAGGCCTCAAGTAACTCCTAATTTAATGAGGCTCTGTTCTCTATCATAATGGGCACATTTCTGAATGTTAGTTTTTCTTCCATTTAGTATAAAGTGACAACTGCTTCCTTGCTGTCAGAATGTTTTATTACAAAGCGTGCCTTTTCCCACGTAAATGTTAAATCTATTTATATGAATGTAAAACAAGATACTGAAGAAACTGGCCAAGGCTAGAGTAGGAGACAGTGAGAGCTGATAAACTGAACATATTAGCAATCATTTCTGATGACAACAAACTGAAACAAGAATTTCGTGAATTTTTCATGGGTTCTCTTACAACAAGTTGTTTCATGTTTACTCTGAAAAGCGTCTGTATGATTTCTATTTCTAAAAGTGCCATTTGAAATTCATATTGCTGCCGTGACTTCCATGTAGTCATGAAAATAAATGGGCATTTCACACATAAACAACAGAGAATTCAGTTCAGCACTTGCACAAACTCTGGCACACAATCAAAAAATGAGAATGTCTATAACATGTAGGTATGCTTAGTCCTGTTTCATACCAAGAAGTAAGCTCAAACACAGCTTCGTGAGTTTAAAACTCTGAGGAAAGTTTTGAAATAATTGTTCGATCGTAGGATGTGTATACAAACAGTAATCTGAAATTTTGCCTTCTATTTTAAAGTTTGTAATAAAATATTTATAAATTATTTATAAATATTTACTTCAAGGTTTGTTAGTGTTCCTTTAGTAAGATTGTTTCCATAAGAAAAAAAAAACTACCTTAAAATTGAAACAATACAGTTTCAGATATATAACACAATAAGTAAAATATAAGATAATATGAAATTGATTGTTGAGTGTATTTTCCCTGAAAAGTGACTTATGTATTTCATTTATATTCTGGCTTGAAGTGTATTGAACTTAATTTACAAATTATAAAATTGCTTTCTAGTGATTCTTCATCTTTTACATCTCAGAATGACTTAATGTGAGCAGATGGCTATAAAACACCTGTGATTCACATTTTGTTTTTTTTACTATATTTACTTCCTGAGGAAAATTTCTATTTGGTTCACTAATAGCTTCTTGTTCGCATCTTTTTCCTGCCTCTGCAGCATTCAGCACTGTTAAGTAGAGCCTTCACCACACAGCACTGGCTTCTGTACTCTTAGTAAGTTCTGCTAGGCCTCAGGTTTCTCTCCACTTTTCTGAGAGCTGCAGGTCTGTCTTCATTCATTAACTCAACAAATATCTGTTGAAAATCTGCCATGTGCCTAATACAGTCTTATATACTGGTAATACAACAGTGAACCAGAAAGTCGAAGTCCTCCTTTTTCTGTTAGCCCATAAGCACTTTGCTGTAGCTTTTAGCAGAGCCAATCATTCAATGGTTGAGTCCCTACATGTGCCAATGCCCCACTATTGGGCACTAGGAGCAGTGATTCTATGACACCATCTTGACATCTTGCCCCTCCTGTGGTCCATTTCCACCAATAAGATCCATTTGTGTCCAAATGATATTTAGATCATGGGAGTGGTTGAGACTATCTACAGAGGCGGGGTTATAGGAAAAAGTGCTGGAAAGGGCACATCAGAAAAACCCATTTTCTGTGAGCAAGTGTGGAAGAGTGATTCCTACATTTTTATCTCTAACTGCGAAGACCTCTTGAACTTAACTTATTCTATATATCCAAGAGATATTCAATATATTTCTTGATGTCCACATGGAAGTCTAATAAACATCTGAAACTTAACACATCAAAACCAAACTTATACTCAACCTTGTACCCTTCCTTAATTGTCTTGCAATTTTCCACACGCTATAGTTAATGGCAGCTCCACTGTCTCAGCTGCTCATGCCAAAATTCTTAGTGTTATCCTTGAATCTTCTATCAACCCACATGCAATTGGCCACCAAATCCTATGAACTCTATACCTTGAGAATGTATTCAGAATTAGAAGCTCTCAGCACTCTGAAGCAAACCATTAGGTCCAGCTTGGATAGTTCAGAATACAGGCATAATAATAGTGCTTTCCTAACAGGGTTGTTGTGGTAACAAGTTCTCATAGCAAAACATTTAGAATGTGTCCTGGCACATAATAAATAAGTGGTAGCTACTAGTATTGTCCAAATGTCACTTGTATTCAAAGCATGAATATTTCAAAGGCTTTCTTCTCAATAAAATTATTCTCAGTTTCTGCTGTCTACATTGATTTTTTTGTTGTTATTTAGCCACTAAGTAGTGTCTGACTCTTTTGTGACCCCATGGACTGTAGCCTGCCAGGCTCCTCTGTCCATGTGATTTCCTAGGCAAGAATATTGGAGTGGGTTGCCATTTTGTCCTCCAGGGGATATTCCTGACCTAGGGATCAAACCCATGTCTCCTGCATTGGCAGGCAAGAGTTCTTTACCACTAAGCCAACTGGGAAGTTCACATTGCTTTCTACTTTTCACAAATTGAGTAACACTCATGCCTTATACTAGGTATTTTGGCTGTATTATGTCTTTCCTACTTTTATTACTTTCTAACTTGTTTGTATAAGTCTGACCTGTGTATTCAATTAACGTTACAAATTACCAGAGCACAGGGACCATATTTTCCATTTCTCTTTTAGAGAGTTAAACACAGTATTCAGGCCTCACTATACATATGTTCATTTGAAGTGAACAGCTTAGTTGAAGCTCTGAATCTTAACCTGTTTATGAAATCAATTTGAATGGAACCACTGAACCTTTAAGGTTTGTTACATTGTTCTTGGACCATTGTGGACACACATTCAGGCCTGAACAGATGTTGTGAGTACTTTGGATGTCTCCCTGTTTATTCTATTTTACTTTTATTGGTTATTTAGCTGTTAAGAGTAAACAGTGGAATAACAGTCTCTCTGTATTCCTGGCTAAGTTTCTCCATGGTTCCCTCACAGTACCTGAGATATTAAACAACAGACAGAGTCCTTTTAGAATTATGCCTAGTTTCCCAGATGCCACAGAGCACCAGCAAGAACAACGATAACAAATGCAAAACCCGTACTCCACTGATCCAATCGTTCCTCAAAGACAAGAATTCTAGTCCATTAGTACCAACTAAACAGAAAGTGATTTTGTAAGTCCTTTTGTGATAGGTACGTTTTGCATTAAGTTGCACACATTGTCAAAATCTTTTTAGAAAAAAAATATCTTGAAAGAAAAATTGGCTCTTGCTCATGGTAAAGGAGAGCTGCATAGAAGCAAATGCTTTTCTCATCATTAAAAATTAGACATATGACATTATATGTTTCCAAAATTTTTAGCACCAGGACATGCTTTTAAGTCTTGAGCAAAGGAAGGGCAGATAGCTTTTACAGAGAAACACTCTATGGCAATACAGTAATCCAGGGAAACATGAAAACTGATTACTGCTGAGGGATGGGATTGGAAAATATGGACAGGATGCTTTTCTTTCTTCTTTTCACTTTATACTCCTTTATCCTATTTAAATATGCAATCATGAGCATCTTATTAATTTGATAAAGAACAAAAAATCCAGTATGTGTGATCAAGCAAGTTCATAGATAACAGTTATTCAAGATGGAATGTAATTATATTTGTACAAATTAATACAAATGCCAGTACACTATTTGGGAAAAATAGGAAACAGATTTGGCAATACTTTGCCCATTTTATAAATGGTTAATGTTTTTGATATTGGGAGAACATGCTTTCTATCATAGTATTTTATATTGGGATAGAAAAGCAAAACCGTTGTTTCATATAATTGTTCTGAATCTAAATGTACAAATTTAAGAAAACCAAAAACAACAAAACAACACATGTTATATGAGAGGGATCTTAACTCTTAACTTCCTTTCATTATGTTTTTTTAAACCCCAGACATTTCTGTAATGGTGAGAAAGAACATCCTTTAATGTTTTGCCTCAGGTTTGGAAAATTCAATTTGGGAATTGGTAATAATTGGTATCCATTAATTAATTATGTGTGATTTACAACACAAAGTTCTTGATTTTTTCCTTGACTGTTTAACTATATGCACTAGAGTTCAGAAATAAACAGATGTGGGTAAAAGTCATTGTAGTAGATTGAACTATATGCAATTGCCAAGGTTTGAATACTTTTACCCACATAATGCCAATTTATAAAGTTTAGTTTAATTTTATCAAAGGATCAACATGCTCATGATTACCATTTTAAGCAAGAAAATGGATACAGATCAGATTATTTTAATGGCAAAAGAAAAAAAAAGCATAAATTTCAGAATTGCAAAGAAAAAAGAAAAACACTATTCATTAAACTATCCTTCACTTAGAGCTTCAATGCTTTTAAATAGTTTAAGTAATAATTCTGAACTCAGAACAAGGATTCTAAATTACTGAAATAGGATTAGGAAAAAAATGAATTCAGCATATTTCATTGAAAACAAAACTCCACATATAACAACAATAAAAAACAACCTAAAAAATAGCATCCTATTCTTGGTAAAAGCCATGTAGCAAGGAAACTTGGAACAGCTTAGAGTCTGCATCTTCAATATTAAATATTAAAAAAATATTCATTTGGACCTAAAATTAATATGAGATTGAAAAATTTTACCTGTGAATAAGTAACACTTAGCTTTGGAAATACAGTAAATATGATTGAAAGTAAATAAGATTCTTAACCAAAGTTTCCGTCGAAAGGAAATGTTTTTAGCTATGTGCATTCTTCTCATAAACTCTATTTTTTTTTTTTTTTTTTTTTTACAATTAGGCTACTTGCCAAATCTGGGAATAACTTCATGTATATTTTATGTTACTGTTAATATTTTATTTAAAGCTTGTTTTTTTACTTATAAATATGCAATCTTATGTTTTAACACATCATTAAAGGCAATTTTTAAGGAGTATTTACTTGAAAATTTAATTTACAATAATTTTTCAGATTTTAGATATATGATGAAGTAATATGGGTTTTATAAAACTTAAAATTTATATAATCATTTACAAGAATAATTTACAAGAATTTTTCTGTATAATCCTACATGATTTCACTCCATCTTCACAATATCACTGTTGAGGTGGCTGGGGCAGGTATTATTATTACTCTAATTTCAATGTTAAAAACACTGAGACTTGGAATTTTATATGACGTACCCAGGACACTAGGGGTGGTATGGGGAGGGAGGTGGGTGGGAGGTTTAAGAGGGATAGGACATATGTATACCTGTGGCTGATTCATGTTGATGTATGGCAGAAACCACCACAATATTGTAAAGTAATTATCCTCCAATTAATAAAAATAAAATAAAATCCACCCTTTCTCTGGCTCTCCTTGGTTTTTGAAAAACCAAGAATGGTTATAATGCAATAGTGAAATAAAAGTAGTCATTCATAAAGAACAAGAAAGATTCAGTGTCTAAATTTAATTCTTTAATATTCAAATCTAGTGCCCTTGCAACCTCTCAAGTCTACTGTTTACCATAACCATATAATGCAAGTCAAGGTTTCTTGCCACATGCTTTCATAAATGATTGGTATAAAATTCAACGTGTTCAAACCTAGAGTGCATTTCTCCATGCTGGTATATATGCTTTAGTTTGTTAGAATTCATATGTCTGGACAATTTAACTCAATGAGTTTGGACATAATGTTGCTGTTGTTCACTCGTCATGTCCGACTCTTTGTGGCCCCATGGACTGCAGCATGCCAGGCTCCTATCCTCCACTATCTCCTAGAGTTTGCTCAGATTCAGGTCCATTGAGTCTGTGATGCTATCTAACCATCTCATCCTCTGCCACCCTTTTTCTCCTTTTGCCTTCAATTCTCCCCAGCATCAGGGTCTTTTCCAATGAGTTGGCTCTTTGCATCAGGTGGCCAAAATATTGGCACTTCAGCTTCAGTATCAGTACTTTCAATGAATATTTAGGGTTGATTTCATTTAGTATTGACTAGTTTGATCTCATAATGTAGAGGAGGTTAATTTTGTTTCTTTTTTTGAAAAAAAATCTTGCCACTAGGAGGCTGATTAATGCTCTGTCCTCTTCAATCACAGACTTTATATCTGGATTTAACAGACTATCATCCATTCATTTGTTCATTGAACAGATAGATATCCATCGAGTGCCTATTAAGTGTTAGGTACTGTCCCCCCTGATGGCTCAGTGGTAAAGAATCTGCCTGCCAATGTAGGAGATGCAGGTTCACTCTCTGGGTTGGGAAGACCCCTGGAGAAGGAAATGGCACTCCACTCCAGTATTCTTGCCTGAGAAATCCCATGGACAGAGGAGCCTGGAGGGCTACAGTTCAAGGGGTTGTAAAGAATCGGACATGACAGTGACTAAACAACGACTGTACTAGGAGTTGCAGATACAGTGGTGAACAAGAAAAACAAGATTTTTTTTTCCTAGTGGTTATGATTAGGATGGATATCAGTTACCATAGGGAACAGGTCAAAAGGAGTAGATGGCTCGTTTGCACAGCATGCCAAATGGTAAAAATTGTATCTTTTGCAGTTGTTGATTCAGTATCACTGTCTTAATAAATGTAACACTGCAGTTAAATGTATATACGTACACAAATGCAAGTATATGTGTTTTTAGAGTTATAAAACCATGCATGATTGTTTTCACATTTTAAGAAGGCAGAAATAAGAGCTTTAGGCGGTTTTAGATAACAAAAATGCCTTGAGACCCTTTGTAACTTGCCTAACAGAAGAGCACACAACTTTCATTTCTAAGGAAAAAGGATTAGAGAAACCCATTAGTAGCTATTGTGACAGCAGTCATTGGGGAGTATATCTATCTTAAAATTGAGAAAGAGAAATTGGAGCACCAAAGACTCAAACTCCAGTTCATTTTCACTCTCTGGAATTTGTCTTTATCTGACAGATGAAGGCAACATCCTATATAAATCTAATCCTTATCCATTTCATGTCCCATCTAGCTACTAGGCACTACGTTAATGACATACCAAATTGGGAAGGGTGTTCAATCAAAAGGGATTAAAGTACTTATTAATTAAATTTTTCTGAGCTTTAAAAGAAAATGTTTTAAAGTTTTGTTTATTGACTCTATGGTAAGTTGCCCTTTTGATTATTTTCCCTGCATTGTTTATGGTCCACATGTGAAAAACTGTTCCTAAATACAAGGACATATTTTGGTTGAAACATTTTCCATAGGAAGATAGTGTCCTTCCATGAGTAATAAATCAGTAGTCATATATCATGGATCAAAAAAAAAGACATCATAGTTGGTCAAAGAATAGCTTCAATAGTTGATGAATGAAAGAAAAAGCCTCCATACAACTTAATTGCAACCTCAAAACTTCTACCAGCCTCATGAATTGTAAGTTCTAATGTAGACGCTTCTGACTTCCAGAATTTATTAGATGGGGATTATCAAAATAGCTTTTCTAGGAGAATGGGAAGAGGCAGAGTGAGTCCTCAAGGTACATTTTAGCAGCTGCTGCTGCTAAGTCGCTTCAGTCATGTGGTCCATCTCTATGTGACCCCATAGACGGCAGCCCACCAGGCTCCCCCATCCCTGGGATTCTCCAGACAAGAACACTGGAGTGGGTTGCCATTTCCTTCTCAGAGATGGGAGTAAATTGCTGCAGGGGAGTAAAAGTAGGACAACTGCTGGGCCTGATAAAACAATAGCTGGGAGAAAAGAATGAATAATTTCCTATGAAAGAGAGACATGTAAAAAATACAAAGGGAAACTACCAAAGTATACATAAATATGAACTCTAATGCAGTAAATATCTATAATATCTTCACTATAAGAGGAGTGAAAACCGAGGTACTGTATTAATGACTTAAATATGAATCCAATTATAGCAAAAAGATTAATATTTGTAAAGTAGTTGACAAATATCAATAGCAAATCAATCAAGCGAAAAATAAACAGCAAATTAAATCAATCTCAAATCATAAAAGCAGTTGAAAAAAGGAAATATATAACTGAATAAATGTGCTAATTGAAAAACTTGAACATTCTTTAACACCATACACAATAATAAACTTAAAATGGATTAAAGACCTAAATGTTAAGACTGGATACTATAAAACTCTTAGAGGAAAACAGGTGGAACACTTTGACATAAATTGCAACAATATCTTTTTGGATCCACCTCCTAGAGTAATAAAAATAAAAACAAAAACAAACAAATGGGACCTAATTAAACTTAAAATCTTTTGCACAGCAAAAGAAACCATAAGCAAAATGAAAAAGCAATTGACAGAATGGGGGAAAATGTGTGCAGACAAAGTGACCAACAAGGAGTTAATCTCCAAAATAAACAGCTCATGTAGCTCATTAACAACAACAACAAAAAAAAACAAATTAAAAAAAATGGCAGAAAATCTAAACAGACATTTCTCTAAAGAAAATATGCAAGTGGCCAAAAACCACATGAAAAGATGTTCAGCATCACTAAATACTAGAGAAATGCAAATCAAAACTACAATGAGGAATCATCCCACACTGGTCAGAACAGCCATCATCAAAAAGTCTATGAACAATAGATGCTGGAGAGGATATGGAGAAAAGGGAACCCTCCTACGCTGACGGTGGGATGTGAATTGGTATAGCCACTATGGAGAACAGTATGGAAGTTCCTTAAAACACTAAAAATAAAGCTACCATAAGATCCAACAATTTTACTCCTGGGCATATACCCAGAGAAAACCATCATCCAAAAAGATACATGCACCCCAATATTTACTACAGCACTATTTACAACAGCAAGACATAGAAGCAATGACCATCAAGAGAGGAATGGAAAAAGAAGATGTGGTATATACTGATAGATACAATGGAATATTACTCAGCCATAAAAAGAATGAAATAATGCCATCTGCAGCAACATGTATGGACCTAGAGATTATCATACTCAGTGAAATAAGTTGGACAGAGAAAGACAAATATCATATTGAGAGAGTCACTTCCTAGGCAGCTTGATAAAAAGTCCAGGGTCCCCAAGGAGGAGAAAGGGGTCTGGGGCTCTCAAGGAGGAGATAAGGGTCTGGAATTCTCAAGGAGGAGGAAAGGACAAACGTTTTTTCCTACATTCCTTAGTAAGGATTATATGACAATAATGTATCCTGCTTGAGGACATGTTTCTCCTTCCTGAAAACCTTTTGACTAATCCTGTTATCTTAAAGTGCATATTATGGGAGTGGGTCTAGTAAGATCTTTACAACCTTGAGACATTATTTTGATTTACTATAATAACTAATTAAAAAAATATATAATTCCCTTGCTAAGACTAGTGAGGGGGGCACTCTCTGACCCCCTTCTGATGTCTATGTCAGAAGCTTTCTCTGTCCTTCTTATACTTTAATAAAACTCTTACACAAAAGCTCTTGAGTGATCAAGCCTGGTCCCTGGTCCTGAAGCTAAATCTTCTTCTTTGGAGATCACAAATCTGACATCATTCACTGTAAGCTATCAATATGATATCACTTAAATGTGGAATTTAAAAAATATGATACAAATGAACTCATTTACAAAATAGAAACAGACTCAACAGACTTTGAAAATAAACCTATGGTTATCAAAGAGGAAAGGTAGGGGGAGGAATGAATTAGGAGTTTGGGGTTAACATATACATACTACTATATATAAAATGATAATCAATACGGACCTACTTTAAAGCACAGGGAAGTCTATTCAAATTTTGTAATAACATATATGAGAAAAGAATCTGAATAAAGCTGAATCACTCTGCTGTATACCTGAAACACAACAATATAAATCAATTCTACTCCAACATAAAAATTAAATTAAAATTGAAAAAAAAACTTGATTTTTTCTGAGAAATCACAAAATGATTACATTATTTCACATGTTATAGACCAAAAGCTCAGCTTACAATATGGTATACATTAATAGAAGTCATATTTTTCCACACACCAAACTATTTCATTAGAAAATTTAAGTAGAATTCAAAAAGCATTTGTAATCAAATTTCACTTTGACATTTTATATGCTCCATGATTATTTAATTTAGAATAATTACAATAATATTTTGCTGGAGCAGTAGTAGAAGTGGTGAAAAATCTAACCCTTTATCTAGCATGGCCCTATATTACAATATACACAAAAATATTGATTATTTTATTTTCCTTCAGATATTTTGTTCCAATTTGTATATACAGTGCCTCCATCGATTATCTAATTCTCCTAATATCAAAATAGAAAACTGGTCAGTTTGCTCATGGCATTAGCTTTGTCTTCATTCAAGTGATCGCCATTATTAAATTTGTGGTTAAGTGTGATGAAACAGATTTCAAAGGAGAAGAATTTTGACCAGAGTAATAAGATCTCTGTTACCAGCACTGTTGCCCCTACTTCACAGCAAGGCTGGTGTAGAGAAGGCCAAGTTTTCGATGAGAAGGAATCTTCCATTCCTAAGGGATCTTTCACTGAGTTCACAGGACTCCAAAATTCTCCTGGGTCCGAACTCTGCTAAGAATGGGCTTTTATACAACCATGCTCAAGCTTTTGGTGAACACAGAAATAAACCTTCTATATTCCCTTTGAAAACACTCCCCAAATCTGAAAAATCTCTTCTTACCACCCAAGTCCAAGCCACTGGCATCCATTTGTCAACTGTACCCCTTGTTCTTACCCTTGGTCTCCTACAGTTCTACTCTCAACGGGGCAGCCATTGTGATCTTTTTAAAGCATAAATCAGATTGTGTCACACTCATCTTCTCCAGAACCTACAATGGTGGCTATCTTACTCAGCAAGAACAGTAGTCTTCACAATGGTCCATCAGACCCTCCACAACCTGGATTCCCCATGACCTCTTTGATCTCATGCCCTGCTACCCTCCCCTGGATCATTCCGCTTCAGGCACTCTGGCTTCCCTGCTGTTCACTGATCAGGTTAGGCACACCTAACATGTGGGCCTTTGCACTGGACAGCAAATCTGGCTGCAAGGCTGACTCTCTTCCTTTTCCAAATCTTTGCTCAAAAGCCCTTTCTGCTCTATTTAAAATCATAATCTCAATCTTGCCATTCTACCATCTCCTTCCCCTTCAATAGTTTGATACTCCCTTATCTAAACTCCATTTTTTTTATTTATATAGCTTGCATCATCATTAACATACAGCATTTGCTTATTTATTATCTGCTTGTTTGGCTACATTCTGTCTCTCTCTGCTATAACAAAAGCTGTAGTCGGGAGGAGTCCATCAGTTTCACTGACTTTAAGCACTTAGAGTAATGCCTGTTATATGGGAAGGGCTTAACAAACACATTTGAATGAATGAATCCTCACTCCTTACATTATTGGCTTGTCCCAATAATTCCTTTTAAGGTCTTGAGGGTCCTGCCTAAAAGCTGAACCAGTCAAAGAAGAGTGAACAGCTTCACTGTACATTTTTTTGATTTTTCAGCGTATGTCAAGCTCTTCCCAGCGCTGCTAAGGTTGAATAAGGGCTGCCTTTACTTCTTGATCTTATCTAAACTTGACATTGGGCCCAACTGTCCTGTCAATACCTGTGAGCTTCCTCCATGTGTCTACACTTCTTGTCACTCCTTTGTATACCAAAGACACAAAACATTTTATCCACCTCAACCAGAGCATCTGTGCTATCATTAGTTTAGATGAAACAGCTGAAATGATGCATGTCTGACTTCTTTCTTTCCCTCCATTTCTTTTCCTTTTTCCACCTTCCTTCTCTCTTTTTTCTTTCCTCTTTCTTCCTTCCACCCTCCCTTTCTCCTTCTTTCCTTCCCTCCCTCTCTTCCTTCCTCCCTTTTTCTCTTACTGAAGTAGGATTGATGTACAATACTATAATAGTTTAAGATGTATAATATAGTGATTCTATACTTTTACAGATTATATCCTATTTAAATTTTAAAATAATTGCTGCCCTCTATAATATATCCTTGTACCTAACTTATTTTAAATATAGTAATTTGTACTCTTTAATCCCCTACTGCTATCTTGTCCTGCCCCCTTTCCCTCTCCCCACTAGTCACCACTAGTTCATTCTCTATATCTCCAACCCTGCTTCTGTTTTGTTACATTCATTTTTTTTAAATTTTTTTAGATTCCACATATAAGCAACAACATACAGTATTTGTCTTTTCCTGTGTGACTTATTTCACTAAGCATAAGGCCAACAGGTGCATGAAAGATACGTGCTTCTTTTTATAGAATCTTTTTTTTTTTAAATAGAATCTTTTTAAACTGGCAGAGATTCAATAAGAATTTGAATCCGGAACATTTTTCCTATGAATGGTCCATGCCAGATCTCAGTATTCTACCATGTTTTACCCAGATTCATCCTTGCTATACTCCACATAATACCCTAGAAACCACTTCATGCAAGGTGGTTGCTTGGGTTTAAATCCTTGCTTGACCAATACTAGTTGTGTCAACTTTGCCAAGTTACTTTATTTCATATTTCTTAAGTTTCTTCATCTATAAGATGTGGATAATAACTTTAGATACTTCATTATGGGGAGTATTAGTTAATACAGGCTAGTTATCGAGTGCCTAAGCACTGAATACAAATTGATCCTCATTACTGAAGAAGAGAAATTGTAGCTGTCATCCTTATTCTAACTCATGCTTTTATTTTTGTCCTAATAATTCACCTTTATTCATGCCAGGTCCCAAATGAGTAACTAAGGCCTAATTAAGCAGATAATTGATAATAATAGCTCTGACATAAGAATACTACTTTTGTACATGTTTCTCATTCATCACTAGGTATACCTTAGCTGGGCTTCCCAGGCGGCACTAGTGACAAAGAACCTGCTTGCCAATGAAGGAGATGTGGGTTCAATGGGTTTGTCCCCAGGGTTGGGAAGATCCCCTGGAGGAGAGCATGGCAACCCACTCCAGTATTCTTGCCTGGAGAAACTCATGGACAGAGGAGCCTGGTGGACTACAGTCCATGTGGTTGCAAAGAGTCATACATGACTGAAGCGACTTAGCACATACATGCCTTAGCCAATGTGCATTCGAGTTCAGTTGTTTAGTTGTGTCTGACTCTTTGTGACCCCATGGACTGCATGTAGCCTGCCAGGGTCCTCTATTCATAGAATTTTCCAGGCAAGAATGCTGGAGTGGGTTGACATTCCCTTTCCAGGGAATCAAACCCATGTCTCCTGCTTGGCAGGTGGATTCTTTACCACTGAGCTACCTGGGAAGCCATATAGCTAGTGTAGCAATATTAAATGAAGATTTCTGTATGTAAATAGGTGTTTGTTTATCTGCTTAGTTCTTGTCAAAATGATTAGGTAGCCTTCTAATTCAATACACTTGTGGAAATCATATGTGCTGTATTATTTATATTTAGCTCAGAAAGTACTCATTTTAACTTATTGTACACTATTTGTGTTGTATTGTACTTAAAAAAATACGTATGTTAAATCACAGCACTACTTACTACAGTTCTGTAATTTGATTCATGCAAATCTGTCAGGAATAAAATCAACCACAATTTAATTTCAAACCATCTCAACCAGCATCTGTACAATTTATGCACTGCTTTTCTATTTTTACTACTAGATAATGACAATGATGAATGCCTTTAAGAGGAAATACATATTCATTGAAAAGACTGAGATCAAAACCATCCCCCTTCAAAAAGCCAATAAAGGTAAGAAGACCATTTGCTTGTTGCAGGAGACATGGTGAGAGTGAGATGGAATTATGCCTCAAACTCCATCTAATGAGGATTCAATAATCTAGCTAGATTAAATCTACAATAATCTAGTTTTACAAATCACAGTAATCAACACCATCACAGTCGGTATCAGCTATAAGACTATTAAATATATCTGCAAGAAAAAATAATTAGCTATGAGTGCAGCCGGGGGCCTATCCTTCTGAGTGTACCAGGTTAAGAGGTATGAGGACAAAGACATTCAATTGTGAACAACTGTGAACTTAATAAGTTTAGGGTCACTGCTCTCCTGACCTGTCTGTCCATGAACATGGAAAGGAATGAATATTATTTCATTAGCAGTGATTTACATGTTGAAGGACAATGATGAACTTACAAACTGTGCTGTCATGAGAAATCAGTTAATGTGAATTATGATAGGAAGGTTGGCAAGTCTTTTTTATCAATTGATTTGAGTTTCTTTTCTTCACTGTACCCACGAGTGATTTGACTTTTACTTCAAAGAGAACAAGTAACAGCACCATACCAAATGGATGGAGGAGCTCCAGAGATTCATGCATCTATTTTAAAGTATAATTTTTTAGCTTATTTGATATAATGCATGAAATTAAACTCAAGTCACTCAAGATATCGCTACTCTGATTTCGAAAACAAACAAATGGCTTATATTTGTATAGTTGAGCAAATATGTGATATGGAATGAGATACCAAGAAATCATTTAGAGTAGAAACTTCTTTATCTGATAGGTGCTGTTGAGAGCAAACTTATTGTCTGTCTGTAATCTTACACTATCTGCACTGGAAAATACTAAGCTCTGGTTACACTAGAATGTTTCATTTTGAGTGTGAAATGTATGATCACAAAAATTATCTTTTTTTACACATAATAGAGACACAAACTATTATGTGTATTTTCTTGATGCTACATTCATCTTCAGACATGTCCCTCTAAAATTTAAAGTTCATTTCTCTATCCTCATTTGTTTTAGTTTGGAATTCAGAAACTTATAGTTGGTGCTATGAAAAAAAAGCTGCATTTGACTGTAGGCTTTTGCCTGGTGATTTTAAATAAATTATTTTACTGCTTTATATTTGATTACATTTCAAATAGTATGTATGTAGTATGATACTGACACTAATCTGAAATGGAATCTATAAATTATAAGTGGAAAATAGAAAACTAAAACGATATACACAACAGATATGAGTTAAAACCTCATCTAATTTCCCCTTTTATGGGAAAAGAAAGACAAGCAATGTATCAGTTGGGAATAAACTGTTTCTCTAGCAAGGTTTGTGTTTTAGTGAGTTCTTTCTGCCCTGAACAATAGTATTGGGTTGGCGAAAAACTTTGTTCAGGTTTTCCTGTATGCTGCTACAGAAAATCACGAAGCAACTTTTTGGCCAACTCAACATAAGAAATTATTATTTTGTGAGTTTCTTCACTTTGGGAAGAAATAACACATCTATTTTAATTTACATTTCTCTTTCTCCACCAGATTTCTAAAGCTAACTCTCTCGTAAAGTGTTTTAAGATTTCCATATGTTAACTCAAAATGCCTTCAGTATACATATTTAAGTCAAATGTTCTGGTCCAGTAACGATCAATGTAGTGATCTTGTAAAAATCTGAATGAAAGTGCTTTGGTTTTACCTTCAGAGATTCCTCTTGTTTGAAGAGATCTTGAAAATCTTTAGCACAGAGGTCAGGAGCATTGAGAAGTTGTTCCACTTCTGAAAGGGCTTGTAAGACGTGAGTTATCTCAGTCAGGTAAGTAGAAGGCACATAAGAAATTTCCAAAGGCATGTCTTCGGTCATCACCACCACTGATTCTTCATGGACAGTGTGCTGGTATAGATATACAAAAGAACAATTCTTTTAGCTTCCTAATATTGAAAAGACCTTTACTGAATTCATATATAGATTCCAGTTTATAGCTGACAGAGGGCTGAAAAGTGGATAAAAACAATTCAAGATGGTAAGTCTAGTAACAAGGCTATCTATTATCATACCCTCTCTTTCAAAAAGTGTTAGAGCATTTTATAATAAGAGATATGCACACATTAGCATCATAGATAGGAGAATGAAAGACCAACAGTCATAAGGTCACAAGAGGGATAGTTTTTCCCTAAGAAACAAGTAAATCTTTACAACTTTTTTTAATGCAATTCTAATTTGACTGGAAAACTAAGTATGGGGTGGGATGCAGTGGGGGTTGGGGGCAGGTTCTACATCTGTGGTATTCATACCCAAGGGACTTTTTCTAAACTTTTTTCCCCTAATATTGATTGAGGTACAAGAGGGACAAAGTGGTTTTGGTTGGTAGCTGGCTTTCTATTAAGCAACTTTCTCCTCTAAATTCCAAGTATCAACCCTTCTCTTTGATGCTAGTTTCTTGCTAAGTTAAACTGCAAACTAGAGCCCGAGATAAGTAGGATTGAGAATGAAATTCACATTTTAATAAGAACTCCCCAAAACCCAAAGATCCAAGAGAGCACCCGCCTCTCCTCCTGCAACTGCGCTTCACTACCTGCCATGCTAGGAGACGGACATTTGGGCCTCAGAGACTACTTGGACTTGGTCAGGGATGCCTCTTTCCCTATTCTTTATAAGAGCAAGAAATAAACACTGTACGGCACACAAATGCAAAAAGATAAATGACCTCTACCCTCTGTTTACACTATAAGCAGAACAATTTTTGTAATTAAAATTAGTTTCCCAAAAACTTTGTTTTGAGTTCATGGACTGCCATCTGCCTGGTGATGTGGTCAGCTGAAGGTTTCCAGTGGCAGGGTCTCTGGGAGAGTTCTGACGATAAACATGCTAATGTAGTCATTTGTTACTGCACAGCCTTTATGAGGAGACCATCCCCATGTTTGCAGTAATGTAATTAAATGGAGTTTAGGATCCCAGACTGAGCACGCACAAAGATGAGTAAAAATATAAGCTGGTCTATTTATGTTTTCTTTTTGATCACCCAGGTCCAGGATTCTTGTACACAGTTCTTAGATAATACAAAAACAAAATAATCCTAATTTAGATGGCGTATCTACTTATGATATTGCAAATTCATAGAATTACACAAATTAGCTGACATTACAAAATTGTACCTTTTACAAAGTTTGGTTTCCTGTGTGTACCTTGGCCAAATATATGACACTTATTCCTTCTTGATCAATGGAATGATAATCGAAATGCACTTATAATTTTACATTAAAATAATAGAATTTTGGGCTAGCGTTGGAAGATTTCATTCCTCCTACTGTCTTCATACATAGTATCCAGTCATCACAGATAAGAGAAGTTAAGTGATGGATATCAGCTGAAGAGTGAGATCTAAGGGATGATCTTGTGAACTTTTATGAGAAATAGACTATTTGGAAAGTTGTCAACTCATTTTCAAGAAAATTCAGTTATACATTTTGAGTGTTCTCATTTATTATAAAGTTATAATAGATACAATAATTTTCAATACAGAGAAATGTATCATAATTTTCATATACAATGAACGGAGACTCATTGTAAAGTGAACCAAAAGACTTGGGTATTTGGAGATTTAGTTTACTATCTACCCCTTAAAATACATCGTTCCTTTTGACACAGTCATGCAGGTCTATAATGAATAAACTATATATGCTGTATACCTTTCAGTTTGGTTTTAATAAAAATTTCAGACAGTTATTTAAAAAAATCAGTGTAATTGGAAGTATCGTGTTCATTTTCTCTTCTTTATGCAAAACCGTACACTCATATTCAGATTTTGCCTTTTCATTTGAATTTCATTAACTCTACCTTGAATAATTATATCCTTCTGAATTCTGATGTGTACAAATCCTGTCTAACCTTTAGAAAATCAACTTGCTTTTGTTAATGTTCTTTACCACCTTATATCATTATAGATATTCATGCATCATTAGCAAGGAAGTGCTATAGCCATACTAATTCATTTTATTCCTCTCTATTCACATTCATTTCTAATGATATATACCCAAAAGAATACACTATGCTCATTTTCCTGGAATGAAAATCGAGAGATGTGGAAGAAAGCCCTAAAGTACCTATTTTTATGAACAAACGGAAAGCTCAATTGAAGTTTAAAAAGGATTATTATGGGACAAAGTTATGATTTTTAACACGTAAAGTTGAGATGAAAACTGGTTTCAAATTTTGAGCTCTGTAAGTAGGCACAGGTATCACTCATAAAGTTTTTAATAAACTTCTGTCTAAAATTTTAGCTATCACTTTTTTGTACTACTTAAAATTTGATTCCTGAAGGGCCACATTCCATGCATGAAATACAGACAATCCTGTTTTGAAACAAATGATGTATTATATCTAAGTTTTTAAAACAAAATGTTTTCCTCCATGATTTAAAGGGCTTCTCTCTCCTCAATATAAAAGTTTCAAATGGGTTGTGGTTACTGGCTCATTTATGAGTTATGAGGTCAAAGAAGCTCAAGAAGAAAAATGCACTATATGCCATATCATTACGATATATTCTTTAAAAATACCTCTATATCTAATATAAATGTGGTATATAGAAAATATGTCAACAGATTCAAAGCCTAACAAAAAACAGACAAATACCTGGGCAAAAAAAGTAATGGTTTTTTTGTAATGATGGAACATTATTTTTTTTTACTTCATTAGTGTTAATAAGGATGAAGATATGTCAAATCTTTAATACAAGATTATTTATCAATAATTTAAAGTGTGTTATCATATGAAAACCTGTTAATTTATATTTTATTATCTTTTTAAAAATAACATCCTTAATTATTACAAATGATTGAAAAATAATAATACATGAACTATAAATCCCCAAATGGTTTACAGGTTTTTACAATAGGTTCTGATGGGCCATAAATAATATGGTAATGGGAAAAGACTTAAGTTATTGAAGACAGGCAACTTTCTCTCCTTGTCTCAAAAGTCTTAAAAAAAGTTTCCTTCTAATAAGATGGGCAGTTGAGTTATTAATATTTCTTTCTCTTTGACCATGTATAGAAATTATAGCCCTAAAAAGGCAAATCAAATAATCAAATTTGGCAAAATTAATCCATCTAGAGAAAGAAGACTCAAATAGTATGGCATACAAAAAAAAAAAAACAAAAAAACAAGAATATGACACAGCTAAGATAGGTAAGGGTATAGTCTTTTCTGTTCACAGTTTCGGATACACATAAATGGCACGGCAAAACTATCATTCTGACCGTACTCAGCCTTGCGTGCCTTCAATCAAGTCACTGGGCAGAATGACCTTAAATAATAAGCCTAATGAGATCACATGAGTTGGTTATGATCCTCAATGAAGAAAATAGCAACAAGAGAACATTTTCTCTTGGCAATTTCCATCCCTCTTCACTGCATTATCGAGAAATCTGCTTATGTGAAGCTATGTCACACAAAAAAGGGGAGGATCAATCTTTGAATGATCATAAAGCTGTTTGTCAACCAATTTTATTAAGCTTATAATTTACCCCTTCTTCCCTGGTAGCTCAGATGGTAAAGAATCTTCCTGCAGTGCAGGAGACCAAGGTTGGATCCCTGGGTTGGGAGGATCCCATGAAGAAGGGAATGGCAACCCACTCCAGTATTCTTGCCTGGACAATTCCATGGACAGAGGAGCCTGGTGGGCTACAGTCCATGGGATCACAAAGAGTTGGGCATGACTGAGCGACTGACACTCACATTTGGTTCAAAAACAATGAAACACACTACATGCATAAAATAATTAGTATAAAGTATTACAGAAAGTCATTCCTTATATCTATATTCATTTTCTAAAATTAGAACAAACTTTTGGTATAAGGCAAGCTGGCAGGGAAAGAGACAATCAGCTGGAGCTGGATATAGTAGTCTTTAAGAACATCCTACTTCCAGAAGGCCAGGTATAAGTAGTGTCCGTTGTAAAGGGTCTGGTTGCACCTGTTCCTTGATCTGCCTTGTGTTGATTCTTCCCTTCCACATCATCAGATTTACTTAATTCCTTAGGGCCAAGCTAAATTACCATCTAATTAAACTGATAAACTGAATGTCGATAATGTGTTAACAACTTATAGTTGTTTAAAGTGTTATCCTTCATAGGATAACATTTGCATTTTAATAAGGATTTCTAATGCATTAACATAAATTAGTAACTTGGTAGAAATCTAGTAACTTGGTAGAAATCTAAGCCTGTGAGAAAAATGACAGAAAAGGCTTTTATTCCCATCAAGGAAAGCACCAACACATCTGCACCAACATATATGGCCGACCTCATGAGAAATCACCAGTAAAATAACATAATTAAACAGATAAGGTCACATAACCTAGGTACCTTACAATATAAAGTAAGTTCAGCAGACACTCATGCATAATATCTAGCCTAGTCTACAGTAGGTATTCAAGAATATTTATTAAATAAGTGAAGAAACTATCAACTTAAAAAGATAATTTTTAAAACACATATTTGGCTACAACTGCTGAGATCTACCGTAATACAATAATTTCCATTTTTAAATTCCAATAATTCAAACACAAATATTTTCTTCATTTCATAATGTAATCTTCATTGGTATAGATTTAAAAGGTATTTCCGATTTAACTATACAGCATTTTTCCAATTTAATGCACACAAACTAAATGCTATTGCAGGTATGTGTCTTGGTTCAACTGTCTCTTAGATTTTAATGTAACTCATATGTGAACAAAATAAGCCATTATTTGAGGTACTGTTATACAAATAATTTTAGAAGATATTTATTTTAGCTTCTTCATAGAGGTCCACACTGCTTATTAACAAATGGAAGTGTGTGAGAAGGCTTGCAGTCAAGAATTTTTTTCCTTTCTAACTTTTTCCAAAGTCTCCACATAAAACTTATAATTTATATATCTAGCATAAATACTTTTAATAGTAAGCTATCCTGATACCAGCTTAGGGATACCTGGCATAGGAATTTTTTCATATGTACACATGTGATAGTGAACACACATATACACATAATGAATTTAATGTGAAAATAAAATTAACACAAGAAAAAATAAGTATAGAATTACTTTAACTTCTGCAAATATATGTCACTCCACTACACCACATCATTTAATTTCTGTTGTCTTGTGGATCTTCCAATTTGAGTAGATTTTTTATAACAGACTTATATTATTATCAGAAGGAAATGGCAACCCACTCCAGTGTTCTTGCCTGGAGAATCCCAGGGATGGGGGAGCCTGGTGGGCTGCCGTCTATGGGGTCACACAGAGTCAGACACGACTGAAGTGACTTAGCAGCAGCATGCTATACTTCTCAAGCATCTCAGAAAATTGGGCCAACTTTTAAGTTTATGTTATTTAATGTGACAACTAAGTAACTATACCTGAATATGCATGTGCCATAATTCTCTTATTAGATTTTTATTAGACATGTGATAGTGAAGAAAACCTATAACTCGGCTCAATATGGCAGTCCTTAGTCACATGTGACAATTCAAAGTTAAATCTAACTTATTTAAAAGGAAATACAATTAAAATTTTACTTGCTGATGAAATTAAAAATATAACATGGTATTCATTTTTTATAATACAGAAAGTCAATAATGCAAAAGCTAAAGTCTTTACCTGTGAAAATGTTTAACACTAGCATTGTATCTATCAGAAAATATTTCTTGTAGTTTATCTAAATTGATAATTTTCCTCATGAAGGTGATGTAGACTGACTAGTAAATCTAATTTAAGATGCCAAACACTAAAAATTCAATTTGTCATTCTACTACAGCAGATTGATTTTACTGAACTGCTAACATATATTGTTTTCATATATAATAGCCTCAATCTCTAGGTAACCTCACCAACTCTGATGAAGTTACTTTATGAAAGCAATTATAAAGTATAGATATTATACATGCATGATTTACCTGTTGAGCTTATTAATTTATGCATTGTATGTATATATGTGTGTGTGTGTGTATACAAACAAAACAGAAACATCGAGGTAACAGGACAATTACTTCATATACACGTTTTCTGTCTCCCTCACACCTAAGTAAATCTGACCTTCAAATAACCATGACAAACTACTAGAATCTAGAATAATATATGTATCCAGGGCTCAAATAACAGAAAAAGAGGTGTAGGTGCAGAGGGAAAGATAATGAACTGGTGGTCTTTGAAAGCTATGTGATCTCTGGCACAATCTGGGGTGAAACTATGGATTTGGTGATTTCCAGATGTGTCTGTGGGGTCATTTGTGGAAGATAATTTAAGATCTCTTTGGCCCAGGAAGGAGTACGTGCCGGTTGGTTTGTTTCATACAGGCAACACAGGGCAGTAGCTGTATTACTTGCTGAGGGCAGCTCTAACCATCGCTTCTTGTTTTAGAGATCAAGATGCTTTCCCAAACATGATTATTCTGGGAGGTTCTGGCTTGTTCACCAGATTTAAAAAAAAAAAAAAAAAAAACTACTGCCATTATTTTTGCCGCTTCTCAATCAACACTATATAGTATGTCTTTCAAACCTGACTTACATTTATGCTAACAGCTTTCCTACTCTTTTAAGCATGAGAAAAAGAACACAGACCATTTCAAGAGACACAGGGATTCAAGAAGGGAAACAAAGCTGAGTCCATGCAGGAAATATACTAGGAGAAATGGAAGAGAGATCTGATTTTTAAAAAAAGGGGAAGAAGCATTAAAAAGATTACACTAAAATACAGAGAGCCTGATACCTGGTTTTAAAAAAGAAATCAATAGGTGTTTTTGGAAATACAATAGTTACTGCTAAAAAAAATGGGTTCTAAGTGATCAACCAGAGGAAGTATTTCACAGCATAGAGAAGAATGGAAAGACACTATAATCGTAAGTGTAAAGATAAGAGACTTGGAGGACAGAATAAGAACATCTCACATGGAAAGTATATAAATATTAGAATGGAAAAAGAGATGGAAGATAAATAATAATTTAAATAATAATAAAAAACTTTCATGAGCTAAAAATATTACTGATTTACAAAAGTTAAAAATGTTACTCATGTACTAAGAAGGGTAAAAGAATAAAAAAAGATACGTATTCAGAAACATACTGGTAATATCCTAGTGAAAAGTTTGAATTCTGAGTGTTAGAGTAGGGGATACTTCACAGAGTTAGAGACAAAGAGGACAATCTAAGTATATGTATAAATTTAAGTGTATATATATATATATATATTTATATATATATAAAACTTGGACCAACATTGTATTTCTCAGTGGCAACAATGGAAGTCAGAAGGCAGTGAAAGTTAGAGGACAATGGAAACTAGGAGACAGTGGTCCACAACATATAGAGATTATTAAAAGAAGAGGAGAGAGATTCAAGAATGCTGTTATTACCTAACAAATCCATCACTGTGACAACAAAAGAAAGGCAATTTTGAAAATTTAAGTATTAAAAGGGTATATACATCTTTATAAATTTTTATGAGAAAAATTTTCAGGTATTTCAACCAAATGAAAAATAAAGTATAGTAAAGATTTATAAACAGGAGGAAGTAAAGAAACAGCACAAAGTGTGATGAACAATAAATTCTGTGAAGTGCTTGATTAAATTCAATGTAACTGTGGCAGTTTAATTGTAATTTGAGTGATAGTATGCCTTCTTGAACTGGATGCTATGAGGAGAAAAAATGGTAGTTAAAGACTAAATTAAAAATTTTTAGTTTTTAAAGGATTTTATCTTGGCTTGAAAAGAATGAGGAGTTGTTGAACAAACCATATTGGTGGGGAGAGTAATGTTCTCATTTAATTTTAGTGTAAAACTACAGAATTTTAGGGTCAAATTTATTAAAAATAGGAAAATGTCATAGACTATTATCTGAAATTATCTGAAATACAATTATGTGAAAATAAAATGATGAATTTAGACCAAAATAAAAAGAAGGAAAGGAAATTTTATCATCAATCTATGGGAATAAAAAAAATTAGACATCCAGTCTACTTCCTCCTATTAGAACATCAAGACATCACAGGTATGAAAAGCTCTCCATCTTCAGTGAAAGAGATTCCATGAATGTCCCTAATAATCCAAAGCACTGGTAGCCACTTTTGCTTCATTTCAAACTGTGGTGTCGGAGAAGACACTTGAGAGTTGCTTGGACTACGAGGTTGTCAAACCAGTCAGTCCTAAAGGAAATGAACCCTGAATATTCATTGGAAGGACTGATGCCGAAGCTGAAGCTCCAGTACCTTTGGCCATCTGATACACCTGATACACCTCATTGGAAAAGACCCTGATGCTGGAAAAGATTGAAGGCAGGAGGAGAAGGGGATGACAAAGGATGAGATGGTTGGATGGCATCACTGACTTGATGGACAGGAGTTTGAGCAAGCTCCAGGAGATAGTGAAGGACAGGGAAGCCTGGTGTGCTGCAGTCCATGGGGGTGAAAAAATCAGACAAGACTGAGTGACTGAACAACAACGACCCTCATGCTGAACAGGGAGCCCACTTTCTTTTATTCTCTTCCGCTTATGGAGTGGTCCTAAGAATCTGCCCTTAACTTCCAAATTATCTGTAGTACATGGAGGGATGCAGTAGTGTTCAATAAGGGTAGTGAATTACAAAAGTACAAATAAAGGGCAAGAGCAAATAACAACCATAAATTATGAAAGAAGGAATTTGTACAACTATATGGCTATAGCTTCCCTGGTGGCTCAGATGGTAAAGAGTCTACCTACAATGTGGGAGAGCTGGGTTCGATCCCTGGGTCGGGAAGATCCCCTGGAGAAGGAAATAGCAACCCACTCCAGTACTCTTGCCTGGAAAATCCCATGAACGGAGGAGCCTGGTAGGCTACAGTCCATGGGGTCGCAGAGTCGGACATGACTGAGTGACTTCACTTTCTTTCACTTCACTGTCATATGGTTCTAAGAATTATCATAACAATAATGAAGCTGGTTAAAGTTCCCCATTAAAAGATGAATACTGTCAGGGTGGTTTAATATATACAACTCATCTATAAGCTGTTCAGGAGAATTATTAAAAAATAAAGTCTCAATAGCATATAACGTAATGATACATGATATTATCCCATAGAAATAAGTTACAAAAAGTTAGAGTCAAAATGGTAATGTCAAATGAAATATAGTTCCAGGGCAAATGGGTCCAAGATTAGCACTGTAATAAGTCAGTTTTTTTTTTTTACCAAAACCAAACAAATAAACCCAATCATTAATTGTTATGCCCAAATATTTGACTGCATTTTACATACAAATATTTGACTGCATTTTACATAGGGTAAAAATTACTATAAGTAAGAGGAGAATGTGATGAAATTACAGCTATAAATGGTAGCTTCCATACAGCTCATTCAGAATTTTTGGATTAAAAAATCCAAAATCAAACAAAATAAATAAGATTCTTTCGATCAAGAACCTACATTTAGTCCATATTTTGTAAAAAATGAAAAACTATATTATTGGTTTATACTATAAGGACATTAAAGGAGGAAGGAAACTTTCAAAAGTTCCACAAAGGAAACTTTAAAAGGATAAAAAATAGAGATTTTACAGGACATCTCCTCTTATAACAATCCAGAAACATAGAGAAATGATAGAATACATTTTGGTTTATCTCCTAAGGCTATTAAAAAGGATGCATCAGATACCCATGTATTGACTAGAAAAATGTTCCTGAAAGATATTGTTATATTTAAAAATCATACACAGACTGAGGCAATATGTTTATAAAGAGGGAAAGCATATCTATTTATACTAGTATGGTTAAGAAGCATAAAATACAGTATGAACGATAACACTAAATTGTATACATTTCTTATGTCAGAGGGAGTGAAATTGGCAGGAGGGAGAAATGAAGAATACTAATATTTTTAATATCCTTATATATTGATTGAACTGTTAAAATAATATTGTATTACATGTGAAATAACTTTGAACTAGTGTTTAATAGTAAAAGCAAAAAGATATAGCTTATAGTGGTAAATAAAATCTGTATATAATCTGTTTATGACTATGGCCCCTTCTAATTGGCTTGACCATATAACAGGTTTCAAATAACATGTTTTCAGTCTAATCAAAACTGTAGGAAAGCATATAATACTATCAACTGACTAACCTGTATGGAAGCACCAACCAAGATAAAATGCCTAAGAAAGCAGGATGAATACATTTTGAGAGAATTTCACATTATCACCTAAGACAACATTGATGGTCTTCACTGAACACCTAATGGACTGAAGGGGCCTTGATATGACTGGTGGTCGAATCTGCACATGGAGAAAAGACAATTATTTTTAGGTGCTTGAGGTTCCTAAAGATGAATGAGGAACCTTAAGATAAATAGAAAACTGTGCTCTTATATAAGATCTAATTTTACTGATCTTGAGTTCAATTTCAAACAGCTAATTAAAATTGAAATAACCAATGAGAAAAATACTGAGACAAAGCAGGTATTTAGTAACATCAGAATTATGGCAGTTTTGGTTTTTTTTTTTGCAAATTTGAAATGCCTACCTCAATGCTTCCCATGCATTCTAAATTGCTTTTGTTAAGTTAAAAAGGTTTCCTATTTCTTTGGCCTGACTTTTGACACTGAGCATTTGTGCTAAATCACTTCAGTCATGTCTGACCCTTTGCAACCCTATGGACCATAGCCCACCAGGCTCCTCTGTCCATGGGGATTTTCCAGGCAAGAATACTGGAGTGGGTTGCCATGCCCTCCCCTCCAGGGGAATCTTCCTTACCAAGGGATCAAAGCCACATTTCCTGTGGCTCCTGCATTGCAGGTGGATTCTTTACTGCTGAGCCCCAGGGAAGCCCAATTTATGAGACTACCTTTATATAAATGCCCTTAATCTGAAAAGGCACTATTACCTTGAGATATAATAATACTATTTACAAAATTATATGACCTGATTCCAAATTACTTAAGTTTGATAATTACCCCACACTCTATTCATATTTTAAATATTGCCAAGTACTTTGTATATCTGTAATAAAAACTGGGGGGTTACAAAATAGAACTTTTTGAACTTGACTGAAAGTTGGAAAGTAAACTATAAAAATTACCATGTTAATGAATTCAGTAGGCATTTTTTAAAAGGCAAAACATATTTTACAAAGCAAACACATGTGCAAATATTTATAATATATGCACATAAATCTATACATATACATGGAAATATATATATATATATAGTTATATGTATACTGCACATGCACACAGCACAGATAATAGATATTTAGATAGATGTATAAGTTAGCTGGCAATGGTATTTTATGATTTAGGAAGCTAATATATCATATGTCACTATGTGTTAAACAATTTCACATTTAGTTGATGAGAGATTAATCATTTTTAACTTAATCTTATTTGGGAATAAATTGCTAAAAAAATTAAATTATCCAGGCTTAGTATAAATCATATAATATTAAATACAAATAATATATCATTCACTCTCCCTCTTTCTCTCTCTCTCATTTATGTTGCCCCGTACTAAAGAGTTTATCAAGGCCATGTCTCCCATATCCCTTGCTACAGGCCCTTTTTTTGACTCATTTTCAAGCTGTAGTTATTATTTCATACTTCTGTCATTTATTCCTTTTCCTTTTCTTTCTGGCTTCTACTCAGGGCAGAAAAGCAAGACAATATGCTTAGGAGAATTATCTCTACAATCAGTGAAATTAAAAAACTTTCTGAAAAGAACCTGAATAGTCCTCTCATAAGGAAATATAGAGAAGCTGTGGACTTCATGAACTTTATCAAATCAATCTAGAAAATCCAGAGGGCTTTTGTTCTACTCTTTTCTGATTCTTGGCTGTGTTCTAGGTAAACCATACGGCTATCCATCTGACCTCTGTAAAAATCAGGTGATGCTGTATGTATAGAAACTATTATGTTTAATGTGATTTTTCTAAAACAATATATTTTGCCAAGTCATAAATCACTTTGTAAAAAATGATAGTCACTGAACAAAACCATTTTTTTCCTTACCAAAGACTATGCTCAATTCTGAGGGTTTTGTGAGTTTAATGACACCTTGGGTTTAATGTGCTTCACTTTTCAATCAAGATAGTTTTTCCTGAAATAACTTGTTCTCTGTCAGTGTTCCAGAAAATAATTATCATTGTATTTTCCCATAGCAAGAATTCTAATATAAAATCGAACTGTTCTGCCCAGCACATTTTCAAGCTTTAACTCTAAGAAACCATATTCACACAATCACATTTAAATTCGTTTTAGATCATATACTTTAAGAGGATAATTAACTGAGGTCTTAACATACCTTCCATTTCTTAAAACCCTTTGTAAGAGAACAACTGCAATAAAGCATTAGCTGCAATAAAGTGTTTTGCCAAATTAAAAAAAAAACTACATTAATTTTTTGCTCCTCCAAACTTTTAAGAATATTGATTTAATTTGCTGACTTTTTGTATCCAAATCAAATTTTTAAGTATAAGACGTAACTAAAATCAGGAATATAAAAACATTCTGCAAAATACAAAAGTCTATGTTATGGCTCTTTATTTGGAAATGAAGACTATAAGAGAGGTGTGCATAAGTAGGCAACATTAATGTATCTTTTAGAATTAGAATCTTCATTGTTTCAGTTTGAAATTTTGATGAAGCACAGGAAAGGTAACATTTCTGTGGTAAAGCAAATGGTGCTCTTATGGGATCTACATATTTTTGAAACAAAAGAAGGATTTAAAGCCAGAGGATGAAAATATTTATAAAAAGGCGTAAATACTGTTTTGGTACTGGTGGCTCAGACAGTAGAGAATCTGTCTGCAATGCCAGAGACTTGGGTCCGATCCCTGGGTCAGGAAGATCCCCTGAAGAAGGGAATGGCTACCTACTTCAGTATTCTTGCCTGGGAAATGCCATGGACAGAGGAGCCTGGTCAGCTACAGTCCATAGGGTTGCAAAGAGTCAGACACGACTGAGCAACTAATACTTCCATATTTATTATATGTCCGTGCACATATTAAAAATATGTAAGGTGATATATTGCAATACCCTAACTACACTCTTTTTGCTTATTTGTTCTTGAATTTGTTTCTCACATGCAACAAAAGAAAGTTCAGAATCCCATTCCAGGAGATAATGCTTGTGGGCCAATATTCATTGCCTAGAAGGTCATAAAATGGGAGACAGTCACTGGTTTTTAGAGCTTTACTTTCCTCATTCTCAAAACTTCAAGCAACCAACAGAAACTTGGCAGGAATGGTTGCCTCTTCATGTGAATAAGTTTCTCCAAATTGATGGTTGCCAGGCTTTGTATTTCATAGGTCAATAAAATACTACCAAAAATGTCAGGGAGCCTCACAAAGTTCTTACCTTTGTTTGCATAGTAAAAAACATTGTAATAAAACAAAAAAGAAAAAAAATAGAGACGATAGAAAGGGCATTTTAATGCTGCCTCCTCTCATGACAAACTGTAGAAAGCTACACTTTCAGAACAATCATTGTACAAATTTAGTTCTATGAAAAGTGCAACACGTTTGCTCTTATTTTTTTTCTCTTTTATATGGACCAATTGAAAACATTCAGATGCTAGGAGACTGAGGCAGCACCTCCATAAGAATGTAGAATGAATAATTCTGAACTAGATGGAATTCCACAAGAAGATGTTATCTATCCACCTATCTATTCATTTACTCACCATATTTTTATTTCACACCTACTCTGTTGTAGAGTCTCTATGTTGGGAAAATGGTATTTAGTAAGAGAAAGAGTCTTTCCCCTCATGGTGCCTACATTCTAATGGTAGAAACAGATAATAAGCAAATGAGAAAACAACATATTTTCAAATTGTGGTAAGTGCTATAAAGGAAACAATCAGGCTAATGTTGGAGAACATGATGGAGGGGATGAAGGGAATGCCATGAATTTATCACACAGGATGCTGAAGGATGCATTTGTTCTACATCCTAAAAGATGACAGGAGACCATAAGGCAAAGATCCAGAAAGTCCCAAGAAAAAAGAAAGTACAATTGCAAAGACTGAAGTGGAAGGCATTCTGGAAAGTTTGAAGAAGAGGTCTTCGTGGCAGTACATTAACTAGGCTGTTGTCCACTAGGGAAGCCAATATATGAAAGGGTCGAGATCTCTCAAAATAATTTTCCATGCAGGAAGTAGTGAAGTGTATTTATATATGCAGCTAAAAGTATAGAGTGTGAATGATTTTATTCATATGTTTCCTGTATATTTGTGATAGTCTCAATACTAATCACAGTACAGAATTTGAATTTTGTATAGATCACAAAGGGAGTTATAAGCATTATAGATTATTATACCTCTTAAAAAATTCATTTATTTATATTTTGCCACTCAGACATTCTATCAGATACAAATGTAGTAACTATTATGGGAAACTAGTTGCATAGATCTCCTGGAAAACTTCTCAACTGATTGATCTTGGCAATAAGGTCCATGTACTGCTATCCATTTAATAATGCTTGTAAGTTATTAATTAATCTAAACATATTAAATTTGCACAGATAAGTACTCTTGCTTTTCATTTTAGCCATGTACATTTTATCCATGGATTAGTCAACATGACATGCACACACTGTTATATTTAAAATGGAGAACCAACAAGGATCTACTGGACAGCACAGGGAATTCTGCTCAATATTATGGAACGACATAAATGGGGAAAAAAAACTTTGAAAAAGTATAGATACATGTATATCTCTCACTGTATCACTTGGCTGTACACCTGAAATTATCACAACATTGTTAATCAACTAAACTCCAATAAAAACTAAAAAGTTAAATTGTTGATGATTATAACATATGGTATTAAATTTAAGAATGCAATCAGCTTAAACTTTCATTTAGTTCTCTATTTGATAGCAATTAGCTATTGAATATTACACTCAGAGATTAAAGAAATAGAAGGGTAGAGAGTATTGAATTTTTAAACAAAATTATGTTGCAAGTGAAGTCTCTATGAATAAGTGCATTTGTATTAATAAGACTAAAACTGAATTTCAAACACATTTTAAGTTTCAAAAGCCACTGGCTCATAACAAAAAGGCAGAAGAAATATCTGATAATTGAGCAAATCTGAAGACAATATAACCTTATCCATGGCTGATATTTTTTTACTATTCTAAAAGTTGTAATAAATTTTAAAAAAAGTATTTCATGAAAATCAAAGTTAGGAAAACTATACACTTGAATCATTTTTTTTTTCATCTGTTCTAAGAATATGTTCTATACAATGAGAGTCTTAAGTAATCACCAAAGAATCAGAATGATTCACAGATGGTGCGAGTGATTTAATTATTTTAACCAGTTGTTCCAGGCATGCTCAGAAAGGTATTGCCAACCCCACTGCAGAAGCCATCTGAGCTTCCTTCCAGCTGGTGTTCCATATTTTGAAAGCAAATATAGATTGGAGAAAATTACACTTTTTATTGTTATGTTCCAAACGGAGGTCAAATTACTGTGTATACATTCTTGTACTTTTTCCCTCTTCACTGTATGAGTTATACTTATCAAGTATCATGTCTTCTGTATGACTGCTATGGATTCACCAATGTTCTTCCATGTTTTGTGTTGTCTGGCACATAGGAGGCACTGGATAAATGTTTACTGAATTAAAGAAATACCAAGTCAATGTATCCAAAATAAAATGTAAGTTTCTTTATAGACTCCCTGTAAGTATAAGGAATTCCAATTTCCCTGCACCCCTTAGCACCCTTGGGAGGCTCTCGTTAAAAAACAAATAAAAAAGGAAGAAACCAATATCATAGAACAATACCTCATCTAAAAAAAGACAGCATCAACAAATCTTTCTGTTAATTTAATAACTATTTTGATGTTGGGATTCTTGCTCTTAATTTTATAAGAACTCAGAAAAGTTGCTTTAGAAATTTTAGTCTGTTGCGGTTGTTATCAGGATTAGAGATACTTTTTGTAAAACTCTAGGCTTCGCGTGCCTCAACTGGCCTCAGAAAATCTGCTACTGCACAACAAAATAACTGATATTCCTACTTATTCCCATTAGATTAATAAGAGATAAGATTTGCTTAATGTTTTCATTCAAAATTATAAGTAATAAACTGCTCCAAAATAGTTATATCAAATGTAATCATGTTTCAAACACTGTCATTTCAAGAAAAAGGATATTAATTTTAGTAAAATAAGGTATAAAATGAGGTATATTTATTCTAATTTTCTAATAAAATCACATAATAAATCATCAGACTCAATTTTATATTTAACATTTATGAAAAATCTATCATTATTAAGATATTTACCATCAATAATTTCTCCTGAAGACTGTGCTAAATTTCCACTTAACAGAAAAATTTGATACAGTATATTACTATAAGAAAGGGAATGTTATTTTAAAGTTTATGTATATATTTGACACCACATTGAATTGCGACTATAGTAATTTACTGAAACTCTAATTTAGAAGATGAATAGCACATAAAATTATGTACCTACCATAGCTATAACCTAACTATGCAATAAGTGTGCATATTAATATAAGCCATGAGTCTAGCTTAACACATTTATATTAATATTTTTAATTTATTGTGTTATTTAAAGTCTATCACTTGAGGTAATATTTCTGAGGTACTATGTTATATAAATCTTAGTCACGGAATAGTGAATTTGTTTAAACTTACGAGAATATTAACTTGCAACTGACATCTTATTTCATATACAGTAATGGCCTTGGCCTGGAGAGAGCTAGGAAAAACAAAGTCCTATGTTAATGTAGTGGCTTACTTTCCTTGGTCAATTCTACTAGTGTTCTTAAGCCTCAGTTTCTTGTTTGGATTATTTTGATAGCTTATACATTTATTTTTTTTTCTCTACTTCAAAATTTTTATGCTCTATTTTTATCAGGTTAATGGTTACTCTAAAATTATTAACATGCACAATGAATTTTGCATGGTCTCATTCTGAGCATTAAGAGGACCTTACAATGATTTTATTCATCGATAAAGTATTCATTCATTCAACAAATATATATTATGTACCTACCACTTGCTAGTCACTACTTTTTTGGGGATTTTTTTTTAAACTGGAGGATGATTGCTTTACAATGATGAGTTAGTTTCTGTTGTACAAAAATGGGAATCAGCTGTAAGTATGCATATATCCCCTCTCTCCTGAACCTACCTCCCACCCCGCTAGTCACTACTTTTAGTTCTGAGGACAAAGAAGAAAAAAAAAAGAAAGAAAAAAGTAAATTCCTTCATTTTTGGAGCTTCCATCATATGAAGAGAGCTGGATATAAAAAGTGAAAATATTTATAACTTTCCTGATAGTACATTTTATGGAGAATAGTCAATGGGGAAGGGGCCGATGAAACGTGTCACTGGGAACACTTTTGAGCAAAGACTTGAAGGCAGAGGGAGGGGCCCATATAGATATCTGGGGGATCAGAGTCTTAGGCTTAGGGAACACACAGTGCAAAGGGGGTATGCCGGTATGTTGAAGGAAGAATGAAGAGGTCAATGTAGGTTGAGCATAGGAATAGAGGTCAAATGCTAGGAGAAAACTCTGGAGAGCTAATAGGGGACAAGATCATCAATCCATTAAACCTCACGTTAAGGATTTTGGACTTTACACTAAAATAGATGAGAATCCATCAGGGCATTTTCATCAGAAAAAGCTCACCTGACTTATATTTTCAAGTGATATCTCTGTTTATTGTGTTGAAAACAGGTAAAGCAAGGTTAGATTTTTTTTTTTTTACCCAAAACTTTGAAAGGGTTATGTTGCCACTATAGATCAGGGGGGAAGAGTGGTCTGTTTATAAAAATGTGGTCATGAAATTATAACCTTGCACTAAAGTCATGGGATTGGATGAGTAAAAGCAACACAAGGGAGTATAGATGGAAAATGTCCAAAGACAGCATTGAGATAAATCAACATTACAGGTGAGAAAGAACATCCTGAAAAGTAGGAGGTAAACAAGCAATTTCCTTCCATACTTTGGGTCATTGATGTCCAGTATTTTAGCCCAATTGTGTACTTTAGGCAATTTTATGTACAGCAATTATTTCTTCAGGTTTTTATATTAGTTTGACATTTTCCTTGCTCATCATTCTTTCTTGCATCATGAATCATCCATCTAGGGTCATTCTCCTTCTAGTTAAAAACTAACCCTGAGGTGCATACATGCTGTGGAATATTATATAGGCTTTAAAAATGTTTCCAGAATGTCTTTTTACTAACATAGGAAAAGACATATAATGTTTACTGAAAATTCAGGATATAAAATTATTTCAGCATGATGTATAGATTGATAGCTGAATAAACATTAACAGTGGCTAATTCTAAAAAAAGAAAAAACCCTGAGGACCCTTCAGTGAGACTCTCCCATTGGCTATCTCTCAGCTTTTGTTTATCTGAAAATATCTTTATTTCAATGTTACTCTCAAAAGAAAAAGTTTCTATGAGTATACAATTCTAAGTTTTCCTTTCATCATCTTTAAAGACATCATTCTATCACCTTCTGGCTTTTATAATTGATCTAAAATCAACTGTCATTACATGTGGCATTACTTTCTAGGTAATCTATCTATTCTGCGGCCTTTAAAATTCTCTCCTTGGTTTTGGAATTTATCAGTTTCACTATGATAAGATACAGTTATATTTAATTTTCCCACTTGCTTTTCCCAATGGAATGATTCTTTATTGGAGTATAATTGCTTTCCAGTGTTGTTAGTTTCCTCTATACAATGAAGTGAGTCAGTAACATGAATACATCTATCCCCTCCTTCTTTAACCTCCCTCCCACCCCACTCCCCTGATCCTGCCCCTCTAGGTCAACATAGACCATTGAGTTGAGCTCCCTGTGCTACATAGCACCTTCCCACTATCTGTTTTGTACAGAGTAGTCTATATATGTCAATCCTACTCTCCCAATTGGTCTCACCCTCCTCTTCCCCCTATGTGTCCACATGTCCATTCTCTAAGTCTGCATCTCTATTCCTACCCTGAAAACAGACTCATCTGTACCATCTTTATAGATTCCATACACACACACACACACACATATATATATATGTGTGTGTGATATATATGTGTGTGTGTGTGTGTGTGATATTTGTTTTTCTCTGACTTACTTCACTCTGTGTGATAGAATCTAGGTTATACAGAGTGAAGTGATAAATAACTCTAGGACCTAGAGTTCATCCATATCACTACAGATGACCCAGTACAGATGGCCAAAAATCACATGAAAAGACGCTCAACATTGCCCATTATTAGAGAACTGCAAATCAAAACGACAATGAGGTATCACCTCACACCAGTCAGAATGGCCATCATCAGAAAGTCTACAAACAATAAATGTTGGAGAGGCTATGGAGAAAAGAGAATCCTCCTACTTTTGGGTGGGAATGTAAATTGATACAACCACTATGGAGAACAGTATAGAGGTCCCTTAAAAAACTAAAAATAGAACTGCCACATGAGCCACCAATTCCACTCGTGGGCATATACCTGGAGAAAACCATAATTCAAAAAGATATAAGCACCCCATGTTCACTGCTGCACTATTTGCAGTGGCCAGGACATGAAAGCAGCCTAGATGTCCATTGCTAGATGAATCGATAAAGATGTGGTACTATACAATGAAAATTACTCAGCCATAAAACAGAAAAGTGGGTCATCTCACTATTTGATATTTACTTACTTTCAATCTGACTCTAGGAACTTGGCAATAATGTTGGAAAATCCTAAACAATTATCACTTCAAAACCTTTTACCTCCATTCTTTCCTTCTATATTTGAACCTCTCACTCTCTACCTTTCTTATCTTCTGTCTTTAAGAGTTGGATTCCACTGCTTTTTACATCATGTGAATTGTCATTTTAATTCTACACACATATTCTTAGAACTTTATCTATGGGAGTTATTTAAAGTCTAGATTTAAGCTGTATCATATTAGAATGTATCAAATTAGAATGTGTTTGTGCTTGCCCCTGTTAGGTACATGGGACACTACCAAGTCAGAGCAACTTACATTTTAGCTTTTGGTTTGTCAGGACACCTCGCTGTGTGAAATCTGGACACCAACACTTGTGCATACTGTCCGTAAAACTAGCGACATTAATACAAATATTTTAGAGCTTCAACATATTTGGTGGTTGATTATCTCTCTTAATTCTATAAGAAAGCAGTTATTAACTTCATCCTGAGGCTCCAATACTGCACAGGTTCATTACAGAATAAAAAGTACAGAATAAAATCTTACATCTTCTTTTTCCAAGCATAAGAGATATTACACAGTATCGGTTCTTCTAACATGAGTGGAACCCACTTTATAAACAGTAGCCCAGTGTTTATTTTGCAACAGTAATACAATAGTAATTTGAAGATTCTGGTTTTTTTTTTTTTTTCACTGATCATCAGAATCTTCAATTAAATAAGCCATTCCTGCTCACATATGTATGTACCCTATCTCTTTTTAAAGGTATTTTATATTCTCTATGCTTCCATAGATTTAATACATTCTGGTTGGGGCACCAATGTAGTTATTCAATTTGTGGTCTCATGTCTTAAGATCTGGAAATTTTAGCCATTTTTCCTAAAATATTGTCTCCCACATATTTTCTGTGTCATTGCCTTTTGTAATTAGACATAAAGCTTATTCCCTCAATCATTTTCATATTTTCAATCTTCATGTGGTATAATTTTACCATAATGATGAATTTTATCTTCATGTTTGTTTAAACAGGTGTTTAAAATACATAATTGTTATTTTTTATTTCAATGACTAACTTCTGGCTTCTAGAAGTTTTATTCAATGGGTTATTAGCAGAAGTATCTTTGGAGGTGTTTTCCTAAGTGTTTATTTTGTTCCTTGATCTCTATTTTATTTTAAACATATTTACTTAAGAGCATGCAATAGTTTTCATTAAGTTCATGAACTATTCATTCCCTTGATTACGTGAGATGACTTGACATCACAATATATTATGTCTTCATGTGGGTTCTGATAGCCCGTTGTGAAGCCATCTTCAGTGTCCATGTCTCTGTGGGGTTCTCCCAAAGAGTGACTTATTGTATGACTTTGTGAGAAGACTCTAAGCATTTCAACAGCCTGGAGACAATTTCACGTTCATTTCTCAGTTGAGGAATTTAGAGGCTTGTGGTTAGTGTATAAATTCAGATTCCCACACTCAGTATTCACTTTCCCAGATTTTCTTCCTCCAGTCAAGAATTCTCACCAGATGAACTGGCCTTGAGAGTCGTATTTGTCTATTTCCCCTTTACTTGTCAAAGGAAGCCCTTGAAGATTCAACATTTAGGCAGGGTTTTCATTTACATCTCTAGTAGATATTGCATAAGGCTATATATTTTCGACTAAAAGCCTTTGAACCTTTCTCGAAACCATGAGGCCCTCAATCCAGGCTCAGTAACACATGAGATGATGTGCACATTTATGACCACTAGGGAGAATGGAGGTTCCATCACGTATTTTGAGCTCAGCTATGTGTTTAAACTGCTTTCAAATTAAATTTTATCCAGAATTTTCATACATTTGAAACGAGGGGTGAGGGAATCAATCAGTCTGCCATCTTCCTGGAAGTTGAATCTAGCTTAACATACTCTATTTACTAAACAACCATTAAACTGATTGTCTTACTTAAACTAAAGACCAGAAAAAATTATTATGGAAATGGCAATAACTATTATGATCATAACAGTCTAGAGAAACATAGAATCTTGATGGATCTATTTTTTTCTTAACTCATGTGATGTTAATTAAAACATTGCAGTTCAGAGGAGGAAAATTTTTAAAGCAGTTACCTCCTGGTCCAATTCCCTTAGCAACCATTATTCATCTTTTATACTCACAACTCTGTTTACTAAAGAGCACTCTGTCTCTAAATAAGAAAATTATTTATATTATCAATATTCCCAAGGATATTGCATTGGCAGCTGATGATCTTTGTTGTGATTTAAAGGCAAAGAAAAAAAATCTCTGTAGCAATTATGCAAAAAGTATGTTTCCTCTTTTAGTCTCACCATTAAATGGTTATCATTATATGGTAAGCAAATGTACAAAAAAATAGTAGTGCTGAATCAAATCTAGGTTCAGACATAAGGTGATGGCAATCAGTTCTGTGATTACTTTTTTGTACATCTCTGCTTCATTTTAAGAAAACCCAAAACAACAAAACCATAATGATAAAGTGATGTTTTTTTCCCATTTTTTACCCCTGAAGAACATTAGTTCTTCACAATCACTCAAACAGATTCCTATCTTAAAACTGAAATGAAATTTCCCTCTTTGTACTACAACTATCCAGATGTGAAAGTCTGCAGAATCTATTCCTCTCACAGAAATTCATAATCACATTTACATATCAAAAGCCCTGGAAGATTCTAGACTAAGGAAACTTTGCTTAATCCAGTGTTTCTCAAACTTATTTGGACACTAGATTTTTCTTTGTCCTTTCTTTTGAATAACTCCCACCATATCTTGGGAAGCACTGAGTTCAAGTTAGGTGTCTTCCAATTCGCTCATGCACCCTTGGCCAATTTCCTTAACTTTATTTAAATTATGTTTCCTTTCTGTAAAATGACAATTAAAATAATACTTACTTGAGAGGGTTATTGGGGAGAGTGAACAAGATATATGTGAACATATTTTGTAAATATAAAGTTCCGTTCAAATTCAAACAATTTTTAAAAATTAGTCAATGAATGTTTATACTGTAAATATTCCCATTTTACGAAGTATTCACTTTAGGACTAACTTGTATAACACATTTCTTGAAACATTTAAATAAATCTACTGACAAATTTCTATCAGCTTTTCAAGAAGTTGTGTATTTTGGCAATGTGTGCTTTTAAGTTTAAATTCTTTACTACAATTTCCTCTGATGTAGTAAAAGCTATCCTTTGCAATACATTGTTATCCTCAACCTCATATTCAGTCTTTACCTCCTCAGTGTTAAGTTTCGAGAACTTTGTCTTTTCTCAGTATATGCACTTCCAGAAGTAACTGTACTAGAATTTGCTGTTCTGAACAGTTATCTTAAACTCACAGTTGGCATATATAATTACCATGAGTATACAACATTTTTAAAATAGAAAAAAATTACCTATTAAGTATTGCCTGTCTAAATTCTACAAAGTTCTAATTGTTCTGTAGCCTGCCAGCCTCCTCTGTCCATGGAATTCTCCAGGCAAGAATATTGGAGTGGGTCGCTATTCCCTTCTCCAGGGAATATTCCTTCGGGATCCAGGGATGATTGAATGCAGGTCTCCTGCATCGCAGGTAGACTTTACCATGTGAGCAACCAGGAAAGCTTCTAATTTCAGCTTGTCAATGAAAGGATGGCTAAGTTTTAGTATCTATACAAAAGTCTACTTGAAAAATATTCCATGAAGAAACAGTATGTACAAAGGTCCTGAGATACAAATGATGTTGTGTGCTTAAGTATAGAGGAGAAACTTTAAAGCCTCTGTATTAGGAGAATGCCAAAAGGGAGATAAAGTTGGAGTAATAGGAATGGTAGGCAGGGACCAAGCTATGCAGAAGCTCATAAAATTTCATTAGAAGTGTAATAAGCAGCAGAGGCTTGACAGAATCCCACATATACTTTTAGGAATTCTCTGATTTCACCAAGGAGACTATAATGTAGGTGGGTAAACATGGGAAATAAGGACTAGAGGCCGCTGAAGTAATTGAGATGAGAGAGAATATAGTGTTGTCAAGGGTTTCTGCAATAAAGGTTCTGAGGAGTGGTCCAATTAAAGATGTATTTTGCAGGTAGAGCGGGTAGAATTTGAAGTGAATTCCATGGATAATATAAAAGTAAGGAGGAATCATGGATGATGTTTAGGTTTGGGACCTAAGTGAAAGGGCAATTTACTCACAGCTGCAGAGTTTGGTAGGAGCCATTTTTATAGGGGTGAAAATTAATTATTCTTGACTTGGCTATTTTATGTGTGAAATACCTGTTAGGCTTCTAAAATAAAAGCTGAATAAGAAGCTGTCAGATGTAAATTGTCGAATATCAGTATTATTTACTTAATCTTTGAAGCCATAGGATATTCAGAGCAAATGGGGATTGTCATATTTAGAAAAGGGACATTTCTTTTCCTTCTTCCAATGAGATGTATTTTTGTATTTTATATTTTTTTAAATTTTTCTTCTCTTCCTGAGACAGGTCATGCATATATGCCTATTCCAAAGGTTTACTACATTTTTCCCTATAAACATGATAACTGGCAATAATTTATATTGAACACAGTAGGCACAAACCTTATATTTGCTGCTACCATCTGGAAGTAACCTTTTATTTATTGTATTTCCCTTATTGTGAGATCAAATCACTTTTACATTCTCAGAGAACTCTATGTTTTCCTTTGCAGCAATTGCCACAATTTAGTGGTTAATTACAAGATTCAAGTTTGTTTTTTATACATATAAACTAATGTTATATACCTTTATATAGCTTGCTCCTTCTCTGTGGCTCTGTTTTCTGTTTTACCCTAGCATATTGTTTAGTAATTTTTTCAGTGAGAATCTATAGGTTATAAATTTAGTGTTCGTTTATCTGAAAATATAGTGTTTGTATATCCGAAAATAGCCTGTCTTCATTCTGGAATCACAGTTTACAGGATCCTTTTGAACATTCACCTTGAACATTGACAATATTATCCCAGCCAGCCTATGGAGCTTTCTGCTTTTGGTCCTTAGTAGCTTTTATGGTGACCTTCCTGATCATTGATGTTCTGGGTTTCACTCAGACTTTGCTGGTTGTGAACTTGCTTTTATTTATTACAAACTGGTTGAGCTTAATTCAGTTTGAGGACTCACGCAAATTGAGCTTTATTCAATTTGAGGTCTCATGTAAATTGAGATTTATTCAATCTTGTTAAATGTCAGTCATTTATATAAAATAATGTCTCTTCCCCTGGCTCTCCACTTTATCAGTCTGGAACTCTTTTCAGGCATATGTTCGAGCTTTTTATTCTATCCTTTCCATATTGTATTTTCAGCAAAGCAAAAATTTCCTCAGCATCTTTCAATTAATATATTCCTTTTCTTCTATAATGAATCCACCATTTAAAAAGTTGACTTATTATTTCAATAATTACATGTTAATTTCTAGACTCTATGTTATCAGTTTCCTATTCACGTCTCAAAATGGCTTGTTATTATTATAAGAATTCCATTCCATCTTTATTTTCTAAATCTTTTTGAACATTAAAAAAACGTTTTCATGTCCTTTACTGTCTTCTTATCTCTAATTTCTTCAGGTGTGCATACTCCTTTTAATTTTGGCAAGTTAACATCACTTACAGAAAGCATTTTTTCATATCCATTTTAATTTTAACCTGTGAGCTTATTTTCTCAGGAGTTTCACATAAGGGTTGTTGCATATCCTCATTGTGCAATTTTGTGGTTGGATTTTCTTGAGATCTCTGAGGTTAACTGTCAAATACTACAATTAACCTTAATAAAATTATGCATAGTTTTCTATTAGATTTCAAAAGCCTTTATGTTTTTTCCTCATCTTTCTTTACCTTTCTATAGAAAATAATTTAGCTAATGCTCTATTGCCAGGTTTATGGAAAAGTATGCCTTCATTAGCAGAATCACCAGCTTTGCATGAAATTTCCCACAAATACTATATAACTCTAGACAAAACTACTTGCCAAGAACTAGGAAATCTAATTTTTAATTTACATTGAACAAAATAGATCTACCTGTTGTTAATAACATTTTAAACCTATGGAACCTACTCATCCCAATCCCCTTAATGATTCACAAATATACTATACATTTTAAAATAATGTGTCTCATTCCAATGTTAACTTATATTCCAGAAGAAGAAGAAAATAAAATATTGATTCACTTTAACCTCAGTTAACCTCCATAATGTAGCAAGTATTTTACAAATAATACCATATTTCATTATCACAAACATCCTCATCCCCATGGTAGAAATGCAAGAAACCGGGCTGGAAGAGACTGGTGATCATATAGTCAGCAGATGGAATCACTGGGATTCACAGGGCCACACCCCAGGGGGTGGTCTATTTTACTAGACCACTGTTGTAAAATATCTTACAGAAAACAGTCCTCATGTTCAGTTTACAGTCGTTGTTTGGTCTTCAGTGAACAGACAGGTCTGTAAGTCAACAGGAACCATATTAGAAAGGTCATGTAATCCTAACTTGGGCAGGAGCTTCAACATGCTCAATACCTGGAGAAAATCTTACCCACTTTCTCTCAGTCTATTTTCACTCCTTTCTGGTCTCCAGGATCATCCTGAGGACAATCATTTGTAGATACTCTCTTCTTGGCTTTGGTCTGCACTCTTGCCTGACCCGGGGCTGTCCCATGGCTCCCTGAGACCCAAGTACCAGGGTTTTTCTGAGCTTTACTATGGTCATATGTAACTCTGACCTGGACCTAGTCCCTGAAGTACTTAATTTTACACTGCTTAGTTTATTTCTGAGTCTTTACCTTTGAAATGAATACAATTAATTTCTCATTTTAAATTCAGTTCTCAAACATAAAACACTTCATAGTACTGCCAAAAATCTTGAATTACTACTTCTAAGATATGAAAGACTAACTGAAAATCCATAGAATTCTAGAATTCATATACAGAAATAACAGAAAGGGACATTTGAGAAGAAGAAATGATGATAGAAATAGAAAAGGGAAATGTAAGGGGAGGAAAGAAATTTGGAAGCTCTGACTACCTGTGCTACATCAGGGCCATGACCAAACACAACTTTTAGTTAAGATGTTTGCCTGTGGCTGTCTCAAATGTCCTCACTGTACATTAATTGGGAAAGATGACTCTAAACTTGGATATGTAGATATGTGAAATAAGTTTTTTAAACATGTATTAGCAATCAGTGGACTATATACATCTTTGATCTATCAATCTATCAACTTTCAGATCTAATAAAAATCCAAGGCTAAATATAATTGTAATATTAAATTAATTATTCTTCACATATATTGTTCTTACTTGTTTTATCGTGGAAAATTAAGTTAACATACAAATTTTTCCCCAAGCCATGCATCATCTGTATTTTGGGATCCTTCAGATATAAAAATCAAGAAGAAATGGTTTCTGAAGAAAATATATTTTATGATCATTTATTTCAAAAGTTTTATACTGGTTCACTTATCCTTACTTTACTTCAGCAATCTTTATTATGTTTTACAAATATTTGTTGAGAGCCTATTATGTGCAGGTACACAATGGCATTTTAAGTGAGTGGTTTATGGAGATTTTTGATCCTGTGTCTATTTAACTATAAAGTGTTAATAACTTACCTTGACAAAGTTGTTAAAAAAAAAAATTAACCCTGCATATAGGCTGTGTCAAGACATGGGGAAAATGGGATTGGAGAAAATAGTGAGTGGTAAGATAATTCAAAGCAAAGGACTTAAATGATGTATTAAATGGAGGCAAAAATAGTTTACTTAAATTTTCTTTATGATTGCCTTAATCTTTCAATTCATTCTGCATCCACTGGCACAAGCTTTCTGTTAGTGTAAGCTTGAGTGATTTATGACATTATATTCATAATATCTAATATGAAAGATAATAGGCTGAAACTTTCAATCAGCTAGAATTGACTTCAAATGCAATATATTGCAGTTTAAACATACCTTATATTACTACTTCCAATTTCTCAGAATATTCAGCTGCTATTAAATATTAAGATACTTGGAGTTCTTAGAAAACAGCGTATGCAAGGATTTTTCTAATGCATTTAAAAGAAGTAATGATAATATGGGGTATTTTTCACTGAGTTAATAAGCAACATTAACAAAATTATATGCTTAGAAAGCAGTTATGTTAATTGTCTAAGACATATTCAATCATTTATCCCATATTAAATGGAATCAACAATATCACAGAAGAAATATCCAAGTAAGTCTCATCTAGGAGTTGAACAAATAAAACTGTCATCACCTAGGTCAAAGAGGGTTGAATATCTGTCAGTTTCATGTAAATTAACCTAACATAATTATAAAGCCTCATTTTGCAGACTTTCACACCCTGGTTTTGTGAGGAGTACTGTATTTGCATAATAACAGAGTGGTGATTATTTCACTTTACTTTACAATCTCTCAGAATAGGAGCAAAAATGTATCTGCTAGAAAATCCTTATAGTTTATACTCTGTTACAAATCAGTTCTAAAAAGACCAAGCTTATGATTGTGACTTGCACTTCTAAAGACAGAATCATAAAATTTCCATACAGTGTTTGAAAGAGAACAGTGGTTTCTTCATCTCTTGGCCTATGATATTTCAGTAGTAACAATATTTTCTATTTTTCAACCTGCTATCAATTATTAACGATCTCACCAGGCATACAATCCTTCTATCAACTTTTTAACCCATCAAGTAGATAAGCCAGGTATGAGGACTAAACTATAATGTTTAAGTCAATGAGATAAGAAGTCCTTGTGCAAGTTGATATAAGTTCTTTCACAAAAGATTTATTATTTACCATGTATACATTAAGAAAGTAAAATTAGCATGGGATGGTCTCAGGAAAGCAATACATATTTTTGGATTAGATGCTGAAATAAAGTACATGTATGGTAAATTGACAATTCACACTGCCAATGTTATGAAAAAATGATGCGGCAAAAGAAATTAAGATGTATTTCTCATTTTTGATAAGGGCACTCTTTCCTGTGCTCTATTAATGGATTATGCTTTTAATCTGAAAAACTAACCACTAGAGTTCGAGAAGCCCAAAGTTAGGGGAAACTACCCACTTTCAGAATGTAGATTAGAACTTTGAAATTGCACCCAGAATTTTTTTTTTTTCTTTTGGTTAGTAGGCCTCTGTGATTAGAGTAGTAGTTGCAAACACATATAGGTTTGCCAGTAACAACTCACAATTTGTGCAAAGTTGAGTCTTCGAAACTGAGCAAATTTGCTCTCAATTTCCCGCCAGCGCTTGCTGAGCTGGATCTGAGTTGGTGCCACTGCCATTGCTGCCCCATCCTCAGACAAGCCCTCAGCTTGCCTATGCACTGCATTCAGCTCCTCTTTCTTCTTCTGCAACTCACGATCAATTTCCTATTGAGCAAAACCAATACAGGGCCCAGGGCAGTTAGCTAACCACATGAATCAACCTATCCCAGCACATACCTGTCCCAGAAATTTCACAGGCTGTCGTCATTTTATTTTCACTTTGCATAATTTACAAGTATGGAAGGCAACACTGTCATCTTCACCCAAGGATCCACATATTATTTCAGTTATTTGAATGCTCAGTTTTGGATACTCTAATTGAGAAAATATTGAAATTGATCTAACAGATTCCTTTCTTGTCAATTCCTCTAGTGTTTTGGGGGTTGACCCAAACTGAAGTGATTACTCATTATTAATAGGGACCATCCAGATAGAATATAATTTAGCGGCTAAGTGAATAAGTAATTTATTTCCTTTTTAAAGTTTTGAGGAACTCAACAGAGAATGAAGCAAAATAAAAAGTGTAAAATAACAGAAAAAACATCTTCAGACAATATGCAACAGATAAATCTATAGAGATTTGACACTGATGTGAGAAGATGCTCTGATGAAATGAATGTGCTAACATGAGATAGAAGTCGTCCATATACCGATAAGTCATTTGTTAATCTGGAACAAAGATACACAGAGTCAATTACAATTTTACCAGAAAACATATAACATTTCTTAATTCATTTCACAATGTCTAAGAATAAAACGTTTTATTCATTCAACATTATGTCAATTGAAAAACAATACAATACATTTACTAAAACAAAACAAAATACAGAGAAACAGCTCAAATTGGGGAGAACACTAATAGAAGAAACAGCAACATCAACATTTAAAACATGATCCATACAGGTTAAGTTCAATAAATTAAAATGTAGCAACAAATCTTAGATTGACATTCTAAAACAACATTACCTTTATTTTCCTTTCATCTCTGGGTTCAGGTAGGCTGGCTAATTTTTTTTCAATGTCATCCAAGCATTTCAGGAGATCATCAGCCTGCCTCTTGTACTGATACCACTGGTGAGAAATTTCTAGAGCCTTTTTTCTTCTTTGAGACCTCAAATCCTGTTCATGGTGCAGATATTATTAAAATATCAATATATAAGCATATTATACTTCTGGTTGTAGTCATTTAAAAATAATTTGGTTCCCTCACCTTCTTGTTCAGGTTCAGTTAAATTCATATTTAAATGTTACCCATACAAGTAGATTATTAAATTTTGTATTCACGAGACAGGACCCATGTACATGAAGCTAAGAAAACTGAACAATCCACTTTCAGTATTTTTTCTTAGTACGCTCAAACTTGTTTAGAAATCATTTCATATTTAATTAACTCTTAATGAGTCAAATAAATTACTGTGTAGAGTTTGTGAAATTATTCAATATGTGAACTCAATTGAGGTAACAACATACTTGTGCAAACTTACTGAGTTTGCATTTGAGTTTTAAAATAGGTAAAAATTCTAAAATTTCTATCTTCAGTACTAGGTTCAAAATTTTAAGTTTATATAGCCAAGCAATTTACATTCATAATTTTAGAAATGTCTGCAAAAAAGTTTCATAAGACATGAATATTTTGTGATTAGAAACATAAAGTGTTCTTAGTTATCACAGAAATTGCTTCAAACTATATATGTTCAAGTGTGAAAAGTGTATGCCTGAGAGTATGCATGAAAATGACAATTTAAATATCATAAAAATTATTTTCCTTTTAAGACTTGCATGGCAAACTTTCTCATTGGCATCAAATCCAAATGCAAAATGGTAAAATTTAGAAAAGGAAAAGTGCACAGTTTTCAATCAACCTGATGAGATAAATAAGGGTGACTACTTTAATGAATCACATAAGGGGAAAATTAATCATCTTACTCCTTACAAGACCAATGTCTTCCCTGATCAACAGAATTTGTTGTAATGCTATTTTACGAGGGAATATATTTTACATGTTTTATAAGGGAACATAAGAGCTCAGGATACAGTTTCCATTTTTTCAGAGTAGTAGCAATTAGGGTTTCATGTATAGATATAACTAGAGCAAAAGAAAAGAGTGGATATCAAAGAACTGCTGAAATATTCATTGCATTGGGAAGTTTCACCTTCTTTGAAATATTTCATAAGGACTAGACTTGAACACTTGGCAGATTAACAACTATTGAATTTAGTAGATTGGTGTGGCAAGTGTTGATTTTCATTCATTACTTTTAACATATATCTGAGAAAAATGATTTTGATTTCATTCTGCATTTTGTTTAAAATTGGGGATGTAAAATTTTCTACAGTTTACATTTTCAGTTGAATTTCTAAACCTCCTGTGGAGGAAATAAATGCCTGGGATGAGCCAGATGGAATGCTGCTTTTTTCAAAGGTACCAAGATACAGCCACGTGAAAGAGAGTTGAGCCATGCCTTACTGGTGACGCAACTCATATCTTCACCAAGAGAAAGGGCTTGTGGTCCCCAAATCTGAAATTCCTTTTATTTCCTAAGTACAGGGTGGTGTGTAATGTGTAAAGATATTAAGAGACATTATAGAGATTTCTTTACAGGTATGCCAGATAACCATTAAACACTGCTTTTCAGTAGGACACATATCATCATATGACCAGTGTAGATGTTTCTAAAAGCTTGGTCACAGTTGGAAGCGTGTGAATTACACAGCTTTCTGATTTTCTGAGCCCATTATGGCTTGCTCTTGTACTCCCTCAGGGAAGAGGCCTTTTCTATTTCCTATATTTATCAGCAGTTACCTTCAGAACACCTGCTGGCCAATTAGACTTTCCTTGTGGATTCCTTGCAGGCACAATATTGTGTAATTACATTCTCAGCAGTGTTTATTTGGTTGTCTGACTATATGGGAAAAGGTTTTATACTCTTATTTGCATATAGAAAGCAGAGTCTATTCACCTACAAGGTGGATCCACCTACATGGCTATACAGCTCTAAAAGAGTGATTTACAATGAAAAGCTCAGCAATTAACAGTATTAGAAAATCAGCCATGCATGCAAATAGTGAATATTGAAAAGCACATTAAAAAATAAAAAGTTATTTCACAGAATCTTTCACATGTCCTGTCTCTTCTCAATAACTTTCTAGGTATTATTATATAAACACCAATATTCTATTCTGTCTTTCCTGTGCAATTCCAGATGAGACACATGGGTACTTGAAGCTCTATACTAATGCTGGTTAAAAGGAGAGCACCGGTTCTTTCTCATGGACATTAAGATTATTTTAGAGGACTGCTAAATAAATGAAATTAGACTTCTAAATGTTTAGTTAGTTGCAAAGAGTAACTCTCTTAAATGCAAAATGAAGTTAACTGAAAAAAAAATGAACTATTAAACAAATATTAGGTTACCCCAAAAAGTGAACCTACTCTGAATTAAATCAAGAAAATATCAAGAGCAGAAAGCCTCAAAAATATACAGATTGGTTATGCTGACAGTTAAACAGGTTTGTCAAGACACATGTCAAAATAACTTACAAAATAGATTATATTACAAAATTAAATATATGAACACTATGAATGATGCATTTAATATCTTTTGATTACTACTCAGAAAAATGTGTCTAAGTAAATACCTTGAAATTTTTAAGCAACACATCTTTCAAAATCAAAGACAGCAATCAAAACTGTTAAGGCACAGACACTGAATGGAAAAAAAAATATGTATTTCTGGTGACTAAGATTCTTAAGCAAATTTTATTTATGAACAATAGATTTTACCCTGTACATGAAAAAAACACAGGCAAGGTATATTATAATTTTAGCTCTAATACCTTGAGAGCATTATGTTTTGTCTGTAACAGCTGCTGTTTTATCTTTATTTCCTCTCGCTTTCTCTCATCTGTGATTCTTTGTTGTAAGTTGTCTCCTCTTTGCAACAATTCTTTTACAGTACCCTCATTGTCTTCACTCTGATTAAAAACAACAAGTACAGTCTTCATTTTGGTTTAAAAAAAGCTGTACATCTTTAACAGAGATAATAAAACATGTTATTAAAACACACACAAAAAAATCCAATTTAAAACTTTCAGGGAATGCTATTCTAAGATACTGCACTCAGAGTTTCTTTTCTAATATGCTATACTTTTAACTTTTAAAAGAAGTTTCCTCCTGTCTATCTCAAAAGGACACATGTGATTAGAGTTGTATGTAGAAAGATGGGGGAGCAATTTACTACATCATTTCATACAAGTGAATTGCTATGAAAGCATTCTTTGGGCTTTGATTTTTAGTGCATTCCTAGAAATTAAAAAAAAAACCTTTGGAGAAAAAAACAAAACTTGTTATATATGATGTTAACTATTTCACAGAGAAATATAGATGTGGCTCTGTGAATGTGAGACTGTAAAATTTAAAATTTTAACACACACTCCTAAGTGAAAATACATTGTTTTAAGTGTACACTGATTTCTATACAATAAGTTCTGTTTCACATAAACTAGCTTCCCTGGTGGCTCAGATGGTAAAGCGTCCTGGGTTCGATCCCTGAGTCAGGAAGATCCCCTGGAGAAGGAAACGGCAACCCACTCCAGTACTCTTGCCTGGAAAATCCCATGGATGTGGGAGCCTGGTAGGCTACAGTCCGTGGGGTCGCAAAGAGTCGGACATGACTGAGCAACTTTTCTTTCTTTTCTTTTACATAAACTAAATGACCAAATCTAGAACAAATATTAGAGCTTTAGGAAAAAACGTTCTCAACTGCTGTCAAGTATTGCAGATAATTTCTAAAAATAAGTCATATATGCATGTTATTTTTAAATAAATACAATTAAGTAAATATTAAATATGGATTAGAAAAATGACTCAAATATTTTTAATATGTAGTTTGCTCTTTAGGCTCTAAGAAAATTATTTTTATTTTATTTATTTTTAAATAAAATTATTTTAACAGTGTTTGTCCAATAGAGTAGCATATGTAACCATTGGATGTTTCACTTCTATTTCCTATCTTTCTTTCAATGCAATATATAAATACCTTCTATCAAGGAGGTTTGCTTTTTAATAGTACCCAAGGTACTCTGATGAATTAAGAGAAGCAGACAATTTTTAAATGTGACATGCTTGTGTTTATAATCATCCATGGTGTTCCATGTTACATACTTAAATCTCTAATGCATATGTCAACTTCTACACACAACTGTGAAACCATTAAATTTTTTAAAAGAAATGAGATTTTCATCAGAGATGTGCCAGTTACTTGTTTAATGAAATAATGTAATAGGCATTTATGTGTATAGTCTTTGAAAAACCTTCCTTTTAAGAATATGTCATTAAAAATCTGAAACATTTCCTGGGGCTGAGGACAAAAATAATGAACAAACAAAACTACTGCACTACTTGCCCCACACCAGCTGAAAGCTAGAGGGCAGCGTTGGTGAACAGCCCAAGAGGTAAGAAGCATTCTTTTCCACCTTGGTGCCCTCTGGTTTCTTCTTTGACATGAATAAGAGGTAGTTGTAACTCTGTATCTTAGAAAGGTTTGTCTGGTCTTTCTTCCCATGAGCTGAGTTGGCAAGACCATCAAACCCGTACATAGGGAGTACTGAATTAGGCAGCTCTAGGAAGTCAGAAATGATACCAACGAGAACTAAGATTGGTAAAAATGGTTCTGCTATTGCTTCATGTGCCTATTATTTACAACTTATAATTTATCTTCCAATATCATTTTCAAGCACTGTCTGCGAAGTCTAGCACTGCTACATGTCTGAGAAATCTCTAGCATGACATATGTAAAGGTTAATGATGCCATATAGGTGATGGTTGTGGAGAGGGGAAAGGAAATTGTGACGAGGAGTAAGGAGAAACAATAAGTCCGTGAAAAGGAATGTGAGGCAGAAATAGTCAAGCCAGAGAGAAACGTAAAAGACATGTTGAAATCAACCAGGGTATAAGAAGAAAGTTATGAGTCTGGGGATAGCCCACATGGTTATATTTCTTTTTTTCCCATGAAATAAGCAGCATGAATTTACACATATTTTAGATATATACTATACTACTTCTTAAACTTTTTTGTAAAACTACATTGTGTTAAGTTTTAATAAATAATGTTTATATCATGTATAATTGCCCCTTATCCAAAATAAATGTTACATTGGGACTGAAGCAAAATATCAGCCATCTCTGATGGTTGTGCTATTTTTTTTATTATTATGAAGTTTCTTATTTTCTGATTTGACTTTTTTTCCACCTACTACATTTTGTCCTTTGAGTATGGATGAAAGCAACATTGCTGGGTGATTTATTAGAATCTATAATTACTCCTGTATGCCCATATCATAGTAATTTGGCATTCATAATAGTTCAATAACAATACTTTGCATTTGTAATAAATCATTAGAATCACAAAATGTACAAGGTATGCTCTAAGAATTTAGTTGGAGACTTGGATTATCTAATTTCCTTTGAAATATTTATTTATTCATTTCATTTCTAGTTCATTCACACTTTTATCACAACCAATTTACCATATCTTTATTGAAGTCTTCCTCTTTCAGATTCACCCCCTGCTGAATTTCAGCCTCCAGTGGTTCAAGCAATTTTTGTATATCTGAGTTAAACTGCTCCAATTCCTTCAAAGGAATGGAGGCCTAAAAAAAAAGATAGTGCTAATTTAAATCAAAATTACTTTTTATTAGAAATATAAGCCAAAAAATGCATTTGTTCAACCTCCTGTTGCTAAAATAATGACATGCATTATGTTTCCATATTATATTTTATGAAAGTGGTGAAATACAACTGGGAAAGTACCTGAGGATGCAAATAAAGACAAACATTTAACATCATCAGAGCTGAACATACATGCAGGATAATGCAATTCATCATTCTGATTTTTCAGCAAAAGTCAATTTCCATATACTTGGCTGGTCTAATTGTTAATATCCTAAAGTTGAATTTGATCTTATTTTAAATATTCTGATATAAATATCATTTGGGTAAATATCTCATCAGAAATTGCCTCATTCATCTAATAACAGTAACAGCAGTTGGAAATGCAGAATTGTCTCCTTATCCTCAGAAAAAAATACATAGCAATCTGCTTAGATATTTTAAATGACATTTTTAACATGGCAGAATTGACAGGCATGCTCCCATAAGACAGTCTCATTAGCTTGTCTTAGGAATGCTTTATTTGGTAGCACACACACACACACAAAAAAAAAAAAAATGAAAAAAATGAACTCTTAATATCTCAAATGAAAAGTCTGAATATATGTTTTCTAACTTTATAAATATCACATTTCCTTTGATTTTGAAAGTCATAATTACCATAGTCTCAAAAATCTTTTTAACCCCTTGTTTTTCTAAAGAAACCACTTGAAGAGGACTGATAAATGAAAATACAGTGAAAATCAAATATATATTCAAAAGAATAGACAAAAATTAAAGTTCAGTTAGTAATATAAATGTTTATTCTATTCATCTGGACCGCTGTATTCAATTCATTTGCATTAAAATACTAGAAAATATTTTATATCTGACAGCTTTGGAAAACTCACATGTGACAAAAAAAAAAAAAACAACAACTTTATTTTCCTTAGAGCTAAACATTTTCCACTTGAAAAAACAATTTAGGAATGACCCAGTGTCTTATGCCAGTATGACATATTCATCAAGTTGGTCCCCCCCTCCCCCCGCCACTCTTCCCCAACAGATTCCTAGGCTTAGTCTTACTCTTTAGTATACAGTATCTCCTAGAGGACAATATAGGAACGTGTTCAAGGAAAAAAGAATATCTAAAGGTATTTAGTTACTAATGAAAAAGTGAACCACTGAATGCTATTCACAAGAAAAAATTCTCACAGGAAACATGAATAAACACTTATCTTTTAGGTACTTGTATACATGCCAGAGAGGATTTATGGAGTCTTTCTAAAGTGCCTTATTTTCAATACTAGTTTTTAAATCCTAATAAATATCTGAAATATAATAATATGTTCTAGAATCAGTACAGATTGGAAGTATTATAAATAGGCACTTGAATGGTGTTCCAATCTCTATTATTAACTTACTTCTATACTTTAAAATCATATATTATATAATATATTGTAAAGATAAAGAATGATAGCCTGTAGTATAACTACACAGTGTTAATTTGATGGTGTCTATGTTATTCAGTTGTTCACATTTCCTAAGATTTAATAAGAGTAACTGCATTGTTATACATATATATATATATATGATTTTGTGAATGTATGAAGATAAATGATACCTAAAATAACTTTTTAAGTACTTGCATATCAAAATAACATGGGTCCACTATCTATAATGGATAATCTGATTTAGTCTTACATGTGCTTCCTCTCTAGTTCATCCTTTCTCCATATATTCATATATAGTAGTTTCAAAGGCTCAGAACTTGGGCATTCATAACTATTGAGGGAACTCCTTCCCTAATAGTGCTATCTTCCAAAACTTAAATATAATTTTCATAATATCTGTCATTCATCTTTAGCTGTGACTTTACTTTTCAATTCCAATCTAGACTCTTCCACAGCCAGCTGATTACTCTCTTGAAGTTCAACATGTCTAGAAATGAGCTTATTATCTTGCCCAGAACTTCTCAGAACATTAACTTCCCTAGTTCTGTAAATATAAGTCATTTTTTTCAGTCATCCAAGTCTAAAACATGAGTCATGCTATTTTCCAACACATCACTCTATTGTCTAATAAATACCAAATACTGTCAATTCACTTACCATGAATCACTTGCTTTCTTTTCTGAGCTATCACCTCTCCTACACAAGACCTATGGTAAAAACCTCCTTACAGATGTACAATGCTTCCCACCTCACCAGTTCTATCCTGTGGGCTGTAATCAGGTCAATATGTTCCAAAACCACAGCTTTTATAATGTTATTTCTCTGCTCAAGAAGTACAAGTCAAATAAAGTCCAAACTCCAGCATGATAGTCAAGGCTCCCCCTAATCTTGTCCCAAGGACCTTTCTAACCTTATTTAAATGTTCCATATACACTCTTTCTTACAGGTCTGTTGGTGAACTCCTAGTATCCCTCCCTCAAGGATTAGAATGCTTTTCACCTTCTGGTGAAGAGCCTAAAATTTCTGCAAGAGAATGGCTAGATTGGACTTGAGCTCCAACCCTGAGCAGCTGAGGGATTTGGGGCAAGTTATCTCCTCTTTGAGCCTCTGTGTCTTTATGTGTAACATGAGGATAAGAAGAATAGCTACTCATAGAGCTTTTATGAGGATAAAATATGTTAGAATGTTGTTTGGTATATAGCAAAGGCTCAATAGATATTGGCTCTTACTGTTTCCCCTCAAATTTGTACCCATCCATTGGCTCGAGTCAATATCTTCCTCTTTTGAAAATGTCCAGTTTATGAAGGATAAAATAAACACTTGTTGACACAGCACTTTTATTTTAACAACTTATTTAACAAAATCGTGGAATTCTAATGGTAAACATGGAAAAATTGACACTCCAGTTTGGTAAAGTCATATTATTCTTAACAACAAAACTTAATCAATCTGCATCGATATAGTGGGGTCAAGGAGGAAGATAAAGGGCTGTCCACCAGTTCTGTCCTGTGCAGAATTTTCATCAGGAATTACTTGGAGATCAACAAGTATGTAAAAAACACATGGTGAGACGGATGAGCTCCAAAAACATCCCATAAAGATGAGTAATTTGTCTGTCTTGTTCAACCTAGAGTCATTTCTGGTACATAGAAGGCACTCATAAATGAAATTTTCCTGAAAAACTAAGTGAATGCGTGACTAATCATGGAATAGTGGAAGAACAGTTTGAAGGAGCTCTTGAATGACCTGGAATTTTAAGTAACACAATTTCCATTGTATAAAATTGAAGAGACTGGAGTAGCCAGCACCTCATGCGTGGATGTATACTAATTGCTGGCCAAATGCTAGCAACAACATGACACCACTCGGTACAAAAATAATATAAGCAGATACAAATAGATTTTCGGAAACACTAGTACTTAGTTATGAATTATTCAAGCAAGATAACATAAACTTAGATTTTATTAGTAGTATGTGTAGAGTCTAGATTTCCTGATCAAAGACTACCATGGATTTGTTTTTTAAGAAAACTATTATGTAGATTAGAGATTTTAATTATTCTGTGTGGTTCCAAAGTGAACAACTAGAATCAGTTGGTAGAAATTACTTGGAGCCTGAATTGTAGTTTAATATAGAAACAACTAATTAGTGCTGCAATTTTTTTTTTTGTCTTTTTAAAGCACTCATTTTAAAGTAGTGAGTGTCTCACTGCTGAAAGTATATCAACAGAAGCAGGATAATCATGTGTAGCTTCCCTTGTGGCTCAGCTGGTAAAGAATCGCCCTGCAATGCGGGAGACCTGGGTTCAATCCCTGGGTTGGGAAGATCCCCTGGAGGAGGGAATGGCTACCCACTCCAGTGTTAGATGTATTAGAGTATATGTTAGAAATAAGATACTTTTCACATGAATAATTCCCTAAAATTTTACCTATTTACAGTAAGTTCTCTCCTCTGAATTCAAAGGTCTTTGTTTACTAGAGATATGCAGCCATATAGAAATATTATGCAAGTCATATATTTAATTTTCAATGTTCTAGTTGCTATACTAAAAAGTGAAAAGCATCAGATGGATGTAGTATTTACCCAATATATCTAAAATACTATTTAACTTACAATCATTATACAATTATTAAGGTATTTTACTTTCATTTTTTCATATGAAGAATTGAAAACCCACAGTGTATTTTACACTTACAGCACAACTTAATTTGGAGTAGCCACATTTCAAATATTCAATAACCATATGTAGTCTGTGGCTACTTTATTGATAGTAGCCACATTAGCCACAGTACAGATCAACAGCAACTGTTATGACTATGACATTGAGAAGAACCAAAAGTTCATTATTAGTATGAAATATCTCACAGAAGTAATGTTTTATTAATAGGAGTTAAAATGCTGATGTTTTATTTAGCAAATTTCAGTGGATTTAGATAATTTTTATAATGTCCATCTCATTTATCTGTATTCAGACATGTTTTGTATGGGGATTTTCAGGAAGCCCTCTGGAGATAGGAACATTTATGTGAATGCGTTTGAGATGTTTTATTAGGAGTCTCTATTCCTCATGTGTGGGAGGGATTGAGGGCAGGAGGAGAAGGGGACGACAGAGGATGAGATGGCTGGATGGCATCTCCGACTGGATAGACATGAGTTTGAGTAAACTCCGGGAGTTGGTGATGGACAGGGAGGCCTGGCGTGCTGCGATTCATGGGGTCACAGAGTCGGACACAACTGAGCTACTGAACTGAACTGAACTGATTCCTCATGTGTAATCTTAGACTGTGTTGCAGTATGTATTTACATACTAGAATGTAATAGTATTTAACTTTCAAGGGTTTATATTTTGTCTCCCCAGTAGATTTTTAACTCCTAAAGTTGGGAATACACCTTATATCATTCTGTATTTTCCATAGCAAAAGGAACTCATTTTTTAAACATAAAATGTGCTTGCTTTGTATATTACTAATTTTAGAACATCCAATAGATCAAATTATTCAGTAAATAATTTTACAACCAAAATGACCATACCTACTCAACTCAGTTATTTAAGCTATGCTATTGGCGGGATAAGACCAGCCATTTGACATCCATGCAATTAATATTTTTCAAGAAGTTGGGAAAATTTAATTGCTTTTCCTTAAGAGGTCACTGGTTCACCATTAGGTCATGACTTCTCTGACTAATAAAAATTTTACATGTTATTCTTTGGTCTTTGTTGGCTTTGTAGTTTGTAATTCTTATGGAATTTTGTAAAATAAATGAAGGGTAAGCAAACAATCATAATTTAATAGCTCACTGGTGAGTCATCAAAGTTTAAGTCATATGTAGTATATAAGGCCTGCCTCTTTGATTCAGTATTATGACAAATTATTTGAATAAATTGAAATCAATGGAAGATTAAGCATCTTAATTTAAGCATACATTAATTCTACTGACTTTACAGAAAGTATATGACCAAAGAAGAACTAGAATCACAATTAAATCATACTTCTGACAGTGCACACAAGATAAGCTTTAGAATACATAGAAAATAATAATAAAAAGTTATAATATCTCAGCAGAAAGTACGAACCAGGCATAGGTTTTGCACAATTTAATTTTTTTACTTACCTTTTCATCTTAAGAGCTTTAGCATGACTGTGTAGTCATACAAAATACAAATAAAGTAAAACATAGGGTAGTTTAATAATCAAACAGATAGATCAACGGACACAAAAGAAAGAAGAGACAGAGAAACTGAGAAAGACAACACTTTGTTTTCCTTGATTTTTAATGTGGCTTCAGATTTCTTAACAGCTATTAACTGTGCTTTGCTGTATGATTTAAGATTAATGAAATTTAAGGCTTTGTTAAAGTTTTAGCATTAATGGTGATTTATATAACAGGTTAACAAACAACAACAGACTGAAAAAAGCAAAGTCAATTACAAATTGATTCATTGTAAATTGGAAGCATTCAAAATTACTCAGATACACTTTATCATTTTTAAAATGTAAGCTTTCTTTTGATTAAATATTACTTCTAACGTGCATAGGTACACTAACATAATAAAGACTGTGTTTACACAGAGAGCAAAGTAAACATTTGTTAATATGGACTATGTAATCCTAGTAATCATGATATATGGCCACTACATTCAAATTACACTGAAACCTGAATTAAAAATGAATATTCCAAATGCTACAGATTGGTTTAAAATTGCTTCAAATCAGTCTCCTCTTTCCATTCTGCAGCTATGAAAATTTATTAATCATTACAATATTGATATAGATTTAAAATTAAATAAGAATAATGTATGGAAATCAAAATGAATAAAGTTTCAAGGATCAGAAACATCCTATGATACAGAAAAGACACAGTGCTGATATGATATAAAGAGTTATTTCAAATCAAAATATCTGGAGAGGAAAGAAAACTTACAAAGGGAAATAAGTGTACTAAAAGATCTATCTAAAACAAAGGTAATCAGATAAAGTAGTTTGTAGATTTATTCATTGATTTATTTTAAATTCATAAGAGATATATCCAAGGAACATAAGACATAATATTTTAAAGATAAAACAAACTGACTTGGATAACTGACATTTCATTGGCTGCATTCTTCAGTAGTAGATCAGCTACTGGCTTATCTTTGATGCTGTGAGGATGAAAATGTGAAATTGTGGTAACTTCTCAAATTTGTAAAGCTAATTAAGAGACATTACATAGTATATCTGTTGATTTTGAATTGATAAAGATTAATGTCATGGTCACACATTTTAGAATTGGATAGAAAATATACTAATTGGTTAAGACATGTTGGTGATTCAATAATCATCACACTTTCTACTTTTTATTGAGATAACTTGAAATACTTTTCTATCTCATGATTATATGAGTTTAGTAGTAGCAACTGAAATAGCAGAAGAAAGGACTTAACTTTAAAATATAGGGGGAGACTGATGAATGAAAAATATTGCAGTTGGAAAACTTTCTTTTTCTTGTTTTTTTCTTCCTTTCTCCCTTAATTCCTTTATTCATCTCCCATTTCTGGTTTTTAATTATAATTATTTTTAATAGAAAGAAGTACCACAATCATTGTTTTAAGGGAGACTAGACATTTTTATATTAAAGCATAATAGACCAACAAAAAATTATCTGATGATACAACTAGAGATAAGAACGTATGCTGAGAGTCAGCATGTTGGAGTGGACAAAGTAATGAATTAGGATCCAACATTTTCTAACCAGGCTATCTAACGGAGAAATAGGGTAACTTACTGGCTCTCTCACAACCCCCGATAAACATCTGAAAGTTCTGGTCCAAGGAATAATTACTTTTACATCTGTGGACTGATTGGAGGAATCCTTTGCCTTTTTAAAGTATCATAAGAAATCACCAAATCGCTTTAATCATTTTAAATGTCATGCTAATAAGACCCAGTTAGTTCTAGCAAATGACCCTGCTCACCAAACTCAATTAACAACTACTTTGAAAACACTGTAAATGATCACAAAAGGAGTGTGTTATCCAAGTTCCAATAGAACTAATTCTGTTACAGGGATAGGATATTACAAATGTGCAAAAAATGTTGTTAATATAGAAATTCTGTCAGTAGGCTAACTTCTTGCTTATTTCAGTGAAATAAAATTAGTAGATAGAGTAATACAAAACTGGGTATTAATTTATTATTTGAGGATTTTGGCTGTGATTATTACATATGTAATACTTTAAAATTATTTGATGGCTATATATATTTAAGTTTTCATCTATGCCTTTTTAAATAAAATCTTTGTAGAAAATTTTACTAAAAACATATTTGTACAATAAGAATACCTGTACCAATTAACAGACAGTGTTCTCTTTTGTCAGAGAAGGTGTTAAGTTAGATAAAGACTACAAAGGGGAAAAAGATAAATGTATTTGTATTGATAAAGCTGATTATTGAAAACTGAGTTTCAGTTAAAATTCTCAAATCCATTGAATCTTAGATTTCCTAGGTCACATTCAAAAGATGGATTACTTATTTCCCACTGATGTTTGGGAAGGTCACAATATCTAAGATATCTTTAAATTATTTATACTTTTCACACATTAAGCCACTATTTAAGATAAAATTAGATACAACCATGTGTTTTTCCTGATATATTCTACATTAAATGAAAAACTCACTGGCTCTCTTATAGCCATGTATATTAATAAACACATACACATATACAAAAGTCTCTGATGCAAATAATGATTACTTTTGCACCTGCTAACACTGATTGGATTGGACTGATTGGAGATCAAAATCTTGACACTTCATAATGTTACAGCAATAATATTATGAATATTTGCATATGTGATGGAAGATCATTCAAATCTCATGTTGTAATTACACACACACACACACTGCTACATGGATTTCAAAAGCAATTTTAAGACCCATATGTAAATTAAGGAACATATTGTATATAGTACCTAATGGCATATAATACCTAATGATTCATTGGAAAAGACCCTGATGCTGGGAAAGATTAAAGGCAGGAGGAGAAGGGACAATGGAGGATAAGATGGCTGGATGGCATCACCGACTCTATGGACATGAGTTTGAGTAAGCTCCAGGAGTTGGTGATGGACAGGGAGGCCTGGCGTGCTATAGTCTATGGGGTCGCAAAGAGTTGGACACAACTGAGTGACTGAATTGAACTTAATGGCACATAAATCTATTTTAATAAAGAATGAAGACATAAGAAGACAAGTTCACCTTTCTTTTGTTTAGTACCAATTACACAGTCAATAAGGTAACATTTTAGCTCCAGAGAAATGTGAAATATTTCTAAATCTCTAGAGGAACTCACAATCTAAGGAAATTATGTGTATAAGTTTCATAATATTTTGTTACAAAGTAATGCAATTGCTATATTAGTAGGACATAGCTAAAATCTGTTTATTCAATATGCTTTTAAAACTAAGTATTACAATGTGACAAATATATCTTGATGTAAATTTTATCCTGTCTCTGAGACAGCCTTTCACACTCAGTATTCACTTCTGACTCAGTTTTCAGTTCATCATCTTCTTGGCCTTCATATATAGTGATTTACCTCTAGGCTAGTTCTCAGCCTAGCTTCTAGACCAGTGGTTCTCAGAGTATGGTTCTTAGATTATTAGCATCAATAACATCTGAAAACCTGTTGGCCATGAAAATGATCAGCCCTCACCCAAAGCCTACTAAATCTTGGTCTTCAGGCAAGGGTTTGTGGGGGATAACGATTTGTGTTTTAACAATTCCCCCAGGTACTCAAGTGTAGAAAGTCACTTCTATAGATAGTCACTTTCTTTCCATTCCCTAAATACCTCTTTATTTCAGTTTCTCACTGTTTCTCATGTAGACTACTGTGATGGAACCCTAATTGGTTTCCTACTTCCTGTCATTATTTGGTTAAATTTTCTTCACAACTCCTGCAGGGGTAATCTTTCAACAGTGCATGAAAAACAAACAAAAATCAAGAATTCCTTAATGCATACTGAATTAAGCATAGATCATTAGTCTGGTTGTCATGACCTCTCCCCAAACTATGTCTCATCATCCTTTCCAGTCTTATCATCCACACCAAGTTTCATACTCCATGCTGTATTCCATAAGTAAACTGAACTTACTCTCCACTGAACATACTATATACTCCTGAGGTTTTGTCATAGATTTATCAGAATTGCTACCCCTTCTAGGTTGCTGGAGTGCCTGCTAAATCCACTCAGTATACACTCTTTGTTAGCCCAGTATCCATGAATATATCTCACTCCACCATTAAACAGTAAGCTCCTTGAATCCATCACATCGTACTTAACCATTTAGGTACCACAGTACCAAACTTCATGACCTGAAAGTGCATGATTGGTAAGAACTCACTCATATTCCTCCCTTTATTCATAATCCCTCCTTTATTAATTTTTTAAGATCTACCTCAAATTTCTTCTTTCTCAAATTGTTGACTGTCCTCTCCAACTCCGTTTTTCAGATGATGGAGAGAGGTAGAGCTTCCAAGAGCAGCAAGACTAAGGAGTCTGTTTACTTGGGCCTTCCTATTACCCATCCTAAGCTTTTTTCTCCTGTCACTTTCTTTTGCTGATAGGATTCCCCACAGCCACGATCATGCTATGCTACCATGTTCCGAGGCCTTAAATCAGAAAGAGTTAAGTCATGGTGTCTTTCTCCTATGATTCCATCAACTTTAGCCAGGGTTCTGACATTATGGCTGATTGATTTTTATAACTTTGACCCTCCCCACCAAAACTGCCATCTTCTCAAATTGATTTCATACATACTAGGAGAGATTAAGCATTCTCAAGCCATAAGATACTACTGATTAACCTAAATGAAATGAGAAGAGATAGCATTTCATTTACTTTATGGACCCTATTTGGGACAGTTAGAACTTTCCAGTTCTTAAATTGGTTCCTTTGATAATCTGTAAGGCTGGCCTTTGCAATGGAGATCACAAAGGCACAGGTTTTTCGCCTCTGCCCATTCCATCAGAGACCAGAAGGAGGTATCAGTTATTCCTCCATTTTCCTCCATTTCTTTTTCTCATCAATTTTCATTTAAACTCGCAAAATTCAGCCATTAAGTCTAATATAAATGATGGAAATTATTGATGTGAATTATTTTGACCACTTTATATAATTTATAATAATTTTTAGATTTTTTTCAATATATACTTTTACATGTATCTTAGGTCATTTGATCCTCACCACAATCTTGAGCTTAAGATAGTATAGGCATAACCTTACTACTTTTCTGGATAGAAATGAGGTTCTCTGAGGTGAAGGATCAAATCCAAGATCACACTCCAAGTATTACGGCTTGGAGTTTAGAACTTTTCCTCTCACCACAGTGTTTCTCACTGATGTAAGTAAAATTACTGCTGCTGGGAACAGCAGCTGATGGACAAGTTCTCAGCCAATCTAAACTGAGGAACCCAATATACATCGCTTTTTAGACTTTGGAATTTCTTGACATGGACAGTCCTCACAGGATACAAAGCCTTCACCAAATAGTGAATCCAGACATTATCAGTGAGTCCTCACAATAAATTTCTGCTTTACTCTATTGCCCTTTCTATGATCCTGAAATTGGTTCTTAAACTGAGTTCTTTTCATATTCACTCCCAATTGATTTCTGCTTATTTTCTAATGGTAAAATTTCTCCCAAGTTTTTCTCCTAAGGGGAAACTATCCATATACTCAACCTTAAGAAGGTCAATCTCCACACAAGTCTTACCTTCCAGAAGCCCTACTCTAATAGGAATTGGACTTTCAGATCAAATGCTATTCCCAAGAAATCCAGCACTGCAAATACAAGTCATTACATGTCTCACTGCACCAACAAATGTTTAGAATTATCAGGGACTATTACAACTAATCAGTCTTAAATTTAACTAATCCAACCCAGAAATTTTATATCATGTTCTAAGCACATAACTTACACCCCTGAACCTCATCATAGGAAGAAGAAAGATAAAAGAGCAGAGATTCCACCATCCAGTAATTCTACTGTTATCCAATTTATATACTCAGTTCTATATAGTAATTCCTTTGCGGGGGGTGGGATAGTTTTCCTTTCAAAAAACTACTTATCTAGTTCAACCCCCATATCTTATAAACACTGAAATGGAATTACAGAGAGATCGCATGTTCTACCTAATGCTGACAAAGTTCAGAAGTCCATCTCCTATGTCCACTGTTCTTCCTATTACACTATGTGATTGATGAGATGACCCTCATTATTAACTGAAAATCTCCATGAAGATGTACTGTTGGGGTCCTTTAATGGACCAGAACCTTGTGGTACGGAGTCAACGATAAGAAAGTAAAAGAGAGAAAGAGAGAGAGAGAAAAAAAGACCCGGGGACCTAAGCTCTGATGGAGCAAAGGTGGTCTTAAATGACAAATTAGACTAGTTGGACTTGATTGATATCTATAAGACATTATGTCCCAAACCAGGAGAACATACATTCTTTTAAGTGCACATGGAATGTTCTCCAGGATAGATTATATACTATGTCACAAAACAAACTTCAGCAATTTTAGAGGGCAGAAATCATATCAGGTATTTTTTCTGCCCATAGTAGTGTGAAACTAGAAATCAGCTACTGATAGAGAAACACAAAGAAAACAAATCTGTGGACACTAAACAACATGCTACTGAAAAACAATGGGTCAATGAGGAAATCAAAGAGGAAGTCAGAAAATACTTTGATATAAATGAAAATGGAACACAACTTTCCAAATATATGGGATGTAGCAAAAGTAGTACTACAGGGAAGTTCATGGCAATACAGCCCTTCCTCAAGTAAGAAGAAAAACTTCAAGTAAACAACTTAAGCTGCGATCTAAAAATTTAGAAAAAGAACAAATGAAGCCCAAAGTCAGAAGGAAGGAAATATTAAAGATCAGAGAGAGAAATTTAAACATAGTGGCGCCAAGGAACAGGGACACTGGTATACGTGGCATATCGGGCGGAGTGACTCAGGGACCTATTGAGGTCGGTAAGTACTAAGGCATGGGTCAAACGGCTGGCCAGCCCCATTATTTTTCTACTTTACTTCACCATTTGTTTAAATTTCAGGGACATCTGGTTTCACGCCAATGAATAGAGGCTTGCCTTCAAACAGCAGTTGAACATAATCCTTAGTTTCCTGATAAATGCAGCTTTGATTTAGAAATTTGGCTCCAGGTCAAAGAAAATGTTAAATGAGCAGCCAAACAAGGAAAAAATATTTCCTAAGAATGTTTTCATCATTATCGCTTTCCTTTCTTTTTATAACTATTGTTAATATAGCCTTATTTGTTTTAAACTTTTTAAACTTACCACGAAGAGATGTTTTGACAAAAGCAAAAAACAAAAAACAAACAAAAAAAAGAAGTTTTGAAACATTAAAGGACACCTCCTTTCCTTTGCCCATTTGATATCAAGACGGGTTAACTAATCAATGGAAATCTAAGAAACTAATCTTACAAAGAAAGGATATGCTTCTATTTCTCCAGATGGATCCAACGAGCTCACATGACTTCCTCTTCAGAAGATTCAGCCTAACGGGGCCCCCAGCATTCAGACTAGAGATGAAACAGCAAAAAACCCAGGAAGAAAGAATTCCAATACAAGCCATGGCGACATTAAAAATTTCCAAAAAACGCCGCACTCGACGTCATCAACCTTATGATCTCCCTACTTGGGGACAGATAAAAACCCTTACTAATCAAACTGAAAATCTGATTTCTCAACAGGGAATGCCTCGGAATCCTGAAAATATTTTTCTTCGCTATGCTTGCTTTGCTTGCTTTTGCTTCCCCCGCTCAGGCTGACCTGATTGATCACACTTACTGGGCCTATATACCTAACCCCCCTTTTTTATTGTAGGTTGTAAAATGGACAGATATAGGACCAAGCATATCCACTAATGAGTCAACACATATGCCCCCTCCTTGGAACTTGGAGGGGCCCTCTCATCCTGAAGAAAAAGAAAAACTAATTAATATCGTTCTAGGTTATGAAATCCTTCCTTTGTGTATGGGCACAACAGAATTATGCATAAACGTTAGCCGACAAACTTAGGCCTTCCCCTGCCTCCAAAAGAGGACTTTCTGATGCTTCTTGGATTACTTACTGCCCTTTCTTTGTCCATGAATCATGTTTATACTACTAAAACTTTAGGAAAATAATTAAAGAAAAAACAAAGAACACTATGCAAAGGGTTTACTAATAAGAACTTTAAATATATTCCTGTTCATTGGGACAAATGTCAGGCCAAACCAGGAAAATTAATGTTTATAGCTAATCATACAATTGTCAATTGGGGACCCCATAGTATGTGGTTATTGAACTGCTCAGATGATATTAACAATACTATGTATGATTATATTACTCAAGTAACATGGAAGGTTACTAATACTACAATGGAACATTACCATGACAGAGGACTTCTTGGCTAGCTTGACGATGGAATGGCCCCCACCTCGTCCTCGAATCATCCTTGATAAACAGATTGGGCCTAAACAATGGGACATCTGAAAACTTGCTGCAAACACTGAAGAACTTGGGACTTGGACCAGACATTTCACAGGGACCAATCATAGCTATAGCAATTATTTCTTTCACTATAATCAATCATATTTTATACAAGCCTATGTTCCACTTCCTTTTGTTGTAGCTATAGGAAATTTACAATTCAATAAGACTTTGTGTTCTGTAACTTGCATAAATTGTAAATTATATACTTGTCTTAACTCCTCTATTTCCTTAAAAAATGACTCCCTTTTGATTCTTCGATCTCGACATAATCTATGGTTACCAATAAATCTCCAATGGCCCTGGGAAGAAGGTCCCAAGGCTAGACTTGCTTCCCAGTTATTTACTAAATTGCTCTAGTGATCTAAACGATTCATTGGATGGCTGATTTTTGGCATTATAGGATTAATAACTATTTGCACCATTGCTGCCATCACTAGCGTTACTTTACAAACCTCAATTCAAACACATAATTTTATCCAAAACTGGACTAAAGATGCTCATACTATGTGGGCCACTCAGGCTCAAATGGATGAGGATATTCAAAAAGAAATACAGGAACTGAGAACAGCCATCAAATGGGTTGGAGATCAATGAACAGATGTACAAAAACAGATGATGCTAAAATATGATTGAAATTCTACTCAATTTCATGTTACTCCTGTTCATTTCTATAATAGTGGCTACAACTGGAAACAAATCAAGTTTCATTTTTAAAACATATATGATAATGCCTTTCTGAATGTACAGTTATTACAACAAAGAAATATGTGAAACCTTTTCTAATAATCTGCCCTCTTCCACTAGTATGGGAACTTTAGCTAAACAATTGGCTGATCAATTATCTGGGCTAGACCCACATGGATGGTTTCAAAGCCTTACTCATAGCATTGGGTCTAGAACTATAATTTTGGTGATTATCTTAACAATTATATTTGTTGTCTGCTGTTGCCTTCATGCAAAGATTGTTAAAACTGAATAAACTCTGATGGTCAGAACTCTTCTTACAAATATTATAAATAAAAAAGGGGGAATTGTCAGGGAATGTTTGACGGGAGGATTCCTACGTGCTGTCTCTCATGAGTCCTTTGTCCCTCTTCAAGCGGAACAGCACGCTGCTCCCAGGGACTGAGGTCATTGTGTGAGGCAAGCTTGGGTCTCCTTTAGTAAACATTCTCTTTAGGACAAAACTGCTTAGTCTCGTTCCCCTTTCTTGAGATATGGATTGTCTCCTGACCTTGTGACTAACATTACCCCTTGTTCCCTTGGTAACGGTTGCTGTACGTTTGGTTTTCTGATCTCTATCATTCCCGAAAGAAGTTTCTTGTACCACAGCCTATATATACTCATAGGAAAATCATTAAAGCACCTTTGCTCCATCAGAGCTTAGGTCCCCGGGTCTTTTTCTCTCTCTCTCTCTTTCTCTCTTTTACTTTCTTATCGTCGACTCCGTACCACAAGGTTCCGGTCCATTAAAGGACCCCAACAATGTACTAGTGTTAAGCATATGATATGACTGCAATAAGTAGTTAAACTTGTGTTTGTACACATGTATTTTAAACAAATTATCTTTAACATTCTTGTATATTCCCATACTTACAAGCACAATGGACACTCAATACCATTAGATTGTACAATGAATAAATAAGAAAAACATCACATATGTTCTAATGCCATATTTTTTTGTCTCATCATGATGACAAAGCTTAGTTATCTCTTCAAAGACCCCAAATGGGGTCACTGTTGCATCCAGTCATCTCTTTCAATTTAGAGTAAAAGTAGTACTTTGAAAGGCAAAAATGATTGTCATCAATTAATATATAGTTGAAAATATTGATTTTAAAATATTGTATGCTTTTCTTCAGTGTGAGTAATAAAAGAAACACATCAAGTGACTCACCTGACACATGATACCTGGAAGTATAATGACACATTTTTCCAGAATGTAGAACAATTCAGAAACTTCTGCTGGTCATGCTATGTTTGTCAGATTCTATGGCACAGGCTGACTTCTGCTTATTATTCAATACCTACAACTCACAATCTTGTGACATAATTTATCTCAATCTAACTGCTTAAAAAAATCAATAAAATAATGCCCTGTCTGCCCTTAAATATTCTCTAGCTCAGTGACTTATTAAAAAGTATGATGGGAAAAATACAAAACTTAGTAATGAAGCATTAGCATTACTCTTTCAGATGACTAAAATAACTGTTGGTTGTTTAGCTATTGCTCATCTAATGATATCTCCAGAAGTAATAACAATTGTCTATTTAAACAGCAGAGTAAATTCTTACAAAAAAAAAAAAAAAAACAACTACAAACTGAAAATAAAATTTTAGAGCCTGTCAGGTGTTTTTCAGGTGACAACCACTACTTAAAATAATATATAAATGAGCAGAACTAATTAAGTTAACTATTACAAAGAAGAAGAAATGAATTAAGGTAAGTGAATACCTCTTTGCTTTGGGTAGGAGAGTTTTCAAGAGTAACTATGTTTCACATGCAATAAAGTATTTAAATTTTATATCATATTTCCATATATTTTAGGAATTCCTTTATATGTGCTATTATATATAACAGTGATACATGTAATGCCTTAGAAGATGTAAATCATGCTATTACTGAGTGTCTATAATTATCAAAACTATTTTTCAAACATATTCTAACATTCAGGAATCAAAACTTACCTGACATATCACATCACATTTACTCACAAATGCTGCAATAATGTTATTCTCATTTAAGATTATTTCTAACAATTATCTGTATATATAAGCACACATATTTAATTTACATACATTTTTGTATTTGAAAGCATATCATATATATCGAAAAATGTGTCAAACCACATTTTATAAATTTGGGAGATAATACCTTAGATTTTGACACTCCCCCAAAGAGCTGGAATTCAAGAATACTGAGTTTATATATTTTTGCAAACTACCTATAATATTTTTGCCCTCATTATATGTTATACAAATATAAAGGGTTCTCATGCAAAAGTTCCATATACCCTGGTTCTTCATTAAATAGAATAAGTATAAACAGACATATAAAATTACAAAAATGAGGATATATAAGCTTTGCAATTATCTGTCTTCATGGCTTGCATGTCATTATAATCTAATGGATTTTATCACAGTAAGAATCGGCAACTAGCAAGAGCAAGTTAAAATATACACGTATACAGACATGTGCGCAACCAGTAAAGATGTACAAAAACCCTAGATCATGCAAGAGGTGTGCAAGGCCTCATTTTGGCTATTTCTTCCATATTATACACAAGCAATATTATATTTGGCAAAATATTTCAGAAGTGCTTTCTTTAGATGTCTGTCTTTTGTGCTTTGGTTGTTGTCAGCCTGCAGCATGCTATTTGTTACTGTCCTGTAGGTTACCCCTGAAAGTACCCGGTAAACCAGTGCAGAACGCAGTTCTAGAAGAGCTGTGGCAGGAAAAGCAAAATGGCAGAGAGAGAGGGACACAGGGGCTAGGGAGGAAGAAAGGAAGAGAGACTGATCTCCCATGAGATTCAGTGGTAAAATTTCTTTAAATACATTTTGGCCTTCATTTTTCTTTTGAAAACTTTGCTGTGGGGGTGGCCTGCCCCCTTCAGAGTACTGCGCAACCTTCGCAAGAGACCATTTATCACTAGTTTCCACCTTGGAGCAGATCTTCCTACCTTTCCAGTCTTAATTCTGTGAGAAATGGCTGCAAATCGATGGTTGAGCTCTGAGATTTTGGGCTCTATTACTTTCCTGCAGTGGTCGCCGCGGTTCGCCATCAAGTTTGCCGCTTGGTCACGCGTGGAGTCCACCTTGGGACGTATGTCATTCAGCTCAGCCTTTAAACGCTATATTCCGTGAGCAAGAGACAGGGCTTGGAGTTAGTAATTAAATGGAGGTTGAAAGAGACCGAAAGAGCGAGAAAGCAAAAGAGAGGGGGGAGGGGAGAAAGAGGGAGAGAGAGAACTAGAGAGAAAGAGAAGGAAAAAGACACATGCAGAGAAAACCAAGGGGCGGGGGGGAAGCCAACTTCCATAAAACAGGAGTAAAGTGAGAATGTGTGTGATCTCAGGAAAATAGGTCACTGCCCTTGCTTCCGTTTGAGCTAAGTTTATTTAAAGCATTTCCTTAGTCTGAAGAAGGACGAGGGATGTTTTCCTGATTTTTCTATGTTGCCAGCAACAACTGTTGTGTCTTATATTTAGTCGTACCTTTCCTCAATTTCAAAGCTGTGGAACAACTTTAACACATGCTCAGAAAGAAAGGGAGCTGAAGAACAATTTTCTATTCCTTTCAAGGACTTCTGAATTCCCTTTTGCTTTATCGTATCGATTGTCACAGGAAAAAAAAAAAAAAAAGGATTTTCTAACAGATAGGGATTCTGTGTCACAGACAGTGACTGAGGAAAGCTGAGCCTGACGGAGGGGGTTGGAGAGGCTGTGAGTGAAATAACTCAGTTCCTATTTTTCCAAAGACCCTGAAGGAATTTCTCTGTAAGGTGACATCCCTTACCTACACATCCAGGGAGAAGGAAGAACAAAAGAAGGTAGAGACAATAGAGCAAGTATGTTTAGGGCACAGACTGCAATACATTTATAGTTTTTCATTACAAATGAATTGCAATCTGTAGAAAATATTGATTTCATAAAAAAATGAACAAATCAATTATATAGACAGAAGCTACAGTGTTTGAGGATTCTTTAAATAGTAACCCACTAATCAAATAAAATTATTAAAAATTTCAACAAAACAGAGGAAGGCATTATTTAATTTATGAGATTTGTTCAAATGTAATTCTTCCTATTTAATTGGAAAAGATGTCATCAAATAAATATAGCATTAATGTGATCTATTTGCATATTATAACTCTCATAACTTTTTACGGGAACCATTTTTTTTTTTAAGTAAAGACTAAGTTGCAACTAAGAAAGACAGCTTAGGATGTTCTAATAATTTGTTTCGACACCAAAAGGGAGAATACAAAGCCATGTCTACTTTACAGTTAAGAATGAAAAGTTCAGTTTTACGTAAGTCAGTATTGTTACTAAGATTTAGACCTTGTATAGGCAAAACATATACAGATTGGACTTCTGGTGTTTATTCAGATGGGCTGTGAATGATGCAATGAAACTAATCTTTGTGTTAGGCACAGGCATATAGAACTAATACTAAAATTGGCATGATTTTCCATAGAACACTAAAATAAATCCAAGAATTCTTTTCTTATCAGGTTTTTAAGTTGTGTGTAATTAGCTGACAGATCAATATGGACAGATATCCAGATCACAGAGCTCTTCTAAGTCATGAACTCTCATTTGAATTAAAGAAGTAGGGAGGGAAGGAAAGAAGAAATTAAGGGAGAAAGGAGAAAGGGAAGGAAGGAGGGAGGGGAAAGGAAGAGAGGAAGATAGTTTTCACTCTTAATAAGAAGTCCCTGGTATCTTTTAGGACAAAGATGATTAATATAACTGTTGTGTAGTGTGAGCATTACTAATCATAAGAGTTTATTTGCTACCTTTAGCATGTCTTCTTTTTGCTGTGGTTTCTTTTTCTCAGATTCATCCAGAAGTGCATCAGACTGAATGATCCACTTTGTGATATGATCCACATTCTGGTCAAAGGTTTCCATGTGTTTCTGGTATTCCTTAATTTTACAGAGACAAACCATGACATAGTATTAAGCAGACAGTATTTTTAAGTATTTGTCCTACTTGCCGCAATTCTAAAATACAAAAATGTAGTAGCATTCAAATTCCTTTTAGGTGCAATCTCCGTACAGAATGTAAGGATGGAAAAATATAATGTAGATATTGAATAAGAACCAACATTTACATGGAGTTGAGCATTTTGTGAACATAAAGACTATTATTGAGAGCTGATATAATGTCTTTCTCGTGATGGAGAAGGGTTGAAAATCTTTTATCCTCTTCTCTTACCAACAAAAGGTTTAGCCACTCTTCTGCTCGAGAAGTGACAGCTATCCAGTTACTATTCAAAAGACTCAGCTTATCTTCGACCAAGGTCTCCTTCTTGCCCAAAACCGTTTTCAAGGCCTCTCCTAGCTCGGTAATGCTCTTTAGGTGAACCTTCTGTTTCTCTGTCTCTTTCTGAATAGCCTGTAGAAAGAACAGCATTTGAGCCTCACATAATATATTGTAGTCTTAAGATTTAATGCTTTTGAAATGACTATGCATCTAGTTACTATGGTAAGATTTTTCAAGGGTTTAAACTTTCAACCATATCTTTGGGAATGATGAAAATCATATCCTATATATTGCAGTTCTTTACTGGGTATATATGGATATGCATTTATACATAAACATGACGTCATATTTATGATTATTTCCACTTAATCATAAGCATACATACTATCAATCTAAACATATTTATATTTAATTAATTGATATATGTATTGGATAAATGTAGATCATGGAAAACGCATCCACCAATAAGCAACTGCTTTTAGAAAATTCAGCCATTTTTGCTCTCCTGAAATGCTATAGCAGGAATTTGTAGATTTTTAGTGCCACAAACCTGTTTGGCATCTGGCAAAACTCAAATATCCCTTCTCATAATAATGTTTTTAAAAGCATAAAATTAGATACACTAGATTTTAAATAAAAATAATTATACTGCAATAAAAAATAGAAAATATATATTTTTTTAATTTGTGAGGTGGCAATAAATGTTTTCTTTCCTAACATGTAACTATAACGATCTAGCAACAGACATTTAGGATAATTTCAAAGTAGTGATGAGCACAACTGGTGTTTTGAATTATATTGAATGACTAGAATATCATACAAAATTATCTTTCATAAATTTATCTGTGACTGGTGGTTAATTCACAGGAACTACTGATATCACTAGGGTTTGCTGCTCACACACATAACTGAAAAAAATGGTTAATTTCAGTTAGAAGTAAAGAGATACTATTAAAATCCCTTAAGAGAGCACCAACACTTCCTAAGACTTGATTTTCAAACCTGAAAACAAGCACATTCAATATTAGAAATTATGTAAAAAAAAAAAAGAGAAAGAAATTATGTAGAGAGTTGATGGGAAATTGATTCTAGTACAAACGTTCACTGTCAGCTCTATCTACAGCCCTTTCTTGTGACACGTCACGGTAGACCACGTGACCCTCTTGCATTTCCCTGCCTCTACTCTCCCCCCTCCCCCACCCACTCCCCCATCTCTCCCTTACCCACATACAGTTGATGGACATTACCTGGTGGGTAAGTTTGAGCCAAACAGATACTCTCTCAAGAAGTTTAACTAAGAGATACAGAAAGTAGGGTAACACCTCAGCTGAGAAATCATTTGGAATGAAGCTGATATCTTTACCATAGCAAGTCAAAGCCATAGTAGGACAAATTCTTACTGGGAAACAGCAATGACAAGAACTGGAGGGAGACCTTTTGCACAGAGGAACATGAAATATATGCACAGAGAGTAAGAAAAGTGGTTCAAGTAAATGAGAGAAAGGTGGTCCCTAAGAGCATATATCCTTAGTTCTAGATGTTCTCAAGATGCCTTTTCTAGATTTGTAATACACCGAAATAATTCTTATGGTTGACTTTCCTCCATATTATCAGATCCTAGTCTACTTGAAATTTAGATAAATCTACAAACACACACACACACACAAATACCAAATAAGGAAGGGGATAAATGGGGGTAAAAGAGGGTATAAACTAATTTCTATATAAAAGACAATCACTGTTTCTTCAATTCTAAGATAGGCTTTTCTATTTGTATTTTTCTTTTTCAGTGGAAAAATATCTGAAATTAAGGTAATTAATGCTCAATGAACTTATCAGCTACCACGCAGAGGATTATTTGTAATGTAGGTGTCATCTGTTGTACATGAGTGAGCGCAGCAGTTCATAAAATGAATTCCTTCACGTATTAATGCTACTGAGCTCCTGTTAAATGCATCACTGTTTCAGCAGAGACATAGGGGATTTTATTCAGCATTTTTTATGAAATTATGAGAAATGCTGTTTTGGGAGAGAAAAAGTCCTTCTGGATTTTGACTTGTGAGTGTCATGGACTAGATTTCGGTCCTTTCATTCTCTTTGTCTGTACCCTTTGTTAGTACACAATCTTTACAACTATATGTGGTGGCCATTGTTCCAGGTACTGTGAGTAAAAGGATAGAAGCAAAGTCCTTACCCTTACAAAACTTATATTTGAGTATGAGAAAACATGAAAATGTATACAAATGATCATTTCCTACATCCTGTATTCCAAACTACTGCCTTGTCACTAGAGTTCATTTATTCCTAAAGGTAACACTTCACAAAGTTAAATCTTAATTTATATTTGGATCACTAATTATTTCTAAAAATAGCTTCAGAAAGATGACACTATGTTCACTATGTTTAAGCTTTGGTATAAAAAGTTATGTACACAGACATCTGTCCCTTCCCAGGTCAGCCAAAGTGATGAAAGGTGATGGAAATTTCCAAATCTCAGAAGACATCAGAGAAGTTTTGAATTTAAGGAATAATGTTGCAAACAGTTAAGGGGTCACAAACAACTATTACGCATTAAAATCTACCCAAATTCTCCAGCTACTTCTCAAGAGAAAATGTTTAGTGCTCAGTGACACTTCATTCGGTCAATGAGCATAAGAAAACAAGAAATGTAGACTAATGTTTGATTTCATTTCAGGTTTTACAATGTTATCAAACTCAAGTATGATGAAGTTAGCACCATCATGAATATGAACTTGAAAAAAAAGCAGTGATCATTGTAGTCGTTTACAACTGCTTATGGCCAAAAGTGACTCGAGAAAATGTACACTCCTTCTGTAAAAAGACCTAAAGCCGAACATTTACATGTAGTATTCAAGAACAAACGAGTATTGAATCACTTGTATAAATGCTATTTTGGGTTAGGAAATATATTGTGCTTGTTTACTGAATTTAAAAAAAAAAATTTTTCCCCACAAAAGCATTTTGAATTAATGGCATGACTTACAAATAACAAATCTTAGATTTTAAGAAACTTGCTGATCTTGCTCTGTGATGCAAAGACTTCAACTTTGATGAGTTAATGAACATCAGATGCTTAACACTCACTCTACCCTGTGTCATTCACTGCCAGAGATAAAAAAAGGAGGCAATCTGTGTATACTCTGCTCTAATGTTATCTAAAGTGTAGCTGTAGAGAAAAGTTGGAATGCAATCATTTTGCTATCATATTAGAAAGAACATAATTTGGAGGAAAGGATAATTCATGACCAGGATAATTCATGGCTGGGATAAGTGTGAATGGATTTAAGGGAGAGGTAATGCTTGAAATCAGAGTTTACCATAAAGGACTGGATGGTTTAGACTGACTAAAGACTGTATAAAATGATGAGAAAGTATGAAGGTTGTAATGAAATGCCACCAAAAGGGGAATCAGTTCAGTTCAGTTGCTCAGTTGTGTCTGACTCTTTGCAAGGAAGAGGAAAAGGGGAATATGGGGCACTAGCTGGAAACTAAAAACATATATTTTATGATGCCAAGGAACCATTTTCCCATACATTGTTTCCTACAACAAAAGAACGTCTATACTTGCAGATATATTGAGAACTGAATTACTAAATTCAACTATAGCTACTGTGTTGGTCATTCTCTTTACACCCTCACCTGGTACTCTTAAGAAAGGTAGACTTAAAACAAACAAACAAAAAAAAGAAAAGTAGACTTACTTATGGGGTTGGTGAGATGGATAAATCGAATTGAAAATGCATTTCTTCCTCTTAAAATGCATTAAATCCTCAGCATACATGTCCCCTTCTGTTGCCTTATAAGGTGAGGGCTGGGGAGGGTTTTGGAAGGTCTACCCTTTTGAATGGGCAAGTTCAAATTCAATGATTAAACTGAATAAATTGAAACTCAGCTCTTTTAGTTTTTTCAATCTTACAGTAATGTGACAGCTTCTAGGATCAATTTTAAAGCTGAATTAAAAGCAAAATTATGAACACTCAGTTTTATTTTGACTTATGACATGGTAGAAAGAAATCTGAGTACTGAAAAATTGATGCTTTTGAACTGGGTGTTGGAGAAGACTCTTGAGAGTTCCTTGGACTGCAAGGAGATCCAATCAGTCAACCCTAAAGGAAGTCAGTCCTGAATATTCGTTGGAAGGACTGATGTTGAAGCTGAAGCTCCAATACTTCGGCCACCTGATGCGAAAAACTGACTCATTGAAAAAGACCCTGATACTGGGAAAGACTGAAGGTGGGAGGAGAAGGGGATGACAGAGGATGAGATAGTTGGATGGCATCACCAACTCAATGGACGAGTTTGAGCAAGCTCTGGGAGTTGGTGATGGACAGAGAGCCTGGCGTGCTGCAGTCCATGGGGTTGCAAAGAGTCGGATATGACTGAGCGACTGAAATGAACTGAACTGATGCCATAGTCATAAGTTTCAGGAGTTTTAACAGCAGCTAAATGTGAACTATCCACTTGGTGTTCTTAGGTTTTATGATACAGGAGAAAATGTCAGATAACAGTAGAACTCAATGTAGATTTAAATTGTCACAACACCATTTCCATATGTCTTCCTTTCTTTACTAGGATGCTGCAAAATTCTTGTCTATTTGATCTTCTTTTATCTCTTGTCCAAGTTCTCCCTATATGAAGGGTTGACTAACCCATTAAAGGTATTTTAAAAGGTTACCCTCCCCATTGAATTCTGCCTTCAGTCAGTCTGCATAAATATTATACCATTTCTGGTCATCAGAGATGAGACAGAGTTTTCACCTTTAGCTACAAAATATATTCATGGGAAGAAAGTGAACAAATCATCACATTACCACAATTCTAACATGTGCATTTGCACATATTAAAGTTTCTGAAATGAGATAAAACTTGCAATTTATATTCACATTTAAGGGAGTGTTGTTTCTTTTGACCCACAACATCTATAATTAAATCAAGTGTATCACTTGATCTCATATGTCTTAAATGTGATAAAATATGATATTAGTTATTTTTTAGGCCCCAATACTACTGTCACGGTTTGAGGATTAGAACACATTTTATTATTAGGCTAATGTTATGGAATGATATAATGATAAATCTTAAAAGACTATAAAACAATAAGGAGTGGATTTTATAGTAATGTGTATTGACTTTTTATTAATAATGTATTGTCTATTAAAAAGAATTTCATAAAGGCAGAATACGTAGAACAGAAATTATAGCTATAACTATAATGAGAGTGAATAGTGACTTCAGTGGCATTTAACAGATGTTCTATTTTCTAAGTAACAGCTGCTTGATGCATTCATTGTACCAAGTTAATGATCTGCTAGTGTTATTTCACTTCACAGATAAATTACTGTGCTCTCTTTAAAAAAAAAAAAAAAGATATGCAATTTTTCATGGGAATGATAGTGCAACAGACTTTAGAAACAAGTAATAGTTCTCATGCTTTTACAGCTAAGAGGAGTGATAAGTTGAGGCAATTATCCAGATAATCTAGGACCAGAGGCCAGATCTCTTTAAACTGTGAAAGGTGATTGTTTGAGGGAAAAAAAAAAAAAATACAGGACATGGTTGGCTGAACTGAACATAGATTTCCTAAGGCTGCTAGTCTTGCATTAGCTAGTAGTTCTCAAACTGTGCTGAATATGAGATTTAGAGACACTGACCTCACAGACCAATGAAATCAGAATTTCTGGGGGTGGGCCCTCAGCACTGATAGGCGTTTAAGGTTCTCAGATGATTTCAATGTGCAACCAACATATGAGAACCACTGGCGAAACAGAATGATACATTCTGTCACGTGACTGTCATTACATTTTAGGAATAAAGAGACAGCCAAAGGAGAGAAGGATAACTGAGTAAAGTTATAATTGTTCTTCTTAATGTTGACTATTATAAACATCTGTCTCTGAAATACATGCAAAAATCATGACTTGTTATGTCAGTGACTAGACATCAATTGTTTTGTGTTATTTAATACTCCGAGTTAAACTCAGCATTTATGTACGTGTATATGTATGTGATTCTCACAGGTAACTCTTGGTATTCCAAGACTGGTGTTAAGAAAAACTAATGGGCAATCTATGCAAAATGGTAAATATGAACTATTTAAAATGCTGAAGGATTTAAACTCTCAAAGGACCAATTATTTTTCTAGGGAATTCTATTTAACCATTTTAATTTTTAGCTAACACTGTGGATATTAAAAGGCTTTAATGTGGCTGAATTATTTAACTGGCTTTGAACTTTTGACTACTGAAATTAAATGAGGAATAAAAGAAGTCTGTTAGTGGTTAAAGTCAGTAAATCATGTAGATTAAACTTTGTTGAAGCTTATATTTTCCAAACATAATGATCATCAGAGATATAAACTTCTATTTAATTACATAAATATTTTTCTATGGTTAGATTTCTGTGTTCAATTCATATGCTAAACAATTGCAGCCAGTAAAGGGATAGTCAGAATTGATTTACTTAAATCTGTCCTCTGGAATGCGTCCTCTGTGTCTTCATTTTAGAACATTACCTACCCATCATTTCATCAGGACACTGGACCACTCAGCCAGATGGAGACATCTTTTGCCACCCTCCTTGAAGGCTAGATACGATCATGTGACTAAGATCTGCCAAGTGGAATTTTGGCTTATTTCTTACAGCCACCCAGCCTGCACTTAAATACATGAATGTCATTGATTCCCAATAAATAGAAATATAATGTTTGTTTTTGTGATAGGAGGAAAAGAAAAGTAAGGCCAATGTAACTTTTAATCTGTAGGCTCTGTACACTCACTACTCTAATGATTTCACAATATATATGATCCTGAACTAATAACTGTAAGTCAATATCTTATCTCTAACAAATCTATTCTGAACAGGAAGAAAAAAGAAATTCATTCTCTACTATTTATTTGAAAATAAAGTGTGGTTGATAAATTTTTACAACTGCTTGTCATCCAAATCTACATGGAGAAAATCAGTTTTCAGTTTTGGTCTCACTGTAGGATTAAGTTTTTACATAATGCAACTAAAAGTTCCCAAATTTGGTTAATCAAGATATACATCTTGCATTAAAAATAAAGCACAGTACCATACTGTCTTGATGACTGTGGCTTTGTAGTATAGTCTGAAGTCAGGCAGGTTGATTCCTCCAGTTCCATTCTTCTTTCTCAAATATTTTGGCTATTCGAGGTTTTTTGTATTTCCATACAAATTGTGAAATTCTTTGGTCTAGTTCTGTGAAAAATACCGTTGGTAGCTTGATAGGGATTGCATTGAATCTATAGACTGCTTTGGGTAGAATAGCCATTTTGACAATATTGATTCTTCCAATCCATGAACACGGTATGTTTCTCCATCTGTTTGTGTCCTCTTTGATTTCTTTCATCAGTGTTTTTATAGTTTTCTATGTATAGGTCTTTTGTTTCTTTAGGTAGATGTACTCCTAAGTATTTTATTCTTTTTGTGGCAATGGTGAATGGTATTGTTTCCTTAATTCTCTTTCTGTTTTTTCATTGTTAGTATATAGGAAAGCAAGGATTTCTGGGTAATTTTAATCCTCAATTTACTATATTCATTAGATTAGCTCTAGAATTTTCTTGGAGAGTCGTTAGGGTTTCTATACTAGAGGATCATGTCATCTGCAAACAGGAGAGTTTACTTCTTCTTTCCTATCTGCGATTCCTTTTACTTCTTTTTCTGCTCTGATTGCTGTGGCCAGAAACTTCCACCACTATTGAAATAAGTAGTGGTGAGAGTGGGACACCCTTGTCTTGTTCCTGATTTCAGGGGGAATGCTTTCAATTTTTCACCATTGAGGGTGATGCTTGCTGTGGGTTTGTCATATATGGCTTTTATAATGGTGAGGTATGTTCCTTCTATTCCTGCTTTTTGGAGAGTTTTAATCATAAATGAGTGTTGAATTTTGTCAAAGGCTTTCTCTGCATCTATTGAGATAATCATATGGTTTTTATCTTTCAATTTGTTAATGTGGTGTATACATTGATTGATTTGCGGATATTAAAGAATCCTTGCATTCCTGGGATAAAGCCCACTTGGTCGTGGTGTATGATTTTTTTAATATGTTGTTGGATTCTGTTTGCTAGAATTTTGTTAAGGATTTTTGCATCTATGTTCATCAGTGATATTGGCCTGTAGTTTTTCTTTTTTGTGGCATCTTTGTCTGGTTTTGGAATT